>NC_092393.1:39698913-40049747 GCF_030028105.1 Mobula birostris
CACCATCAATTTGCGGGAGACTTCCAGGAGAGGTGGGAAGTTTGCAATAGAGTAGCTCCTTAGCAGCTGGCCAGCTAGTTTAAATAACGTTAGCTATGCTAATGAACGAATAACAACTGTTAAACTCACCTCACCATGTCTTCTACATTTTAACCCACCATGGGCAATAGAAAAGTCACTGTTGCAAACAGCACAGTGAGCAACACTGTCATTATTTTTGACCCCTATTAGGCAGGGGTACACTTTAGGGTATCTGGGGTGACGTATGTTTTATATTTTCTTTTTTTGGAACACTCTCCCATGGCGCGCTCTTGCTTGCTCTCTCTCTCTCTCTCTCGTGGTCGCTCTCGTGCTCTTGCTTGCTTTCTCTCTCTCTCTCGCTTGCTTGCGCTCTCTCTTTCTCTCTCGCTCGTGCGCTCTCTCTCGCTTGCTTGTTCTTGCTCTCTCTCATGGTCGCTCTAGCGCTTTCTCTTTTGCTTTCTCTCTTGCTGTCTCGCTCGCACACTCCCGCGCTCTCTCTCTCCCTCTTGCTTTCTCTCGCTCGCTCTCTCTCAAAAAAATCAATTTCTGTGATATTGTATATAATTTGCGGGCATCAGGGAGCCGCTATTAGTATGCGGGAGACTCCCGGAACTTCCGGGAGAGGTGGGATGTCTGCAATCTAGGTAAAACCCTCCCATGTAGCATTAGCACATTTTTCTGCAATGTTACTGGTTCCAAAAGACACTGGTAACTAAATATTATATGTGAGCTTGATAGAGAATTTACTCATTGGATTTGGAAGAACCTTTGCTGATCTCATTGAGATACAAAGGCTTTACCCATAGACAAAAGAAAATGGAAGCATGCTTTAGTTTTAGGACTTGGTCATGGAAAATAGTTCTTTATCCAGAGCAGTCCCCTATGCTCGTTGTTGTGGATGTTCTGTTATAGAGTAAATTCAAAGCTCAAATCAATAGATTTCTGATCTACAAGGGAATTGAAGAATGTAAAAGCCAGGCATCAGAATTGACTGGAGATGGAAGATTAGTCATGGTCTGATTGAATGGCAGAACAAATTTTTTGAGCTATATCATTTACTCAGGTTCATATTTCTTACTTTATTTTCTTGTAAAAAACTTCAAACATTTATAACTTTAATTTTATAACATCTGCCAATGGTGTTTAATTGATCAAAAATATAAATAAAAATAGAAAAGAATTTCAGGATGTATATTGTATACATTTCTCTGACATTAAATGTACCTTTGAAACCTTTGAACTCAATTAGTTGTTTTTTACAGAACCCAAAGCAGGTTGGATCATGTTTGCTAAAGAGACTTACCTAGTTTCTGGAAAGAGTTAACCTGGATAAGGTACATTAGTGGATTTATGCTCAGCTGTTACTTATGGCACTCTGATATTATGTTGATGAGGTTCATTTTTAAAATATTTTTTATGAATGCCATATTTAAATTTTATAAGTTACAGAATGCTGGTGATCAAAGAATTAATTGCTCTAACACAGACATTACTTCCACTTCATTTTATGATCATTTAAAAACATCTTCAGAACTTAATTACTTCCAAATCAGTTTACATCTTTGCATGTAGTAAGTTTTTATCACAAGAACGGGAGATTTGCTTGTAAAAAAAATCATTTTTGAGGCAATTATCATTTTTTCAATGTTCTTCTGTGCTCAGTAACTGAAGTAAAGATCATTTTCAAGTCCCACATGTTTTCCAAACATTTATTACACAACTTTTCTTGTTGGCAAGTATTCACTCCAACCCATTTGGTAAAACATTGTTCTTCCGAGAAGAAACAACAATGGAAGGTTTGAGAACTCTTATAGTTAGTACATTGGACTTGCACTTTAAACAACTTTGGTCAAAGTTAACAGATGCATTCCCGATTAATTGTCAGCTAGCTCTAAAATTGATCAAAAAAGCTGCCAAATAAAATATGGGTAACGTAAAAAAAGTGACATCTACAAATTATCTTGACATTTATCAAATTTAAATTAACAGCACAGATGACAGCATGCATTAATTATAACTGAGGAATAAAGTAGAAGCCAAAAATTGAGATGGTGTTAAGAGTTCAGGGAACATCTTGCTATCATTTCTTGGAATTTGATAGCAACACTTCATACTATGGTGAAAATAATGAACCAGTTTATCAAAGGGATTCTATTTATGAAAAATTATCTTCGTTCCTATGTAACTTCAACTGTATTTTGATCAATTTAGCATTAAATTTTCCTTGATAACAAATAGCACTTGGCCATGTTGCTAACCTGTTGTTCGGTTCTGGCATAGTTGTACAAAACAGTTGGGTGTGTTTGTGTGAGAAGAGATACACTAATAAGCAGCAAGTTGATGTCAAGTCTAAATGGGATGAACTATAAAAAAAAGATTAAAGGACCTTTCAGAAGCCAGTTCAAGGGAGCTATAAAATATGAAGTTAACCAAATAAACTAAACGCAATGCAAGGTAAGACACAAAGGAAGAAGCAAGAGATGGCAATGGAAAAGAGTGATGAGTAAATTGAAAATGAATAACAGGAAAACTTTCTTCATTCAAATATCATTTTATAAAAGCAATGACATCGTGCCTTTGAAAATAGTTCAAAGGCACAATACTGGTGCTATTTGCTTGACAATCCTTTACTTTTGTACATCAAAAGCTTTCTTTTCTGAATTTGGCTGGGAGTTACCTGTGATGAGGGACACCTTTCAAGATGACAGCAGAGCTGTTTACTTCCAGGCCAAAAAAAAAATTGATTTAAAACATTTTTATTTTAAGGTTTCATATTTTTCATATGTTATAGAATCAGAAATCAGAAAACTTTCTCAGATGTAAATGTAAAACTGGATGTTTGTAGTGTTTGTGCTGATGTAGTTTAATTTAGATTTGGGATGATTGTTTACCTTGAAGTGAAAATCGATTTCTTCATCCTTTAACCATTCTTGAAATGGATGTGCATGAGACTAAATACCCATTATTCTGAAATTTATGGACAAAATATTAATGTAATAAACCACAATACGGCATTATTTCTGAACAAATAAATTGGACAAATAACTTTTACCTTGCACCATGAATTTTCTGTACAATGCTAATTTCCAGATAAGCCAAAGTAGGTAAAAGTATGCCCAACATATTGGAGGGTCTATAAATACCTTAGATGTAATCAGTCATATTGTTGAAGGAGGAGTCAATCTTTATTTCTCTAACAAGTTACTTCAGTACAGATGGAGAGCCATTCACTTCACTAATGCAGTGCTAAACAGCTGGATTATTTTACATTCTGGAAGCCAGTTTTAATGTATTGGGAATTGTAAGTAATCATGGTGCTGGAACTAGTACAAGTACCGTAACCTCTGTTGTACAGTAAAAAAAATGGTTGGCCAACAATTTTCATTTAATGAAAAAAATCACTTAATTTGTCATGAGATTTAAACCCAATGTGCTTTCAATTTCTTTTCAAGATGGTGACCATCCACACCAAAGCACTGTGGGTAATGAAGTGGAGTGAGAGTGGGGAATTGTGCCTTTCTAGGTAAGGAGGTCTTTCATTGGGATTCCATTCCAGTCAATATGATCTTTGCTGATATGCAATTTTTTTAATGAAAATAAGTGTTGATATTCTAATGACAAATGAACTGACAAGGGAAATTAAAAGAAAACAGTGATTTGGGTTGACTTTTTCTTTGCTCCAGTTTTCCTCCAGACTTAAAGGACAGACTCTCTATTGGGACAGTACTGAATGAAAATATTTTTGTTCACCTACATAAGTGATCTTGTGTGATCAAGATAATTTACCACACTGAATTTAATATAAAAATCCAGTTGTGTCATCTCCTCATGTATATTGATACAAATAGATAATTTCTAATGGAGGAATGCTTGGTCAATTGTTGCATCCTGCTAACTTTGTTCAGGAGTCAGTTAGGGCAATTCAGTGTAAGCTGGGATATTTCTGCATTCGATGGATACACAGATTGCTGCAGTAACCAGGTAAGACCATGAGAATAATTAAGAACTCATAACATAATCTAGGAAACAATATATTTTTAACAATGCAGCGTCAGCTCACAGGTTCCAACATTTCACCCATTAAATCCATGCCAGCTCACGATGCAATCCATTGCACCACTATTTTTCCCTGGAATCTACATTCCTTATCCTGATCAACTCTCACAGATTCAACCACCCTCTTAAGTAGGGGCTTTTTACAATTGCCAATTAACCAGTCCGGCTGCACATTTTTGAAACGTGAAGGGGAACAAGATCACCAGGAGGAAGCTCTCATAGTTACAGTGAGAACAGATAAATGGGCAGCTCCAGAGAACCAAATTCAGTCCTGATCTCTGGTGCTGTCTGCATGGAGTTTGGATGCTATGTCTCCGATCACTTGGGTTTTCCCTAGGTAGCCTGGTTTTCTCTTGCAACCTAAAAGCAGGCAGGTTGGTAGATTAATTCGCTACCATAAATTAACTCTAACATGTAGAGAAGTGGCAGAATTGAGGTAGAGGCAAAATTAAATAAAAGGGTTTATGCTAATAGCTTTTTGATGCTTAATGTAAATTTAATTTATTAATGGTCTTGCCACCATGCTGTTTATGAGTCAAATTCGCACTGAGTGATTCTGCATTAGGTATATCAATGAAGATACTTTGTCCCTGAATGCTTTGGTGCAGCTTGTAATCATAATTGTATTTTTTCCTAAGTTTTTTTGTAGTCCTTTATTATTTGACCTTTTTGTATTTGCTCTATGTGTATCTCTTTTATAGTGATTTCATTTTTCATACAGTGTGTTTCATCAAAGTTAGCTTGCTCTTGTCCTTTTTTAAGAAGATGTATTTTTCCAAAGCACTACTGAGCATGTTTCCTAAGTTCCCCCATTGTTTGCTTTCTCCCCTTTCAGTTTAACATTTCCATTTCCAAGTCTTATTTTATTAATGCTCTGTTATGTTGGTATTAACGTTTGTACTTTCAATGGTTCAATTTAATATCAGAGAGTGTATGCAGTATACAACCTGAAATTCTTACTCTTCACAGACATCCACGAAACAAAAAGAGACAAAGGACAGAAAACGTTAGAACTCTGAAGCCCCCCTGCCACACACAGGTAGCAGCAAAAATATCAACCTCCCACCACTCACCATCAAAACAATAGCAAAGCCCCAGAGACCATGATCTGGAGTCCATCAAAAAATTTACTGTCCATCCCAACACTTCAACATCTCAGACAGGCTCTTTCCCTCACTAGCAAGGGGGAGACAGATATCACTCCTGCAGCAGCAAGAGGGGAGACCAATACTTTGCTGTTACAATGTTATAATTTGCCGCATCGCTTGTCTGAATCCCCCGACTCAAGAACCGACAGACTCTCGCTCACCATTGAGAAAGAGAGAAATCACTCAAGTGCAGGAGCCTTCTTTTGATAGGAGCGCACGCCGCCTGCCTGCTTTCAATCTCCTGCGATGCTTCAGTCAGCAACATCGGTGAAGAATCATGTCGCTCATGAAGAAACGTAGTTTGAACTGCAGTTGTAGATCACAGACTCTAACAGGACCCCAGCCACCTTGAAAAGAAAAAAAGAGGTATGCGAAGAAGAGAATAAACTGTTTCACAGATGAACTTGAAGTAGTCTCCCGGGTCTGCAAAAATCTCTGGCACCATCTTTAGCTTCTTCCACTCCAGCCTTATGCCTTTCACGATTGTTTCAAACATTATGCTACAGATACTATTACCTAGGTGCTCTTCCTTCTTCTCCAAGCAGCCTGATATGGTTACCATCCCTAATCTAGGACTGATTCCACTTCTCTTGCATTTCTTTCATACTGGTTGTTCTAATAACAATTTTCTCCACCTCATGACTATTTTTGATTTTTGCAATTTTATTTCCAAAGGTCTGATTCCGTTCTTCATTCCTTTCTTCCTTCCACTACATGACAAACATTTATCCCCCTAAGTGCCCTTTATTCCTCACGTTGGTTCTCGGGGATTCTATTTCAATCTTTAAGTTATATTGTATCTTCTTTTGTTATTCTATTATTTTAGTCACCTGAACCCATTTCTTCCTTTCCAATTTCTTTTGTGCTGTATCTTGCAGCGCTTAACAATCATTCTTTTCTTCTTTGGTAGCCATGTTTCTGATTACTTCTTTACATCTAGCTACTTGCCTCTAATAAAACTCTTTTATTTTACATTTTGTGCGCATTACTGTAGAATATTTTAAATGTTTACATTATTAGTTCCCCTTATTTTGATTTAATATTTACTCTGCTCTTATCTACAAAAGCTCTCCCAGATTCTGCTTCTTCCTTTCTTACTCTGATATTTATCTCTTAACCTATTTTTCATCTGCAAATTTCAAAAATTTTTGAAGGATTATATTTTCTATTTAACAAGCCTTATCCTGAACCCATACATATTTCTAAAACTAAATTTGTTACTGCAGTTAAATTATAATTTGTCTCATTGAAATGCAATCAAAACATAATAACATATAGCTGGAAAAATCATTCTGGGAAGGATCAGAGTGTATTTCATTTAAAATTTGTAAAAGTGGAATTTGGCTTCTTTAACAATCTTTCACTTCCACTACAAAATCGGTCTCATTGGTTTTAACAATTTTGACTCGTAACAGTGACATTAAATCAAATATTTGATCAATAGCTGGTCATTTTGATGATGAATTAAAATTTGTGAAAGATACTATTGATCTTTTGCAAAAGGCCAAAACATTGACGTGCTGCATTTTCCTTATAAATACCACAGGATGACAAGCCACACAGTAAGATAAACAAGCACATTTTCTCATATTACCAGAGGGGATCTTGTTCTTTTTTGGTCTCGTAAAGGGAAAGGAAGGCTGATCAATTTAGTTTGAAGTGACAGAGGCTGATGACAGATCTATGCAGCAAATTGTCTTCCAAATACTAGTTGAAGCCCAATACATTACCGAATGTCTTGTTTTTTTCCATCTGTGGGTGAAATTTATGCAATAGTAAATAACACTTTATATATTTAGGTCAAGATAAGGTAGTAAAATATTGTTTTTTTTACATTTATTATTCACACTAAATTTATAGGTATCAAAAGTTGCAGATGTATACTGTATTTGAACACAGGAATCAGTTGAGATAAAGTTGTAACTTCATATGAGGTTGTTCAGATTGAGCTTATCATGTCCTGTCTCAGGAACCACTGCACTGGGCAAGTCCACATCTGACGCAGAGTGTGTTTAAATGCCTACTGCACAGAGTATAAAACAGGTGCATTCCAGTCAGAAAGGAGGATGGCAGGTGAAGGGAGCCTTGGGTGTTGAGTGAAGTGATGAATTCAGTTAAGAAGGAAAAGGATTAGGAACCTAAAATCAAACAGAGCTCTTGAGGATTATGAAGAAGCTAGAAAAGCACCCAAGAAGGGAATTAGTAGAGCCAGGAAGGACCATGACAGTCCCTTGCGACTAGGATTTAAGAAAATCCTCAGCCATTTTATACATACCAAGTACAAGAGATAATGAGAGTGGGTAGGAGCATTCAAGGAAAAAGATAGGAACGTGTATTTGGAGGCGGAGGATATTGGTGTGACTGAGTACTTTGCATCAGTATTTACTTTAAATTGGAGAAGTCCCCAGGTTACTGACAGAGGCAAGAGATGTGATTGTTGAGGTCTTGACCAATATCTTTGTGTATTCTCTAGCCACAGACAAGGTCCTGGAGTAGCTAATGTTGTCCATTATTCAAAAAAGGAAATGCGCATAATCCTGGAAACTACAGACTAGTGAGACTCATGTCAGTGATAACGAAGTTACAACATAAGAACATAAGAAATAGGAGCAGGAGTAGGCCATCCAGCCCATCGAGCCTGCCCCGCCATTCAATAAGATCATGGCTGATCTGTCTGTAAACTCAGCTTCATGTACCCGCCTTTTCCCCACAAGCAGTCACAACACGCTGGAGGAACTCAGCAGGTCGGGCAGCACCTGTGGAAAAGATCGGTCGACGTTTCGGGCCGGAACCCTTCGTCAGGAAACCCCATAAACCCTTACTGGAAAGGATTCTTAAGCATCATTTGAATCCTTAAGAATCCGAAAGATTGAGCAAGCAAATCTCAAGGTTGTATACTTTATGCATTCTTTGGTAATAAATGTACTTGAATTGAGTTCTTGAGGATAAGATTTATGAACATTCAGACTTTGTGTGCGGCTGATTGTGTCTTAACAACTTGATCCCATTTTTCGAGGAGGTGACAAAAGTGAGTGATGAAGATAGAACTATGGTTGTTGTCAAATGCCTTACTAAAATCCACATGGATAACATCCCTTATGGGAGGTTTATTGGAAAGATTAAGATGCAAAGGATCCACAGTGAAATGGCTACTTGGATTGCCCATAGAATACAGAGGATAGTGGTTGGCGGGACTTCTTTTGGCTGGAGGTCTGTGACTAGTGGTGTTCCACAGGGATCTGTACTGGAACCTCTGCTGTTTGTGATATATATACTGTGAGTGACCTGGATGATAATGGAGATGGGTACATTAGTAAATTTACAGATGGTATGATGGTTGTTGGGGTTGTGGATAGGTAGAATACTACCAAAGGATACAACAGGGTATAGATAAATTGGTATAGCTTTAGGTATAGATGGAGAAATAGCGGGCCGGCTGGTGGCGCAACGACATCAGCGCCAGACCCGGGAGCGGAGGTTCCCGGGTTTGAAACAAGTCGGGTCCGATCCCGAGTACGCTTTCCATCCGTGCCGGGTTGAGTGTTGAGATCGCAACTCGACCTCGTAAAATAAAAGGCAAAATACTGCAAAAATGTCTGTGTGAGGAGTGGCGCGCCACAGTGTCCCTCTCTCTCTCAGCACCATGTAAAAGCCATGAAAAAGTCATCAACACAGATGCACGCACAGACGTGCAGATGCACACGCACAGATGCGCATGTACGCACACTCGCAGACTCACGCACGCAGGCACACGTCAAAAAAAAAATGGAGAAATAGCAGATGGATTTTAACCTGGGCAAATGTGAAATGCTGCACTTTGGGAGGTGAATTGCAAAGGAGCAGGATACTCTTAATGGCAAAACACTTAACAGTGATGATGTGCAGATGAATTTAGAGGTCTGTCTCTATAGTTCCCTGGATACGGCTGCACGGGTTAATGTGGTGGCTAGGAAGGCATGTAGCATGCTTGCTTTTATTAATTGAGGCACTAAGTTCAAGATTTGGGAAGTTATGTTGCAGCTTTATAAATCACTAATTAGGCTGCATCTGGAGTTGTGTTCATTTCTGCATGCCCCATTATGGGAAGGACATTGTGGCTTTGGAGAGGGTGCAGAAGAAGTTTACCAGGACGCTGCGAGGATTAGAGGCACATGTTATAAGGACAGGTTGAAGAAGCTTGAGTTTTTTTTTCTTCTGGAATGATGGAGGTTTATAAAATCATGGGAGGCATAAATTGAATAGACAGCCAGTATTGTTTTCCTGGGATGGAAATGTCTAATGCCAGAATTCATGCATTTTAAAATGGGAGGGAGTAACTTCAAAGGAGATGTGCAGGGCAAGCTTTTTATGCAGAGTGGTGGGTGCCTGGAATGCTTTGGCTGACATGGCAGTAGAGACAAATTCAACAGAGGCATTCATGGATAGGCACATGAAAGTTCAAGAAATGGGATGATAAGGATTTTATGTAGGCAGAAAGGGTCACTTTAGTTAGGCATTTGATTTAATTAGCTTAGCACAATATCATGGGCCAATAGACCTGTTTCTGTGCTTCAGTCCTGATGAAGAGTCTCAGCCCGAAATGTCAACTGTGCTTCTTCCTATGGATGCTGTCTGGCCTGCTGCGTTCCACCAGCATTTTGTGTGTGTTGTCTGTGCTATACTGTTTGTTCTATGTTCCGTGATCAAAGGTAGCTCTCAGCTTTTATACACAATGGGTCCCTGGGTCCTTACCCACCCTATAAAGTAAAATTCAACATTACTTTCCTTCTACGGTTGAGCTCCCTGAATGCCATGAAAGTGGTTTTAATTTCAATCTTCTTTAATAATTGCCATAACTGATGTTGGGCTTTTTACAACCAAGTTTAAGATATGATAGTGCATGTTTGTAATGACTTGGGCTCACATTTCACAATTTTGCCAATTAGCCCTTTCAGCTGTCACCCTTCATGTTGTTCATAAAGCTGTTAAAATGCCCCCCTAATATTAAGGCTAAATCATGAACTTGGGAGATGCACATGGAAACCCTTCATGAAAAGCATCCTGAAAACAAAGTGGTACAGAAATTTAATGAGGGGAAAAGTTATAGCAGGGAGGAATGGTTAATTGCAGTTTAAATCAGAAATTTGCCAAACAGAGTCATTCAAACGCAAACAAATGATAAGTACTCAACACAATTTCAGCATTTTTTTTAAGAGAGTTAAATCTTTATTGATTCTACTGGAATGATACTGTTTCTAACAGCCAGAAGAAGTTACATTATTTTCTTAACAGCTGATCAGGCCTATTTGAATAGTCTCCTGTTGGCAACAGGAATTAACATCGATGATGTAGGTAAAATTGCAAATTCAAGATTGAAAAGATTGTAAATTTACAACTAAGCTTTAGGCTTTTATTACTTTTTGAAACTATTTTATTCCTTTTTTATATCAGAATGTTACTTTATTTTCTCCTCAGCACATTGTCCTTCGTGGAATTTCCTGATATTTTGTTGCTGTATTTCTTAGATTAGAATAGTAACTACACCTCAGAAGTGTTTCATTAACTGCAGGTTACATGGAAGGTGCTATAGAAATGCAAGCCTCTCTTTTTTTGCTCGGAGATAATAAATTTCAACTTTATACTGGTGACAAGACATGCTGACAGGTATTTAATGAACCTGACTATAATTCGTGACCACTGCGTGAGTTATGACTTTTCTCAAGTGAAACACTGTCAGTAATGTGAGTTTCTTTGTTCAATTGGCGAATCCTATTTGATTTCGCATGCGTTCCAGAATTTACTTCACAGATGGAACTGCTAAGTGATAATTCATTGGAGTGAATTATTGTTTTTAATTACTCAGCAGTGAATTACCACATCTATGGGTGGTGAAATTGTCATTCTCAGCTGCAGAATGCGTTTGGAAACAGCTTAATGTAAATCCTGATAAGTTAGATGTTGTAATAAAATAGCTTGTTTTCAGGCATGCATAAATGATAAGGAAACATGAAAAAAAAACAAAAGTCACAAAAGAAATTTTCCTTAAAGACATGCCATGGATTTGCTTTACTGCTTTTCTTAGCATTTATACCATTACTATGTCGATGATGTCCTCGTTGCCATTTTTTATTTGCATTTCCCATTGGCAGATTGTAAACCATTTCTGCAGGGAGATAGCTGTTCATTGCTGCAGTGGTTACATCTGTTCCAGCCCCTTACCAGTTATTTCCAGGCTTCTACTGGCCCTGTTTATTTGTCCTTGTACTCTATTCCTGCAGCATGTAATACAGCCCAACAGAATTCGTAAGTTAGCCCAATCGCAGAGTCTCACTATTCATACCTGGCAAATATGCTCAGTCAGGCTTGATTAATATACAGAAAGAGACAGGGTGGAAAGGCAGAAAGAAAAGACCAAGACAGACAGAGAGAAAAGACCAAGAGAGACACAGTGAGGAAAGACTGAGAGAGAGAGGGAGAGAGAGAGACAGTGAGGAGAGAGAGACACACACAGAGACACAGAGAGACAGAGAGAGAGAGATAGAGAGAGAGAAAAGACTGTGTGTGTGTGTGTGTGTGTGTGTGAGAGAGAGAGAGAGAGAGAAGACAGAAAGAGAGAGAGAGAAGACTGAGAAAGAGAGAGAGGAGACAGAGAGAGATGGAGGGGAAAGACAGAGGAAAAACTGAGAGAGAGAGGAAACACTGTGTGTGTGTGTGTGTGTGTGTGTGTGTGCGTGAGAGAGAGAGAGAAGACTGAGAAAGAGAGAGAGAGAGGAGACTGAGGGAGACAGAGAGGAAAGGCAGAGAGAGACAGAGCAGAAAGACTGGGAGAGACAGAGAGGAAAGACTGAGAGAGTCAGAGAGGAAAGGCAGACAGAGACGCAAAGGAAAGACTGAGAGAGACGGAGAGGGAGTGACAGAGGTAAAACAGAAAGACAGGGAGAGAGATGCAAGGAACAAGACACAGACTGAGACAGAAACAAGACTGTGTATTTTTGTCTACATGCATACATTTCATTGTGTTAAAGTGCCTGACCTTTACAAGAATGTTTTGGCTTAATCCCTGGAAACACAACCTTAAAGCTCTGTTCAGTTTTGTTTTGCGGTGATATTATTGGGTTCTGGGATGAAGAGAGTGTAATCAGAATAAATAAAAATGTATATAATTTACACAGAAATAGCCCTTCAGCCCAAGTGTTCTATGCTCACATCTACGGCTTCTGCTGGCAGCTCGTTATCTTTTTCACAATCCTCTGAGTCAGGAAGCTTCTCAGTTTCCCATGAATGTTTCACATTTCACTCTATGAGCTCCAGTTCTAGTTTCATCTGACCTGAGGGGAAAATGCCTGCATGCATTCACCCCCTCATAATTTTGTATACCTTTATGTGATCTCCCCTCATTCTTCTGTGCTCTAGGGATTAAAGTACTAGTCTATTCAACCTTTCCCTATTACTCGGGTCATCAAGTCTCAGCAACATCCTTGTAATTTTTTCTTCATTATTTCATGCTTATTGATATCTTTCCAGTAGGTAGGTACTGCACACAATGCTCCAAATTCTGCCTCCTTGATGTCTTGTAAAACTTCAACATAACCCATCGTGGCTATCCCTCGAGGTCGAGGATGATGGTCTTTGTTCTGAAGTGGCCCACAGAGTGAAGACGCCTGTGCATGTATTTGTTTAACGTGTACTTGATGTTGCACTCCAAGAAGCAGTTGATACTTCACAAATCAACCAACTGATTCTAATGGCATGGAAACCACGACCATTGGAGCTGATGGATTTGTTGCAGCTTTCATCCGCCTTCACAGCCATTGAGTTTGAAGTAACTTCGTCCACCTGTTCCACTGTTGAGGTCTTGGTTGGATTGTTCTTTGTCCGGGACCTCACCCTCGACCTTACTGCCATGGGTGACACTACCAGGAGAATAGCTCCAGACGGCATTGCTCTCAGGATCACAGGACCACACAAGCCTCTCCACCCCGACAAGGTGACAATCCACAGAGAAGTTCAACATAACATCACAATTCCTGTACTCAAAGCCCTGACTTGTGAAGGCTTATGTGCGAAGACCTCTCTTTATGCCTTTATCTACCTGTGATCCCATTTTCAGTGAACTATGGATCTGTATACCTACATACCTTTGTTCTAGCACACAGTGCCCTACCATTCACTGTGTAAGCTTCTCTCTTGTGTGTCCTCCCAAAGTGCAACACCTCACACTTGTGTGCATTAAATTCCAAATGCCATTTTTTTCAGTCCATTTTCCTAGCTGGTTAAGGTCATGCTGCAAGCTTTGATAGCCATCCTTGCCCCCAGTCTTGGTGTCATCACCAAACTTGCTAATCCAGTTTATCACGTTATCATCTAAGCCTCTTCAGAATCAGAATCAGGTTTATTATCACCGGCATGTGACGTGAAATTTATTAACTTAGCAGCAACAGTTCAATGCAATACATAATGTAGCAGAGAGAGAAAAAAAACTAAAACATGATAATAAATAAACAAGTAAATTAATCACATATATTGAATAGATTTTAAAAACATATGCAAAAACAGAAATACTGTATGTTAAAAAAAGGGAGGTAGTGTTCAAAGATTCAATGTCCATTTAGGAAGCAGATGGCGGAGGGGAAGAAGCTGTTCCTGAGTCACTGAGTGTGTGCCTTCAGGCTTCTGTACCACCTACCTGATGGTAACAGTGAGAAAAGGGCATGTCCTGGGTGCTGGAGGTCCTTAGTAATGGACGCTGCCTTTCTGAGACACCGTTCCCTGAAGGTGTCCTGGGTATTTTGTAGGCTAATGCCCTAGATGGATTTGACTAGATTTACAACCTTTTGCAGCTTCTTTTGGTCCTGTGCAGTAGCCCCTCCATACCAGACAGTGATGCAGCCTGTCAGAATGCTTTCCACGGTACAACTATAGAAGTTTTTGAGAGTATTTGTTGACACGCCAAATCTCTTCAAACTCCTAATAAAGTATAGCTGCTGTGTTGCCTTCTTTATGACTACATCGATATGTTGGGACCAGGTTAGATCGTCAGAGATCTTGACACCCAGGAACTTGAAGCTACTCACACTCTTCACTTCTGATCACAATCTATCTCATCTAATTTTTCACAGTTTATCCTTCCATACCTATAACACTCGTGTGTTTATCTGGAATGCAATTGCATGTACCCGTACCCTTTCCATTGAAGATTCAGTGCAAAACTGTTGATGGGATTTTATGCAGAGAAGCATCACAATTCCATGTGCTACTAAATTTTAGTTTGAATTTCCCCATCCTCTCTGGATTGAAATATCTTTGCTGCATCTGAGTTATAGGGAAAGTCTGGATAGGAATTTATTCCTTGGAGCATAGGAGAATGAGGGGGGTGTACAAAATTATGAGGGGTATAGACAGAATAAATGCAAGCAGGCTTGTTCAACTGAGGTTAGGTGAGAATAGAAGTAGAGGTCATAGGTTAAGGGTGAAAGGTGAAATATTTAAGGGAAACCTGAGACGGAACTTCTTCACTCAAAGGACAGTGAGAGTGTGGAATGAGCTGCCAGTGGAAGTGGCAGATCCAGGTTAAATTTCAAAATTTAAACAAAATCTCAGTAAGTACATCGATGAGAGGGGATTAGAGGGCTATGGTTCAGCTGTGGGTCTATGGGGCTAGGCTGAATAATAGATCAGCATGGACTAGATGTGCTTTATGAGTCTATGATTCCATGTAAGTTTCTCTATTAGTTCGAATTAGGTGAATGTTTATTCCATAGCACATATTTCAGGAAACTGACCTTAAAGAGCAGACTGTCTGGGAAAGCAACTGCTGTCTCCTCCTCTCTTTCAAACAAAACAGCTATTTTTGTCAGGAATGATGAACAACCTGATAGATTTACTTGGTTTCAATCTCCACAGATGCTGTCCAAATTACTGAACGATTTTATCATTTCCTGTTTTTTTGTTTCAGATTTCCAACATCTGCTCATTTTTTTCTTTTGGAGTCCTCTCAGGTCTTTGAGAACAAATACTGTATATGTGACCGGATGTGGCACATTGGTGACCAGGAGTAGGTGCTTTGTATGCTGGATTAAGAAGATGCATGTCTGGTGGGAGGGGTGGCAATGAACAGGCAGAAAAGATTCCATGAAATGATTCAAATTTGAGAGATTTCAACTATATGATTGGAATGAAGAAGCTGAGATTAAAATAATAATTAAATAATATTATGGTTAATATGCTGTGTGCGCTATACGTTTTGTGGGTGCACCAAGGACGCAGGAACACTGTTTCATTTCACACAGATGACCATAAACTTGAACTTTCTCGATGTAGCAAAGAAGTTAGAGAGGAATTTTACTGGAGGAGGGCAATCATGATAGGTTTAGTCAGGTTAAGTAGAGAGAAACTGGATACCTGCTGATGTAGTGATGGACAAAAAGATTCACTGAAGATCTAAAAAAGAAGTTTCTTTTTGCAGAAAGTAAGCACTTACTGCTTCCATGAATGATGGGCGCAGAATCAATTAGGACTTTGAAATGAGCCTACTGAAGGGTCTCAGCCCGAAACGTCGACTGTACTTTTTTCCATGGATGCTCCCTGGCCTGCTGAATCTTCCAGCATTTTGTGTGTGTTTCTAGGACTTTGAAATGGGCATTGGGTTGACATTGAAGGAATAATAATTTAGAAAGACCGCAAGGAGGGTTCAGGGAATGGAATGCATGTGAGTGCACCGTGAGGCTGGTATAGACATATGCAGGCTCAGTTCCATGTCGATTCCAGTTCAGAAACAGTGATGTTGCTTCCACCTGCCCTGTGGTTACATGAAACTAATTATCGTGGGAGAGAACTGAGAGCCAGGTTCACAACCGATTCACACAAAAAAGGAATCATGTAACAAAACAAGCAAGAGTACAATCTGCTGGATGGTAAAGCAGCAGAACAAATGCCTTGTCTCCAGTGTTGTTTGGCTCAGAGCAGACAAGCAACAAACAGAATGAAAGTAGACAGTGTACGTTGGGATATAAATCATAAAGTAACAGTTCGGTGTGGTACAGCATAACAAGGGAAAATCAATAGAAGTTGCCATTTGTTGAATATCCTCATGTACAGCTGAGTGAGAAGCTGTCACTGCTCAGAGAGGTAATCTGGAAAAATTCCCTTGCTCTTTCACTGGTAAATATATGCACTGAGAGGGTCTACTGTTCTGGAAAGTTTTGCCTTTTGTTATAAAATGTAACTTGTCACTTTAATGGTGTTAAGCTATCCATCCCGTGATAGTTTCATGAAGTACACACATAGACACGCACAAACACATGCTGTTGAGTTTTTAATATTTCAGTATTACTGTAAATATATTGTTTAATTAAGAATTACTTGTTTGTATACATAATTCATTACGGGTTATATGTAAAAGTATGTGAATGGCATATGTTATTATGCCACCACATCATAAGTGTGCACCTCACTAAATTAAAAAAGAAACTACGAGTAAGCACATTGTTCCTAGCTCCTGTTCTTCTTTTGATTAGTTTTATATTTTGGAGTTATAAAACATAACAGTGGTGGTGAGTAAGTTTTTAAACAATCTTGAGATAATTATCTATCCGTTAAAGCACAGCAAGACGTTCCGGTTTAAAACAAAAGTGCAGCACACTTTCTTTGCAAGAGGGAGAGCAACAGTTGAGCTAAAAAAATTGCAGAAAACATCCTCAAACTGAAGCACAACTCTAATTTGTCGCTGAGACCAATACAACTTGATTGTAGATCTATCAACCATTTGCATGCCACAACCCCTGTTATAGAGTCAACTGAAAGTGAATTAAGAACGTTTCTGGATAAAGCAGTGTTCAAGGATAATATTCAAAAACTCAATCATATCAAGGGTAAAGTAGTGTTAAATGAAAATGCCATACTCAAGTTTTTAAAAACCCCATCTGCTTCTTTATACCACCTGGGATAAAGTAGCCATAGAGCTAGATCACATGGAGGAAGAAAGAGTTCTTTCCAAGGTTGCGTGGGCAACACCAGTGGTCCCAATAGCTAGGAAGGACGGGTCTGTCAGGACCTGTGGTGATTTTAAGGTTACCATCAATCCAGTACTGAAAGCAGGTCAATACTCTCTGCCCAGGATAAAGGCTATCTTTACAAACCTTTCTTGAGAGAAGCACATCAGCAAAGTGGATTTTCTGAGGTCTACCTACAGATGAAGATGGAAGGAGAGTCCAAAGTGTCTCTCACAATAAACACTCATAAAGGGCTTTATCGCTATAACAGGCTTATTTTTGGAATAGTATTGCACCTGCACTCTAGGAGAAAGCTATGCAGCAGTACTGCAAGGCTGCCCAGGCACTCAGCGTTACCTGAATGACATGATTGTTACAACGATTGTGACAAGCAACACCTCCAAAATCTCAAGACAGTGTTAAAAAGATAGGATCATTAGAAAGTTTTGACGAGTACAGGCCATTCAGCGCAACATAGCGTGCCAAATTCCTTTTCACATGGTGTGTTGAAATAACTATCAACTTTAGATTTGGAAGCCTCTAAGGTACTATTCTCAACTACAAAACTATGTGGTTTGTTCCATGTGTCCACAACTCACTGTGTAAAGAAATGCTTCTTGATGTTAGTCTGAAATCTCCCTTTAACCAATCTCTACCTATGGCCCCGTGTCCTTGTTGATGGATTAATTTTGAAGCAGCATCTGGCATCCACCTTACTTGTACCCTTAATGATTTTGAACACTTCTATCAGGTCTCATTTTATTCTACGTTTACTTAGGCTGAAAAAAATTTAATTCTTTCAATCTTTCTTCTTAGCTCAAACCCTGCAGACCGGAAATGAGTCGAGTCACCTTCCTCTGAATTCTCTCCAGTGCCTTCACATCCCTCACAAAATATGGAGACCAAAATTGTACACAGTATTCAAGGTGTGGCCCACAAAGTGCATAGAAGTTTAAAGATTTGTACTCCACTTAATGCATTATATAACTCAACATTCTATTAGTCATCCTAATCGCTTCTACGCATTGTCCAGCTGTTGATAGTGATGAGTTTACCAGGACACCCAGATCCTTTTCATACAGTGTACTTTCTAACTCAAGAGCCCCTATTGTATTTATATATATATATATATAACATTTACTTTCATTAAATTTCATCTGCCATTTATCTGCCACATCTGGATTTTGTTTAGATCTAACTGTATTGATCCTGTTGCCTGAATGTTATTAGCTTGTGCCCCTCTCACTTTTGCGTCATCTGCAAATTTTACTAGTTTATTTGTTATACGCATATCCAAATCATTAATGGAAATTGAAATCAGCAGCGGTCCCAAAACCAATCCCGGTGGAATCCCACTTTTAACATTTTCTAGGTGTGAAAATGATCTTCTCACCATAACCCATTGTTTTTTGTTTTTGAGCCAACTCTGCATCCATTCGCACTACCTTACCTTGAACCCTCCCCCCAGTAATTTGATTATTAACCCCTTGTGGGGGTACCTTGTCAAAAGCCTTCTGAAAGTCCAAATAAATGATATCAACAGGTCTATTGTTATCATAAATTTTATTTGCCTCTTTATAGAACTCCAGCATATTAGTAAACCATGATTTCCCCTTTCTGACCATATGCTGACTTTCTGCTAACATGCCTGTTCTTATCATCTGCTTTTCCATCTCATTCTTTATTATTACTGCCATTATCTTACCTGTGATACACGTTAGGCTTACTGGACTATGGTTACCAGAGACAGCATGGTCACCATTCTTATATACTCGGTCCATGTTAGCCCAGTTCCAGTCCTTAGGGATTTCAACAATCTTCAATGACTTTTGAAAAACACATGTTAGCGGTTTGTATATATAATCACAGACTTCTTTAAGTACCCTTGGATATATGTTGTCAGGCCCTGGAGATTTATTAACTTTCAGCCTTTTCAGCTGAAGCAGGACCATGCTTTCTCAGATCTCTAAGTCACTTCAAACAACCTTTTTTTTTCCCCTACACTTACTAGCATATTGCTAACATCTTCGCAGGTGAATGTTTCATCAATTTATGAGTTAAGTAAATCCACTATGTCCTTCTCTGCATAATTTAACAGCCCACTTTTATTCTTAATACACTTAACTTCCTCCTTGACTTTGCTTTTACTACTAAGGATTGTTGAAATCTCTTGGGGTCAACCTTAGCATTATCAACTATATCCTTCTCAACCTGCCTTTCGGCAATCCAAATTTCCTCTTGACAATAGCTCTCATGTTTTCATATGCCCTACGGTTAACATCATTACTATTTTATAATTTTTATGTCTTTATTCATCCATGTAGTTGATCTATTGTTTTTATTGTTTCTCCTAACCTTGGGTATGAATATTTCCTGCAGTGAGCGTATTGCCTCTGTAAATTGACCCCATTGTTCCTCAACTGACTTAACATCAAGCAGTTCCTTCCAGTTTACCTCCTGAAGTCTTTGCTGCATCTGCACATCTTTGCCTTTCTGAAATTCAATTTAATAGCTTTGGTTTTTACTGATGTACTCTCCCAAAAAACTTCAAGACTAACAATGTTATGATCACTTGTTCTTAAAGGACCAACAGCTTATGTACTTGAAATTTTACCTTGATTGTTACAGAATATCAAATCTGGACAGGTTTCCCCTCTTGTTGGTACATTAAAATACAGGGTCAAAAACAATCATTCAATAACTCAATGAATTCACTTACCTGTGATCCACTAGTCACTGGGTTCTCCCACTCAATATTTGGGAAATTAAAGTCTTCCATAACTATAACTTCCTCCTCAGAACTTTTTTTTTGATATTCTGATAGAGTAGTGTATTAAAATCACTATCAGCATTGTGGGGGGGGCGGTCTATAACATTAAGCCAATGTTATTCTTTATACTTATAGCTTTCAAATCTGACCTAGATATCTTCACTAAATTTCCATTCATCTCCTATCATAAGTAGCCTCATGTTTAATTTCTCTCTTATGTATATTCCAACTCCTCCACCTTTATGATTTTGCCTATCTTTCCTAAGTAATGCATATCCTTTAATACTAATAGTTTAATAGTTCCTCCAGTATCTTGTGTCTGTTCCTTTAATATTATAGTCAGCACCATCCTTTGAGGTCATCTGGGTTTCAGTTACTGTTATTATATCATACTTATTGTGACGGGATCCTAAAGTACCCCTATGAACTGTGCTTTTGAAAAGAGAGAGAGAGAGAGTTATTTACCACCGACATTCTGTTTTGAGAGAGAGAGAGAGAGAGAGACGAAGACTAACTGTTGGACTGTCACTTTAAGGAATGAGAAAGAACTGGTTAACTTTTGGATTGCTGCTGAAGTGGAGATAGGACCAAGCAGCTTGTAAGTTGCTATGGTGACTGAGGGTGTTATTAAATGGACTATTGATGTTATGATTTTTGGCAGGTTGTTGATACTTCTTCAAGGATTTTTGCCTGCTTGCGCATTTCTTCACAGAGAGAGGAAGGAGGGATTATTTGAATGACAGTTGATGCTCAGTAGGGGAAGATAAACTAGGAGGTCAGATGATAGAACTGAGACACATGTTTGGACACTGAATGAGCATTGTTGTGCCCGCAGAAAAAGTGGGTTTTGGAGGATCGATCAGGTGGATTGATCAGTTGCTCTTGCAGTGGAAAGTGGAAAAGAGTTGACTGGTGGGGAGTTGTCCATGTGTCCATCCTCACTTGGGGGATAGCTCCACCACAGAAAACTGGTCCCCTTTGTTAAAGTCACAGTTGGTGACTTTTAAAGGATTTTGAAGGACAACGAGAAGATCGACGGTGTCAGCTCAACCTCAAATCTCTCCCTCTCTCTCTCTCCATCACTACTCTACTAAATACCACGAACTGAACTGAACTGAATTTACTCATCATCATAAGACTGTATCTTTTTACCCCTAGACTTAAAGAAGTTTGGTTTTTCATAGATATATTTCCACACTTACTGATTTACTTACTTACATATATAATCATTGCTAACCTGTTTGATTTATCTATATTTATATTACTGTATTGCATAGTTACTAATAAATATTATTAGTTTATGGCAATACTGGACTCCAAAAGTGTTTTCCATCTCTGCTGGTTCTTTATTCCTGTCATGGTGTTCGTGACAAAATTGAGGCCTGCGTCTGCGATATGAACAGATTGGTCAGGAGGTTGTTTGAATTGATTGGGGAAAATCCCTTTTGATTTGGTTGTGTGGAAATACAGCAGAAATGGATGTTAGTGTTGAAGAGTTTATGTTGGAACCAACCCCGGAAGCACTGGATGATACTACGTGGGTTGTGCTGTGGGAATTGCTCAGAAGTTAAAACTAAAGGTGACCTTTATAATGAGGAAAGTGCAGCTCAAATAGCCCAGCATTATATAGATAAGGGAACGTTTGATGAGGAGGCGTTAGAAATGTTCATGGAAGTTAAACCTATTGAGGATAAGCTTCAGCTTCTGTTGGAAAAATTAAAGATGGAGCAATTGAAATTAAAACAGTTCAAGAGAAAGGCCAGAGAGGCAGAAAAACAGAGACAGTTTGAAAGGGAGAAATGGCAACGTGAAGATCATGTGGCAAAAAGACAGCAACAGTTTAAAAGGGGGATGTGGCAGCAAAGAGGTTTAGTGTCGGACCCTAATGATTTTTACAGCTTGGATGGGTTTGTCTTTTGTGATGAATTTAAAAGTTGTGTTCCTGATGAGGTAAGGGCATGCCTAGATGCAGAGGATGCCCCTACCCTGCAGGGGTCTGATAAGAAAGCAGACGAAGAAGTTTTAACCCATGAGATTGAGTTTACTCCAGATGAGAGTTTGCCAGAGAATAGCTGGGAGGTTCGGGGTGACCTTGAATTTGACACTGGGACAAGTGATGGCAGCCCAGAAGAGGCAGCTGTTCTGATTGAATGTGTTCAGGTTGTTGAAGTACCTGTGAGTTCACAGGATTCTGAACCTTGTGTTGAGGCTCAGTTGAAGTCGGAGGTGTCTGACTTGGTTGAAAAGGAATGCAGTTTTTGTGTATCAGATGACCTTGGTTCAGTGAATAAGGGGTTAACTTTGGTACCAGTGGAATGTGAGGATTCTCAGTCACTTGTATTAGACAGTGGTTTAAAAGTTGGTGAAGAGTTGGAAGCTGGTGAGGTCAGCGTTGCTGAAGGTAATGGGAAAAGTGCTATTCCTGGACTTTTGGATAAAGTGCTAGAAAAGGTTGGATTGGTTGCGCGACTTTTGACCCTGCTTGCAGGACAAAGGCATGCTGAGAAAGGATATGCTACTCTGTGGAATTTTGTTTGACATTTCGAAGTAAGCACCTACAATGTCATGCTGTTATTCAGTGTAATGTTATGGAGATAGGTCGGAGGAATTTGATGAACGGATTGTTTGGTCTCTTCCATAATGTATACATGATTCTCATAAGCCTGATGATGGTGCTGAGTTTAGTAAACAGTGGAGGCATGTTGACACCTCTCCAAGGTGAGGTTGATATGGCTGTTCAGCTGATGAGCAAAGCTGCTGTTGAGGCCTATGATAGCAAAACCAAAGGTTTAAAGTATGATAGTGTGACACAGACTTTTCTACCTTCTGGATTTCAGCAGGACTTAGAGGGTAGTACAGTTGATAAGAGTAAGGTGTATGAGAAATGTTTGTCTTTATTGAGGAAGGAATTTATAGAGGAACAGAAGTGAGATTCTGGAATGGTGGCTTTAAGGGAGATAGCTCTCACAGGAGAGGAGGTTCAGAGAGAGTCAGTGGGACATTACCTTAAAGATGAGGTTTTGATGAGGAAGTGGAGACTAGCCACTGTGCCTGCAAGTCACGTGGTGGTTCTGAAAGTTTACAGGGCTGAAATTTTAAACATAGCTTACAGTATGTTTTTAGTGGACCTCATGGAGTGAGAAAGACAGTGAATAGGATTATGAAGGAACTTTACTGGCCTAGTTTAAGAAAGGATGTTGTGAATTATTATAGGACTGGCCATTCCTGTCAAGTTGAGGGGAAATCTTATCAGATTATTCAGGTAACACTACCTAAACCGATACCTGCTTTTAGTGAACTTTTCCCTTGGGTCATGGTGGATTGTGTAGGCCCATTGTGAAAGATGGCAGCTGGTTATCGGTATGTGTTGGAACAGCTCAACTCAACTCTTAAGACCAAGATTAAAGCATATGGTATGAGAAATGAGAAAATTGGGTTGGGGGGGTGGTTCTCCTCCATTATTTATTGTTGGAGATTCGATTCAGAAGGCAGTGGAGGTTAGTTTGTTGGAACCTGTATTCAGTTACAGGCCAAAAGGACCTTTGACCCTACTTAGAGAACTATGGTCTGATTTAGAAATATGTGTCAGTGTGCTTAATTATGTTTTCAAACTCTGGAAAAGATCTAGTAAGCTTTGGGTCCTTGTAAAGGTAAGTTTACAAAATGGTCAAATCAAAATAAGACATTTGTTTGCTAGAATTGCAGCTGGGAGAATTGTTATGGAACAACATGGAGTCATGGAATCTGATAATGGAGTGGAATGGCTCTCTTGGGGTGCACACTGTCTCCCTAAGGGAGATCTGGAGCACATCCACAAATTCTCTGCAACATCACAGGGCAGCTACCGCCTCCTCAAATTCGGCAACCTTGTTCCTGAGGTGTTGGGTTAACTGACATTTTTCGCATATGAGCTCTCCAGGGGAGCAATTTTGCATGAATCCGCATGAAAGGCAAGACTGACGTTGCATTATTATACTTTTAGTAGTGAAGAACTATTGAAGAACTACTGAAGATTAAGTGATTGTATTATTTAAATTCTTAAAAATAAACTACTATCTGATATCAATGGATCTGGGGTTGAGAGGGTGAACAGCTTTAAGTTCCTCAGCATACACACCACGAAGGATCTCATATGGTCTGTACATACCGGCTGTGTGGTGAAAAAAGCATAACAGCACCTCTTTTACTTCAGACGGTTGAAGAAGTTTGGTATGAGTCCCCAGATCCTAGGAACTTTCTACAGGAGCACAATTGAGAGCATCTTGACTGGTTGCATCACTGCCTGGTATGGAAACTGTATTTCCCTCAATCGCTGGACTCTACGGAGAGTGGCGCGGACAGACCAGCGCATCTGTAGATGTCAACTTCCCACTATTCAGGACATTTACAGAGACAGGTGATTAAAAAAAGGGCCCAAAGGATCATTGGGGCCTCAAGTCACCCCAGCCACAAGCTGTTCCAGCTCTACCATCTGGGAAATAGTACCACAGCATAAAAGCCAGGACCAACAGGCTTGGGGACATCTTCTTTCACCAGGCCATCAGACTGCTTAACTCAAGCTGACACAACTGGATTTCTATGTTATATTGACTATCCTGTTGTACACACTATTTATTGTAAGTTACTATAATTTGTACATTGTACAATTAGACAGAGATATAACGTAACGATTTTTACTCCTCGGGTATATGAAGGATGTAAGTAATCAAGTCAATTCAATTCAATGGCCCACTCTCCTCCTCTAACAGATTACTTCTTCTCCAGCATTTCCTACCCACCTAGATTCTTCCACCAGGCCATCAGACTGATTAATTCACACTGATGCAATTGTATTTCTATGCTATATTGACTGACCTGGTGTACATACTATTTATTAAAAACTACTATAATTTGCACATTGCACATTCAGACAGAGACATAACGTAAAGATTTTTACTCCTCATGTATCTGAAGGATGTAAGAAATAAAGTTAATTCAATTCAATTCAATTTATACCAATAAACTCTTCTTGGGCTTCCAGCGGGAACAGGTATCAATTATAACCAATATCTCAGTGACAAACTTTGCCATCTCCATCCTGCTGAAATAAAAATAGACCAGGAAGAAATGGCAAAGGACAAATCAGTATGAGATCATTTTCAAAAGATAAGGAGAATGGTGACGTCAGACACTGCACTGACACATTATAATCCACATTGTTCAGTGAAGTTTGCCTGTGACACCTCACCTTATGGTGTAGGTGCAGTCATGTCACATGTTACGAGTGATGGAAGAGAATGCCCCATAATCTTTGCATCATGTTCCCTTATTGCTGCAGGGAAAATTTACACACAGATTGAAAGAGAGGCCTCGAGTCTGGTTTGGTGTGTAAAAACATTTCAACCAGTACTCGCATGGCAGGCAGTTTACCCTCATTACTGATCATCAATCACTAGTGTCCATTTCAATCCGCACAAAGGTGTTCCACCAACTGCACCAGCATAGACGTAGAATTGGGCTCTGCTTATTGGAGTACACAACTGCAAGATCAAATTCAAGAGGACAACTAACCATGGAAGCGCTGATCGATTGTACCATTTACCCTTGGAAAAGGAAATAACTGAAAAAAGTTACAAAAGAGGACACTCCTCTTGACGCATTCTCCCCGAAGCATATTGAAAGTCACCTTATTATGGCTGAGATTACCTGAAAGGAAACCAGAAAAGACCCCACAGACTCTCAGAACTACATGCTGCCTCAAAATGGCAGGAATGTGCCGTAGAAATTCCAGTTCCTCTATCATTACCAGCACTGGGGCAAATTTGCCCTTGACAGATGTTGCCTTATGAGAGGATTGAGAGTTGTTGTACCATACAATCTGAGAGCTAACATGTTGGAGGAGCTACATGCCAGTTATAAAGGCATGGTCAGAATGAAAGTGTTGGCTCGAAGCTTTATGTGGTGGCTTGGGATAGATTGGCAGATTGAACGGCTTGCTATGCACTACTCAGGATGCCAACACATCCGGAAGATGTCAAAAGCAATGTCTCTCAAACCTTGGGAATAGCCTGCATTTCCCTGGCTGAGGATTCATGTGGATTTTGCCAGATCATTCAATAGGCATAAATTTCTTGGTGGTAATGGATGCGGCTATGATGAGGCCAGAAGTGTTCCCAAAAGCATCCACTATAGGCTAGCGTACCGTTGATGTGTTGAAAAGCCTCTTTGTGATGAGAGTCCTAGACAAGGAATGGTCAGGACCCAAAGGATCAAGACACGGTATTAAACTGGATCTGAGCACAAAACAAACACTAGACAAAATCACTGATACACTTAACGATTGAGCACCAAGCCTCAGTTCAGGTGTTCCCTAAATACTCAATTCTGAGTGCTCAAAACACGATTACCAATTAGTGGGACCATCCTGAACTGGTCAACGGACCGTGCCATCCATCCGTACTCCAGGGAGTTAGAACGTCTAAATCCCGGAAGATGGTACAGTTTGGGAGTGTCTCGTAACAGGAAACCCTCTCCTATGGCCACACCTGATGGCCCTGGCTGTTCGGAGAGGCGGTGATGGGAGTTGTGGATGAGAGCCGGATCCAAGATGTCTCTTTCAGGCACCCAGGACCTCTCCTCGGGTCCAAAACCTTCCCAGACCATGAGGTATTGCTGAACACCCTGAAGAGTACATGAATTCAGAAGTCTTCTCACTGTGAAGACCTGCTCCCTCTCCGTAAACCTGGATGGCGGTTGGGCTAATGCTGGTGGGGCTAGGGGGCTGGTGCAGACGGGTTTTAAATTAGCGATGTGGAAGGTGGGATTGATCTTTAGGGCTTTGGTGTAAGCCACCAAGTTCACTTTCCTCAGGACTTCGAAGGGTCCAATGAACTTAGGCACCAACATTTTAGATTCCACCTGGAGAGGCAAATCATGAGTGGACAGCCAGACCTGTTGCCAGGCTGTAAAGTGGGTCCCTGTCTTCTCCTTCGGTTCACCTTGGTCCCTGCCTTCTGGGTAGAGGCCAGAAAAATCTAGCTTGACCTAATCCAGTTTTGCCTTCAGTGTTGGATGAGATCTTCGGTTGCAGGGACCCCAAACTCGGCCTCCTGTTCTGGAAAGAAAGGCAGAGGATAACCAAATTGGCACGCAAACGGTGACATCCTGTGCGCTGATTGCTGTAAGGTGCTGTGGGTGACCTATGCCACATCAATTGGTTGCACCACTCGTCAGGTCTTTCAGAGGCCAGGCATCTAAGAGCTCGTTCCAAATCTTGATTGGTCCACTCCGTCTGGCTGTTGGACTGTGGGTGGAAACAGTGGAAAGACTTATAGAACACCCTCCAGAAGTGTTGTGTGAATTGTGGACCATGATCTGAGACAATATCCACAGGGAATCCATGAATCCTGAAGACCTGGTCCAGGACAATTGTGGCCATCTCAAATGCAGATGGCAGCTCCTCCAAGGCAATGAACTTGCAGGTTTTTGAAACTGATCAACAATTACCATGATGACTGTCTTACCCTTGGATGGTGGAAGACCCATGACAACTCAATAGAGACGTGTGCCCAAGGTCTTTCTGGAACAGGTAGGGGGTGAAGGACCTCTTGAGGTTGGATACGGGGCTCCTCGTTTCAAGTGCACACCTTGCATGCCTGCAAGTACTCTTTCATCATTTTGGGCCTCCAGTACCTCCTCTTGATAAACTTGAGGGTCCTGGCAATCCCTGGGAGAGCTGTCATTCTCAATGAATGACCCCATTGGAGTACTTGGGACTGGACGGAATTTGGGACGAACAGCAAGCCGGAGGACGATTCTTAGGAATTTTCCCTTGCACTTGGGCATTGTGATCAAGAGAATTGAGTCCCTAACAAATTGGCACCACCACCTTGGCTTGGGGAAAAATGGTGGTAAGCTGCTTCTCTCGTTTGTGTTCGTCAAACTGACAGGACAGGGCATCAGACTTCTGGTTTTTTGACCCCGGTCAGTAGGTCAGGATGAAATTAAAGCAGTTAAAGAACAAAGACCATCTGGCCTGCCTGTTATTTTAGTCTCTTGCATCCTGAATATAAGCCAGGTTCTTGTGGTTCTGTCCAAAGGATACAAGGGTTCTTGGCTGGATCTAGCCAGTGACTCCAGTCCTCCAAAGCCAACTTAATCTAAAGAAGCTCCCAATTCCCAATGTCATAGTTCCTCCCTGCTGGGGATAGCTGCCGGGTAAGAATGCATACAGGTGAAATTTATTGTCCATAAGTGGTTACTGGGACAAGATGACACCCACTCCGATGTCTGAAGCATCTACCTCCATAATGAAGGGAAGGTCCAGTTTAGGAGAAGCTGAGATGGGAGATGTTGTGAACTGCTGTTTAAACTCTGCAAAAGCAACCTCTGCTTCAATTGTCCAGACAAAAGAGCACGTGGATTTCTTAGTTAGTGCCATCAGTGACGCTGCCACCGAGCCGTAGTTCCTGATCCACTTCCGCTAGAAGTTTGCAAACCCCAGGAATCATTGGATTTGTTTGATACTGGATGGTGGTGGCTAGTCTCTGACTGCTTGCGTATTGGTAGGGTCCATCTTCAGATTGCCATTGGAGATGATGAAACTCAAAAATGAAACAATCCTCACATGAAACTCGGACTTCTCCAACTTGACATAAAGTCCATGATCTAGAAGCCTCTTTAAAATATCCCAGGTGTGAGCAACGTTCTCCTCAATGGACTTGGACAAGGTTAGGATATCATCCAAGTGGATAAAGGCAAACTAATGGAGAGTATCCCAGAGCATGTCATTCATAACGGCTTTGAAAATGGGTGGAGCTTTTGCAAGGCCGAAGGGCATAACCAGGTACTTGTAGTGCCCCACTGGTGTATCGAATGCGGTCTTCTATTCATTGTCATCTCTTATACAGACCAGATAGTACGCACTCCGCAGATCTAGTTTTGTGAATACTCTCGCTCCTTGGAGCATCTCAAAGGCCGTGTTCATGACTGGGATGGGGTAGCGATTATTGGCTGTTAGGCAGTTTAATCCCCTACTACTGATGCACGGAGAAAGGCTTCCATCTTTCTTTTGTACGACGAAGACGCCTGCGCTGGCAGGTGAGGTGAAGGGCCAAATGAAGCCAGAGGCTAGAGCTTCCTTTATAAACTCTTCTATTGTGCTTCTCTCTGGGCCTGAGACCATGTACAATCGGCCCTACGGGAGACAAGTATCAGGCAGCAGGTCTGTAGCACAGTCACAGTGTCGGTGCAGTGGAAAATTTGAGGGGTTTCCCTTGCTAAAGACCTCTTCCAAGTACTTGTAGACGGAAGGGATTTCGACCAGTTTGGGTGTTGTTATCTCCTCTGGACCTTTCTTTGAGGATGACTGCGGAGGCTTCTTACGTAGCAGGGGCAATCAAAATAGGTACTCAGAAAGATTAAGGACACTCTCCTACACAGTGGAGGTTATGTCTAATGTCATCTGGAGATGGCATCAGTTCGGGCGAGCAGAGTCAATTGTTGGAGAAGAAAGGTGACCAGAGCTGTCAGAACCACTTCCTGAAGTCCCAGAGTCAACTCTTACAACCTCCATAAAGGAGGCCCCAGAACCTGAAATCATTTCACAGCCATAAGTCTCACATGCCAAGCAGAAAGAACCCCCTTGTCAGGAAAGATGTTATCCCTCAAGAGTAAGAAATCCTCCACAGCTAATAAATTCTCTGTCCTGATTGGGACAGTTTAAAATTTACTCTGCTGTAGATGTCTATATAGTAGTTGTATTATACAGTGTATTGTTTATGTATATAAGTTGAGATGCATTCTGTACTGAGGTGGAGTTTATTGCTAAACATGGAGGAGCGTTGTGTATTTGATATTTCAGTAATATTTGAGTAATATTATCAATATATTGTTCAATTAAGCATTCTTTGTTGTTTACATAATTCGTTATGGGTTATATGTGAAAGTATGTGAATGGCATACATCATTACACCATCACGTCATAAGTCCATGCCTCACTAAAGCAAAAATGAAACTAAAGTACAGTCGGCCCTCCTTATCCGTGGGTTCTGCATGCATGGATTCAACCAACCGTGGATCGGGAAAACCCGGAAGTTCTCTCTCCAGCACTCGTTGTTTGAGCATTTTTCTTGTCATTATTCCCTAAACAATACAGTATAACAACTATTTTACATAGTATTTACACTGTATTAGGTACTATAAGTAATCTAGAGATGATTTAAATTATACAGAAGGATGTGCGTAGGTTATATGCGAATACTACACCATTTTATATAATGGACTTGAGCATCCACGTTTTTTGGTATCTGCGGGGGGTCCTGGAACCAATCCCCCGCTGTTAAGGAGGGCCAACTGTAGACACGTTATTCCTGGTTCCATGTTTTTCTTTTGATTAGTTTTAAATTTTGGAATTACAAAGCATTACACATACCAAACATACAAACTCATAAAGAAATGTTTTTGTAATTTCAAGTGTACCTTAACATAGGGAATCTTAACAACATTGATTGCTATGCATTTTTTGTAAAGCTGTGCTAAACGTGCAAGTTTTTACGTACTATCTTACCAGAGGTATGTTAAACAGTATTTCCAACAGGAGCTAGTGTTTCAAGTTTGGGGCCAGTTGTGGAAGGTATGACTTTGAACATTAGTGGAAGATAGACATGGATACCATTCATCTCCCATGTTGTCATAGATACCACCATAAAGATGGCCTCACTCTGATGGTGAAGGTATCAGGACAGGAGCGGATGGTTTACTTGCAGCAAAGGATTGGACATATTTATGTGAAAGCAGACTTTCATGCTGCTTTTAAGGGTTAAAGATCAAAGGTTAGCTTCATTTGTTACATGTACATCAAGAGCAACAAAACATAGTGAAATGCATCACTTGTATCAACGACCAACACAGACTGAGGATGTGCTAGGGGCACCCTGCAAGTGTTGCCGTGTTTCTGGCACCAAAATAGCATGCCAACACCTGATGTTGGTCTCACACCTGAGGCCCACAATGCTTTTGCTGTGCATATACTTGAGTATTGCTGAATGAGTTTATTACTTTCTTTCTTAAAGAAAAGGGAAAGCATTGCCACAGTTACTAACTGCGAGTTTCATAGGAATTCATTTGATATACAGTGTTGTTGTACCAGACACTCATATATAGGTGAAAACTCTTGGCCTTCAGGAATGGATGTTCAAATGCATCTTTACTTTTCTTACCTGCTTTAGAAAGGAGCAAAATTGAATAGTCTACAGTCATTTCACATGCAAAATAAAAACCATAATACAACCAGGCAGTTGTTTCTTGATGCTCAACTGCTGTATAAAAACTTTGTGATATGTATAGCGAAAGAATTTTAATCCACAGATATTTATTCTAGGCACCATTTAATCCTTCTCATCACCTGGTACTCAATTACAGACTTCTCTTTTTTGATCTTTATCTGGTTTTATGCCCAATTATAAAATGATACAATTCCTAATGTTTCCAGTATTGCAAGTTTATCCACCTGATATTCTATTTTTCCACTCTTAACCACGTTTCTCCCTTTGCAGATATTTCCTTTGTTGGTGAAGCTTCTAACCTTCCCCATATAGATGTGTTTCCAGTGAGGATAGCATTTTCATTTTGCATTTAGCCTATAATCTATAATTTGATCTCCAATGGTATTCAAATGATCGCAATGAAATTTATGTACACCAGTATGCACAGAAAATGGTGAAGGATGGTAATTTCTTTCAATACATGCTTGAAAAGAAAATCTTGCAAATACACAACTACTGCTTATGTAATAATTGATTCATCTGATTACATAATAATTTGAGCAGGTCAAACTAATTGTTTTTTTTCCAGTCAATTATTTTAATCCGTTCCTTGTAATAACTCTGTAAATAGCAGGCATTTACCTACCTCTCCACTATTGGTATATAAATCCAATATATATACTGTAGATGCATAATTTGGATGTCACATTTACTTTAAGCGTATTTCCTGACTTTGCTAAACCAATTTTGAATTTTTAGATTTCATAGTTGTTCAGTTCAATAATTTTATCACATAATTACATAATTCAAATATAGTATTTTCTGGTTATTATATATCATGAACAAATTGGGATATGGTTTGTAAAGAAATCTTCAAACATATCTAAAACTAGTATCAGCTATTAAACATTTTTTAAAGCATCATTATCTCCAAAGCCGTTTTGATTCTTTTCTGCCTCCATACTTAATTATACACTCTTAAATCTCTAATTTTCCAATTCTTGAGAAAGATCATTGACCTAATGACCTGTTGCTCTCAGTTTACTAACCTCTCCACATACTGTGGTGAGCTTCTCCAGTGTTCTCAGTCTGTATTTCATATTTCCTACTGCCACAACATTTTGCTTTTGATTATGTCTCATGGGACAACCATTTGGGATGCATACGCCCAGTGTCTTGCTCAAGCCTCTGACTTGTCTTCTCTGTTCTGTGAGGCTGGGCAGTCCCCAAGTAGCATAAGTACCCTGGAGATGAAATCTAAGGCCTCACTCACAACCTTTTGACAGCTGGGATGATCATTGGCAGAAACAGTTGAAAAGTGCCCAACTAATACTAAAAATTAAAATAAAGAATTAAAAAACTAGATGCAAAGGTTCAAAGATTCAATGTGCATTGAATATCAAAGTACAGATAAATTATATAACCTTGGGATGTGTTTGCTAACAGGCAGCCACAAGCTAAGCAAACTGAAAGAACCCAATTAAAAAAAAATTAAAGACCAACACCCCATGTGCAGAGAAAGAGGGAAAAAAAACACAAATTACGCAGACAATAGAAGCAAGCAGCATCATTCTGAACCAAATTGAGTCCTTTGATCTGAATCCTCAGAGCAGCCCAGAGTAGGCCTCAAAGCCTTAGTCTCAGTTCATCATATCAGTGGGGCAAATTGCTCAGAGCTTACAGACACGAAACATAGCAGGCGGGGCAGTCTCACAGCCTCAGTGGGAAATTGGCCCGACCTTGCTTTTCCAGTCCATCTGGGCTATCGTTTAAATTGTTGATATATTAGGTCCCAGGCCTGCCGCTACTACATTAATTTTAAATATTCAACTGAACATAATGATTAACTTAGTACTCATGTTTTTTTTAAAAAATTAAGACAGGAATACAATCAACCAACTTTCATCCTTTTTTAGTGAAGATTAGCAACTTCCTTGTACTTTTCCCAGAGTACTTCTATAGGCAGAGATCAAAGACCACAGCAGCAGTGGTGCGGTCCAAAAAGGTTTGGTCAATGGAGGCAGAAAAGTACTTACAGGATTGCTTTGAGAAATCAGACTGGATAATATTCAGGGATTGATCTTCGAGTCTGAATGAATACACCACAGTTGTCTCCAACTTCATTAAGGCCTGAGTGCCTTAGAGAACATACCAGACATACCCAAACCAATAGCGGTGGATGAACCAGGAGATTCATAGTCTTCTGAGGGCTAGATCCATTGTATTCAAGACCGGTAATCCAGAACTATATAAGAAGTCCAAGTACGTCCTACAGAAGCCACTTTAAGAGCAAAATCACAGTTCTGATTGAGGTTATAGATGGAATCAGATGCACATCAGCTCTGACAGAGTTTGTAGACCATTGCTTCCTACAGTGTAAAACCTAACATCATGAATGGCTGTAATGCTTTCCAGATGAGCTTAATACCTTTTATGCATGCATTGAAAGGGAGAACAAAACTATACCTATGTGAACCTCTGTAGCATCTGGCGATCCTGTCTCGGAAGTAACAGCAGAACATCTTTCAAGAGGGAGAACACACGCAAGGCGTTAGGCCCTGATGGTGTACCTAGTAGGGCTCGGAAAACCTGTGCTAACCAATTGGTGAGAGTGTTGAAGGATACCTTCAATCTTTCACCGCCGAAGTCAGTGGTTGCCACCTGCTTCAGAAAGGTGAGAATTAAGAAGAGCAGGGTGAGCGGCCTCAAGACTATCACATAGTGGCACTCTCATCTACTGTGATATTCATGGCTGGAATCAACTCCTGCCTAAGCAAGGACCAGAACCAGTTGCAATTTGCCTATCACCACAATAAGTCTACAACAGATGCAATCTCGCTGGCTCTCTACTAAGCCTTGGATCACATGGACAGTAGTAATACTTATGTGAGGCTGCTGTTGACTACAGCTCAGCATTCAACACAATCACACCCTCAGTTCTAATCAACACACTCCAAAACCTGGGCCCCTGGGCCTCTGTGCCTCTCTCTGTAACTGGATCCTTGACTTTCTCACTGGGAGACCACAGCCTGAGCAGATTGGAAATAACAGCTCCTCCTCGCTGACAATCAACACTGGCACACCTTAAGGATGAATGCTTAGCTCACTGCTCTGTTCTCTCTACACCACACCATTGTGTGGCTTGGCACAGCTCAAAACCCATCTTTAAGTTTGCCAATGACAGAGCTATTGTTGGTAGAATTTCAGATTCTGTGATGAGGAGGTGTACATGAATGAGAAGGATCAGCTAATTGAGTGGTATCACAGCAACAACCTTGTACTCAACGTCAATAAGACCAAGGAGTTGATTGTGAACTTCAGGAAATGGAGGTCAAGGGATCAGCAGTGGAGAGAGTGAGCATTTTCAAGTTCCTAAGTGTCAACTTCTATGAGTATCTGTCCTGGGCCCAACATATTAATGCAATTACAAGGAAGGCATGACAGCAGCTATAGTTCATTAGGAGTTTGGGGAATTTGGTACGTCACCAATGACACCTATAAATTTCTAAAGATGTATGATGAAGGGCATTCTAACTGGTTGCGTCACCGTCTGAAGTGGGGCGGGGGGAGGTGCCTACTGCACAGGATCGGAAAAAACCGTAACAGGTAATAAACTCAGCCAGCTCCATCATAGCCTCCCCAGCATCAAAGGCACCTTTAAAAGGCGATTCCTCAAAAAGTGGTATCCATCATTAAGCACTCCCATCACCCAAGACATGCCCTCTTCTCAATGCTGCCATGAAGGAGCAGGTACAGGAGCCTGAAGACTCGCAGTCAGCGTTTCAGAAACAGCTTCTTCCCCTCCACCATCAGATTTCTGAATGGACAATGAACCCATGAACACTACCTCAGTATTTTTTCTTCTCTTTTTGCACTACTTAGTTAATTTAATTATAATATATATTAAATTCATCTAATTAGTTTGGTATATATATACTTGCTTTAATTTATAGTTTTTATTATTATGCATTGCAATGTACTGCTGCCACAAAACAACGACATATGTCAGTGACATGAAATCTGATTCTGATTTGCCTGTTTTGGCTGAAGTAGAACTGAAGGGTCCTATATGAAAGGGTCCTACATAAAAGACCCCTCACACCCTCTCCATGAACTGTTTGTTCTTCTGCTATCAGGCAAACGTTACAGGAGCATCAAAACTAAAACCACAAGGCTACTAAACAGCTTCCTCCCACAGGCAGTCAGACTGCTAAATAGCTGCTCTACTTGACTCTGCTTTGGACACTTTTAACTTGCACTAGACACTTATAACTTGATTTTAACTGACATGTGGCTGTTGTGTTTTACTATTTATTGTTACGTTTATTATTTAGTGTTGTGTTTGTTATGTTATGATTGCACTGCTCCTGAGAAACGCTGTCTCATTCTGCCCTGCAGAGCTGATGTACGGTTAGAATGACAATGAAGTTTTTTGAATCTTGAATCTTGAAGAGCATTTGGATCCTCATTTCTATAAGTTGGTAGACTCAATGGCAAGTCCAGGAGTGGAACAGGAGGTCAAATACACCCCTGGCCTGAAATAATACCTACAAATACTCTGGACCAATGTCTACAAATATACAAATGACAACTTCAGCTTCAGGCTCTGGATAAATTTGTTCTTTCTGCTTGAACTATTGTGGCATAATTCACCTATGAATATCTCACTGCAAGGACACTTGAAGCTTAAAATAATTATAAAGAAAGGCTTGTAGATAACAAACAAGAAGATAATGTTCACCTCTATTGTGAGGAGTTCAGACTATAAAGGTTAATGAAATAGTGGTTTGATAAATTCACACTTGAAATAGTGAGAGGCTATTTTACCTGGCAGGAAGAGTGCAGAGACTGTCTTCGATTTGGGCTCGGCCATTTAAGACTGAGTTAATGAGTAAATTCTTCACTCAATGTCATGAGTCTTTCCCAAGGGTTCGAGGTGCTCAGTGCACATCTTTATTCAAAGCTGATTGTTATGCCCAGTTGTTCCCGAAGGCCGATTTCTTCATTACACTTTAAAACTCAGATCTGTGGCTAACATAATAATATTTTCAGACTGCAAGCCATGTGTTGTAGAGAGATGATGTTCAGAAAATTGTGTGCTAAGGACTGATATGGTTACAGTAAGGGTGTTTGGTACACTTCCACTGATAACAATGAAGAAGGTCCCTATTAATTTCTCCAAAACTATAGCATTAATAGATTTTTGGTACAGACGAAACAAGGAATATGGAGACTGGGTGAGAATATAATCTTACTCAATTGCAGAATAAGTTCGAGATTAAATAGGTTAACTCCTGCCCCCATTTTTAGATTCTGATTATTTGCTTTAGTCATATACAAGATTACTCCTCTGACTGCTTCTTTAGGAATTGCTCCATAATGTGCAAACTAGTTTTATGTTTCAAATCTTTATTTAACTGGTAATTAGTTTAATGCATTGTTCACTGTTCATCAGTTGAATGAACGGACTAGGTTTGATGATTTTTATTCTGAAAAATAAGACACAAAGAAGTAAGAAAAGAAAAATCATTTCAGTGCGTATACACTCTAAGTGAACACACTTCAGTAAATCTAAGTTTACTGTTAGATTTGCTCTGTATAGAAAATGGATGCTAAAATATCCACCTTTGTAAGACTTTGATATAATCATGATTTGTAACCACTTGACAAAACTCAGATCTAACCACGTCTGTCTGATTGATTGTCACATTTTAATGACCGGTTTACAATCCCGTAACACTGTTCGGTCCCTAGGTTGCTTGGCACTGGAACCTGTCAGTCAAAATTATGAAGCCTTTGAGCCAGCTGTCTGCAGGATAATTGGTAAGCTACCTCATAGTTACTGAGTGTGTCTTCCATAATTTATCTCAACCCTCTGCAAAGCCAGCTGGAAGTACGTTTCTTACTGCTCCAAGAGAATTACATGGATTGATTGCCAGGACCATTAGGCTTCCGAAGAACAAGAAAAAGAAAATCAATGGCTGGTAGATGAATTGTATATTATATGTATACAGCAGAGCATATACTTCAATGGCTGAAAATTTAGATTGTTTCTTGCGCAAATGGTTAAGGAAGAGAAAAAAAAAGATTTATGTTGTCTTTGCTGTTTCTTTGTAAGACATATATCCTCAAACAAAAGTCTTAAGATAACAAGCATGCATTTGAATTCCTTCAGGTTGAATAAGAATGCTCAATTTCTCTTGATGCACCATGGAAGCATGTGGTCCACATACCTTCAATATCAGGCAGGTAATCCAAACTAAACCTTACAATATAATTTATCACTGTGACTTGAGACCAGTTAATGTAGAAAATAACCAGTTTGTGGTGCTGCATGCATTTTACCACCCCTTTAATGCAAACACCACGTTTAGTTACTATGTTGGTTTTTTTTATTGGAGACTATAAAAGAAAATTCAAAAACATATTTTGTTAATTTTCTTCCTATCAGTCCCAAAACTTCCAAGAAAGATAAGGTGTAAAGAAACAAAAGGTAAGTAGAGAAATGGAAAATTCACGAATTAAACTCTCCCTTTAAACATCATCCTGGAGGCTTTGCTGCAAGCAAACATATTCTTGGAGACTACAATTATACAAATGTTTCCAAGGGTCATTAGACTCTGATTAATCTTCATAGTAAATATTGGCATAAGCAGCTTTAATATCCCTAGATTACTTCTTTATTTTTATGCCTTGAACTTGGAGTAATTTGGGCAGAGATAATTGCATCTCAATTTGTGCTTGAAAAGATCCAGCCAGCTTTGGTAAAGGTTATAATAAACTCTTAGGCTACGTCCGCACTACGCCAGATAATTTTGAAAACGCCAGTTTCAAGTAAAAACGACAGGCGTCCACACTAAGTGTTTTTCAAAATATCTCTGTCCACATTAGACGGATATTTGGGTGAATCTCCTCCTACTGGTCATGCGCAGGACACACAGAAAACAAGCGAAGAGGAAAGGGTGTAATTGGTGCGCGTTTGTCCAGTTACAGAGTAGAAAAACTTAAAAGGAATTGCTCTTGGCTCTCGTGCAGAAGGACTTAAAACTAAAAAAAAACAAATACTGGAGCGTATGGAGGCAACCGACAGGGAATTCATGGACAGTATGACCCGGTTGATGACGAACATTGTAAAATTGACTAACTCTGTTGCATTAATAAAGCACCTTGTTAAATGTATAAAACATGACTGCATCAGTGTTATCTTGTATTTCCATATAATGTTACATTAGGCTGTTACACATCTATTGTCAGAGAAGTACTTGCATAAATAGGTAAACCACCTTGGTTCTTGATCCTCCAAAATATTCCGCATAGAATTTAAACTGGAGGTGGCAGAGGGTGTTTTCTGTCCTTACCTTCATACAAGCAAGGACAGAAAACAGAGCAAAGTGAGTATACTTATTTATTCTGTAAGCTATGGGTCGAAGTATTTGGTGAGTACATTTCTAACTCTTCTGGCTTCAGTCTCGTTGCCGTCTGTTCTGAAATTGTTAGGTTCTGCGAAGCGCAGAATCAAATATCGCTGTAATGATTTACGCTCTAAACAATAAAGTAGTAATAATAATAAGAATAAGAATAATAAGAAGAAAACAATGAAATGTCACGCTGCCACCATTTGTTCTGGCACGTTATGACAGCGGTTTTAAAAAGCTCCAGTTATCCCATACACACTGCAACGGATATTAGGCGTTTTCAGATTTATTCACTCTGGAGACCGTATCTGAAAATCTCCGTTTTCGGGGGCTAAAAACACCGTTCAGTGTGGACGGAAGGTCAAAACGAAGAGAAAAAGCTTCGTTTTCAAAATTATCCGGCGTAGTGTGGACGTAGCTTCAGAATGGGGTGGAAAATGTAAATGAAGAGAGGTTAATAGAAGAGAAGACATAAAACATTTTGAGATTGAGGGAAGTTGTGAAGACATATTGGATTACTTACCTAAAGCAATGAATATGAAGGGAAGCTGAGATAAAGACTGGAATCAAATGGTTGAGAAGAAACGTCTGAGAACCTTAAGGATGAATGAGGGAAAGATGGGAGTTTGGAATTTATGTAAAGAAGAGTGATATGAGAGAACTAGGAAGAGATTGGATGTGTGTGGTAGCAGAGGCCACAATAAAGTGCTGCCATATTTGGCAGGGAGCGGAGCCAAGGGAAGAAGCTCGACTGAGGAACAAAACATGTAGCTCGCGGGATGCAGTGCAAGATAAAACTAAATGTTAACTGCAAGCTTCCTCAGTGGCTTTGTAAAAAACAAGCAATCTGGGGCAATTCAAGCAGGATTTAGAATCTAAGGGCTTCAAAGCCATTGCAATGAATTTTCTACTATGTCCTTCAGGAAAGAATTTCAGCAAACAGTAGAAAATGCTATAAATATCAAAAAATCTTGAGTATACTTATCAAACACCCTAGACAGGAATATCACAATGTTGTAGCCTCTTTCGTTCCATGGAAATCAGTGGAATGAAGTTTAAAAGCAGAATACAAATATGCTGATGATACTACATAGCATTTACTGCTACCAAAAGGGATGAATTCCCAAGAAGGTACGTTTTAAATTAAGAATTCTTATTCCGGCTCAGGAACATGCTCAGCTCCAAGACTCTATGCGTGCCGGTCGTTGGGACTAGACAAATTAATAGTTTAGCATGACTAGATGGGCTGAAGGGCCTGTTTTGGTGCTGCGGTGTCCTATGACTCTATGAATCTATTAAATACTACATAGAGTAGTGCTACATTTTGATCAAACTATTTGGCCAGTAACTGTGAGGTCAGGACCGATGGTCCACAAACATAAGTTAAAAGCCTACCATGACAGCTGGGAAATTTATATTCAATAAATTAAATAAAAATCTAGTTAGTATCAGCATGGGTGACAATAATGAAACTGCTGGTTCGTCATAAAATTCCATCTGCTTCACCAATGCTATTTAAAGAACAAAATCTGTTGACCTTGTCCCATCTGGTCAATGGATAATGTATTTGACTCCTAACTGTGAAATGGCTGCAAATCACTGTGATATATGATAGGAATACTTTGCACCACAGATAACAGGCACATCCTACAAAGTTCTCTTCACAGCAATATCAGAGATGAGCCAAAAGCATAGATAGATCAAACAACAACCTTGAAGGATCACGCTCTCCAGACAAATTTCAGACTCCTCCTTCACCATAGCTGGGAGTAATCTGTCCCAGTAGCAGGACTGACGAAAGAGAGTGGTTCTAGGAATCACATTGGTACCAGGCCTAATGAGCAGGAAAAGATTCTGTTGATTCACAGCTCAATTTTTATTCCTTGGTCGGAGCCCGAGTCTCCGAATCTCTGTGGGTTTGCCAGGAAAGTCAAAGCCCAATGTCCATGAGCCCATGTCTGCTGGAGGCTGGGATTAGATGATTGTGTGTGTGTGTGGGTGGGAGGGAGGAATGGGGTTTGTTTTGTGGCTTGTTGTGCTCTGTTTTGTTGTGTCCTGTCTTGTTCTGACAAACATTGTAGGCATGTTATGTTGGGGCCAGAATGTGTGGCAACACTTTCAAGTGTGTTTTTTGCTAATGCAAATAGCCCAATTCACTGCATGTTTTGACGTACATGTGATGAATAAACTTTAACCTTGAATCATGCTGAATAAAGAACATACTTTGTTGCGAGAGCCTCCTAGTGTTGCAAAGGGCAGATGCATCTACAGAAGGTAGAATGATATCAATGCAAAGCGACAGGTTTATCCCTCTGATTGGATAACTCCCAAACTGGCAGATGCATCTTCCAGGATTTCTCCATTTCAGCCAGCGATGCTTCCACTATTGATATTTCCTGCTCCGTGCGTTTGCTATTTTCATTGTTTCTTCCAACTTGAAAGAGAAAGAAGAGTAGGAGATCACTATGGGATCTGCAGCTGATGTGATGAGTCTTCATGGGATCTATAGTCAATTGTGCTGATCGCAATCTCCACTTTGCAATCACACTACATGCCTGACGTGAAAGGTACTAAATTTTGGCATGTCTGTAAGACTGTTCTGCAGAAAATCACAAAGAATTCTTCAAAATAACTTCCCAGAACTGGGACCTTCATTGTGTAGAAGTAAAATAATAGAAATATGTGAGAACACTACTGGTGGGAAGTAATATATTTACTTTAGCCAAATGTATTGCTGATACCAAAAGACCTGTGCTAGTAATTTGTGAGGCGTGCACATGGAGACTGCAAAGGTATATATATGAAGTGAGTGAGCAAAATTTTGCACATGGGGTGTGAGAAAATGTGAGGTTAACCACTTTGAAAGGAAGGAAGGAAAAATCAAATGACTACGTGGAGTGAGATGTTCTGATGCAAAGGGCTGGTGGGTTGGGAATTGTGTGGGGCAGTGGTTTGGGGGAAGGTCATACAACATCATAAGGCACTGGTAAGTCTACACCTGGAATCTGTGTACAGTTTTGGCTTCCATATTTAAGGATGAATATACTTGCATTGCAGGCTTTGCTGAGAAAGATCACTGGGCTTGATTTTGACATGTTGGGATTAAAGAATGCTGGGATTTTACCTTTTGAGGCTCAGAAAAACAAGTGGCGATGCTATTGAGACAAAAGATTCTGAAGGGAATGGCAGGGTGGAAACTGATAGACTATTTCCCATTATGGAATTATCTAAAACTAGAGGGCATAACTTCAGAATAAGAAGCTGGTCATTCAAGACAAAGACAAGAAAGAATTTCTTCCCTCAGAGGGTTAAAAATCGTTGGAAGTCTCTACCTCAAAGAGTATATTCTAGCATATTATTATATTCAAGGTTGAGGATATGGGGATATCAATAAAATACTCAGGGAACAGACCAGAAAAAGGGTGCTGGGGCATTCTATTATCTTAGTAAATGGAAGTGCAGTTTGAGGGATTTATTGGCATAATCTTGCTTGAGGTTCTTCTGTCTTTTTGCTCAATTGTTAGTTCTCTTGCTCATCGCACGCCCATCCTGATTTGGAAATAAGTCACTTTTCGTCATTGTTGTTGAGCTTCTTAATCAGCTACACTTGTGAACATCACCCCCACAATGACTTTTTCAGTTCAAATAGATGGCTTACATCCACCAGTTTAAAGTAATTTAGGGATGGGCAATTAATTCATCTTGCAACAATTCTTATGCCTGAACAATGACAATAAAACATTTGTGCTATCAATTCAACTTACTTGCAAGGCAGAGTAAAGTAAAATCCAGCCACTGTTAATTTGCCAGACAATGTTTCCAAAATGATTGCATTTAAAAATTATTCATGGAAAATCAAACACTTTTCCATCTAATCAATGAATGATACACAATTCTGTCTGGAACATGACTTTACAAGCTACACATGAGAAGACTAATCCATATTTCTAAAAGTTAATGACTGGAAAAAAAGACTGTCAGAGATCCCTAATTGTATATCTGTCACTGATTTCTCAAAATATTGCTTCATGGATGCTGTGATTCGTATTGAATTGTTCATTTTAGATTTATTATCTGTCAACCGACTGATATGTTCTGACAGTCAAGATTTTAACAAGTAAGCCATGTCTCAATTTAACCTGTGTATATCTTGATTTTTAGAGTTTTGAGTTGGACTTCTGTTGATTTTCAGACTACCGCAGAGACGTGTGTTAACTGAGTGGAATTTTCCCTTCTCATCAATGTTGCAACACCTCACTTTTGAAAGTTCAACTCATTGAATAAATCATTTCTTTGTTTTTTTTCCTCTGAAACCTACTCCCTGGGTAGCTTTCATCCAAACACACTTCCTACCAATCACCCACATCCCCTTCCCCGCCTAGTGTTAAAATACACATGAATACGTTTTGAAGAATAAAACTCATTATAGTCTGTGCACAGAGTTTTTAGCATTTTGTTCAGTACTATGTTGTGCACGCATTATGCTCCTGAATTCCCTCCACTCTTCCCTCTCTACAAACCTACTCAGTTTGAAAATCTGACCTTTTGATTGCCTTATAATCCTACAAAAACGCTTAACATTCTATGCAGAATCATGGAGCATTTTGCTGCAATAACTTCCTTTTGTTGTTCTTTGTTATTCATGGTGAATATGAAATACTTCCATTATTATATACACGTTGTTAGGTACAGGAGTGGATCGCTATACTGTGGTCTTCTTCTGCTGTAGTCCACCCACTACAACGTAGTCCAACGTGTTGTGCATTCAAAGTTCTAAGTAAATTTATTATCAAATTATGTATACATTATACAACCTTGAAATTTGCCTCCTTACTCGCAGCCACAAAACAAAGTAACCCAAAAGAATCATTTTTTTTTAAAAAAAGAAGACAATCAAACACCCAATATGCAGAGAGACAAAAACAAATCATGCAAACAATGATGATGATGGCTGGTTCTTCACTTGCAAGGATTAGGAGGGAACTCCATCGCTGTTGGATTTTTCTTCCCGCCTGTGCTGTGTAGGTTTATAGTGAGGACCAGTGCATACGGACTGTTTCCACTCTTTTGGCCGGGGGACGTTCCACAATGGCACAGCGAGCTGCGGTGGCTGTGGTGAATGCAAGGCTGTAGGTTGAGTATTAGAGTTTTCCTTCTTCTAGACAGACTGCCTGGCAAGACTACCAAGTCCCATCTACCTGGGTTGGAAATCGGAGCTGTCCTTCTCTTAGGCTGGCTGGCAACCAACGCTGATGATCCCTGCCTGCCCACCCAGTTATACCGCTGGACTTTCAGTTGTGCCATGACATAGCAAACTCAGTAAGAACAGGGACACCACGTGAAGACATTGCTATGGGTGCAGTAGTGTAGGAGAGGTCATATGCGAGTGACCTCCTGCGTGGTAAGCCAAACAACTGTCCTACAGTGATCACTACACCTTGAAAGGAGAGGTTTCACCTTCCTTAAGTGAGTAGTATGTCCACAGCTCAGGACTCACCATCCCCCATACAAACAATAAACGCAAGCAAATATGTTCTGAACTGTAGTCCACAAAGGATGTCCATCCACAGGCCCTCAGTTCAGTGCAGTGCCCAGTAAATGTCGTGCAGTAGTGAGCTGAACCAGCCTGTCCTTCACCTTGGGCCTCGATACTCTGACCTTTTCAATTTGGACCTGCATTTAAATCATCGTCCGAACATTGGGTTCGGTCGCTTCAGTACGCACTTGGGCCAGAGCCCTGCTGCCTCAATTTGGCATGTACCCAACCTTTCTGATTTGGCCCGGTACATAAATCGTTGTCCAAACACCAGGTCCTGTTACTTAGATAGGGCCTGGAGCCTGAACCCCGCTGCCTTGATTTGGCCTGTACTTGACAATTCCAGATGATGCTCCTCTGCATGCCACTGTTGTAACATGTGGTTGAGTTACTGTCACCTTCCTGCCAGCTTGAACCAGTCTGGCCATTCTCCTCTGACCTTTCTCATTAACAAAGCATTTTCACCCACAGAACTGCCACTCACTGGACGTTTTATAGTTTGTTACACCATCTCCTGAAAATTCTAGAGACTGTTGTGTGTGAAAATCCCAGCAGATAAGCAGTTTCCGAGATGCTCAAACGGTCAAAGTCACCTTTTCTTCCCCATTCTGATGTTTGTTCTAAGCAACTGAACCTCTTGACTATGCCTCCGTGCTTTTATGCATTGAGTTGCTGCCACGCGATTGGCTGATTAGATATTTGCATTAACAAGCGAGAGTACAGGTGTACCTAATAAAGTGGCCAGTGAGTGCACTTGTACACTTTTTTTTGTTTAGAATGGTCATTATGGTTTTGTTAGTTTTACCTTTCGGCTCTCTTTCTGTGGAGAATTTGCCTCTCTGCAAGAAGGCACTCTAATGATAATGCCCACCAACAAGCACTGTCATAATGAGACTAACAGATCAAGAACAAGAACACAAAGACTGTACAATGTAAGAAAGGCCGTGCTGCTTTCAGTATATTGTTTAAGCATTCTAATGAGATACAAAGATGATCATTCAGGAGTGGTTACATATTTGCATAAGATTAGTATGGTATCCCACAGAGGCAGGATTGGTTCAAAAATAGACAGATTCCATTTAAGTATATCAGATTCGTACTTCACTTGCAATCAGTAATTTACAGTACTATAAATGTCCTTGTCTACTCTGAGAGAAATTTTCTGCAACAAAAGGTAAGTACGAGAATTTAAGAGCATGGATGTGATGCTGGGGCTTTAAAAAGTATTGGTCAGACTGCATTTGGAGTAATATCAGCAGTTTTGAGCTCCTTATCTGAGAAAAGATATACTGGCATTGGAGACAGTCCAGAGGAGGTTCACGACAATGATTCTGGGAATGAAAAGTTTAATGTAATGAGGAACGTTTGATGGCTCTGGGCTTGTATTCGCTGAAGTTTAGATGAATGAGGGGGATCTCATTGAAACTTATCAAATATTGAAAGGCCCAGACATAGTGGATGTGGAGAGGATGTATCCTATAGTCGATGTCTGGAGTTCACATGAACCACCCAGCTTGGGTCCTGTGTTGCTTGCTTGGAGTAACAGCTTGTCTATAGGTGTGGTGACGTGCACATGGAACCGTCTAGGTCTTGGTGGACTGGTTTAAAGCGATCTATAGAAGTACATCAGGTTTACCCTCCTTATACACAATAAAAATCTTATTGGTAATAAAGGATGGTTAATTTTTGTCCACTGACACACAACAGAGGCTGCACCCTAGTATCGCCCATCCTTCATAAGGCTGTGCCACACAACCTTTAAAGCGACCAGTTTCTGTGAAAACCTTCCCACCCAGATATGATAGGGCATAAATGGAGTTAAAAACAGGATGCCTCCAGTTTGCAGCCACTATGGGCTGAGGGCAACCGGTTGAGACATCATACAGGAGAAAACCACCTGCGTCTGGCTGGCCTGCAAGCCTGGATCTCTGGGTCAATAGCTTGGTTGGTTGTCATGCTGGCGTAGTCAGCCCTGTGAAAGGCAATGTGCTGTATGTCAATCGTGAATTCCGAAATGTAGGTCATGTAGCGTTGCTACCATGCAGACCAAGGGTCAGTTGCTTTGGCTACTGCATGCACGAGGGGTTTGTGGTCACTGAACGCTGCAAAAAACCAACCCTCCAGTAAAAAATGAAAACGGCAGGTGACCAGATAGAGGACAAAAAGCTTGTGGTCAGATGTGCTGTACTTCCTTTTGGCAGGGCGGAGCTACTGGCTGAAGAAGACAAGCGGCTGCCACATGTCTCTGACCAACTGCTTGTGCGCAGCATAATCTGAGCCAACAGTAGTGCTGGCTGTGGGAGCAGATGCACCGGTAAGCTCATGTTCAAAAGAGCTCATTTGGTGTGGTCAAATGTTCTGGTCAGTGTGCTGACCACTCAACATGTGACTAGGACTCATGCCTTTCAGGGTACTATACAAGGGAAGCATAAATTCATCAGTTCAAGGATAGGAACTCATCGTACTAAAATCTCAGCTGTGCTTTGATAGTGCAGGGCAATGGAAAGTTTATAATAGCGGCAATTTTTGATGGCAGGGGTTTCACACCTTCTGCAGAGATGTGGAGATGGTGACAGAGAAAGTCAATAGTAGATGACCAGAACTGGCATTTAGCAGGGTTAGTAATCAGCCCATGTTGGTTTAAGTGCTTGAAAAATGTGCGGAGATGTGATAAATATTCATTTTTGGATGCACTAGTGACAAGTACATCATCCAGGTAAACAAAAAGTAAATCTAAATCTTTAAGCACAGAGTCCATTAGTCACTGGAAAGTCTGTGCTGCATTTTTCAACCCAAGTGACATGCACAGAAACTCTAAAAGACCAAACGGGGCTGTAACAGCAGTTTTGGGAATGTCCTCAGCACACACAGGCACCTAGTATTAGCCCCAGACCAAGCTGACTTCAGAAAAATTATCTTTCTGGCTAATCATGCCGAAAGGTCTTGAATATGTGGGAACGAATAACGATTGAGTTAAGTTTGCGATAATGAATTGGACGGCAACCACCATCGGGCTTAGGAACCTGATGTGGAAGGGTGAAGCACAAAGGCTATTTATCCTGAGTACAATGCCAAGCATTTCCATGTTAGCGAACTCAGCTTTCATGCCGGCCAGCTTTTCTGAGTTCAGTCTATGTGTATGGACATGGACCGGTGAACTAGTTGTGGGAATGTGCTGTTTGATCTAATGCTTTGTGTCTGTAATGGAAAATGTGGGCTTGGTGAGATCTAGCAGGCTAATGAACTCACACCTGGTAGTGCACTTGCTACGCAGAGTTGTTGTGAGGAACTTACTGGTAGTGCAGGGTAACAACCCAAAGTTCTTTGTGTCCTCGAGCCAATAGATCTGAAGATCTACTAATAGTGAAAAAGGATCTGGTGTTTTCCTGACGTACCTGACAAATAAGCTCTTCTTGGGCTTGCAGCCAAGTACAGTTATTGATTGTAACTGATGCTTCGATGACAAACTGCCATCTTCTTCAGGGATGATGCCTGGGTATGTCTAGACAAGTGGTATTTCCCTAAAGAAGATGGTCGAGTTTGTCATCAAAATGTCGGTTATAATCGATACCTGTGCCTAGCTGGAAGCCTGAGAAGAGTTTATTCATCTACCAACAGTCTCTAAATGCACAGGAAATCTGCACCGAGCAGAGGTCTAGCAACTTTAGCCAAGACAAAGTCGCATGTGTAGTGTTGTCATGCATTGTGCTCCAGATCCTACTGCCATCGGCAGCCTCCAGTGAGGGCCGGTTGCTCTCTGCCTTGTAATCAATGGGTGATGCTGGTAGCACACTCACTTGTTACACAGGAGGCATCACCCTGAAAGGGTGTCTGTAATGAACAATAGATGACCATGGTGTTCACAAGCTTCCAATGTCCTGATGCGCTGACACTGTCGAGGCTGCATGGCGGTTAGCATTTCTTGGTGTTCATGCCGAAGTGTGCATGGTGAAAACATAGATGTGGGATTGTCTAGTTCGCAGCCACAGTATGAATCTGCAGGAGTCCCTCCTGACAGGGCTTATTGAGACAGAGAAAGGTTGAGGATCAATGCACCTCTGCCTGGCTGAGTGTAGACTATCGGCCACTTTAGCAAACTCCCTATAGTCCATCATGGTTTTGTTAGTGAGGGCTATGTGAACTTGATCAGGCATTTGTTGCATTATGTGTTCTTTAAAAATAAAACAAGGATAGTGACTGCCCAGGAGAGATAGCATGTGGTCCATTAGTTCTGAAAGCCTAGAATCACCCAGGCTGGGCAAGGAGAGCAACTATTTGGCGTGAGCAGATTCAGACAGACCAAAAGACTGTAATAGGTGAGTTCTTGGAGTGACATATTTATCACATGTAGATGGGCCTTCTAGTAGACCCATCACTCTCGCTACGGTGGAACTACTTAGTAATGCTATGATGTAGTAAAATTTGGTATTGCCTGCTGTGCTTTATCACAGCGTGACCTGGGTTTCTAACTGTGCTAACCACATGGTAGCGTATCAAAACTCCAGCAACTTCAAAGCAACTGCATTGGTCCGGATAACTCCAGAATTGTCTGAGAGCATTGGAGCAACAATGTAGGATTTTGTGAATAAAGCATACAAAAATCACTTTATGTGCTTAACAGAAGCTGCATCACTTTACCGCCATTACAACCAATAGAGAAAACAGTCTCCTTGCATTGACTTCATTATGTCAGATACAGGCTCTTAAAGTGAACACAACAACTCAGAGACAGTGTTTGTGAATTATGTAAAACAATTTCTATTACGAACAAATTGTGTCTGTCACATATTATCCTACAGGCTTAAGGTCTTACATTCAGTAAAATGTTTTATTCTACTGTGTTCTTTCATAAAAGCATAAGAAATAGGATCAGTAAACCATTCAGCCCTGTTCTGTCTGACACTTGGTAACATCTCCTACATCAACATTTCCTCAATCCTTTCTCTGTATTTTCTTTAGTGTTCAGAAATCTACATAGTAAACTCAGTCTTGAATATATTCAGCAAATACGCACGAGCAACGCTTTGTGAAAGAGTCTATTGAAGACTTATAATTCCCAAAAAATAAACTTGCCATATCCCAAGTCATAAACAACTGGCCTCTACTGAGTCACAATGCCTTTTGATTTAGGTTGTCTTGTTAGAGGAAATATTGTTCCCATGATGTTGCAGTCATGGCTAACACCTGAAAGCTGTGCACAAAAATACTTGGAAGACTGTTGAATCAGTTGCTGGCATTTTGACCTTTAGGACCAGGACAAGTGTTTGCTATCCTTCTGGATGGCACCATTTTCCAAAGGCATCTACATTGCATTCTTAATTGTTATAGCAGGCAACTTCATATTGACTTTATTGATACCCTATACTTTCTAGATAGGTTTATCTGTCTATTCTTGGCCTCTCTTATGAAGACGTTCAATCCCTCTTTGGAACGCGATTACAAGTCCCCAGTACAGAATTCATCATGTTATTGTTACGTATTCACAAAATGCTGGAGGAACTCAGCCGGCCAAGTAGTTCCTCTAGCTTTTTGTGTGTGTTGATCCAGACTTTCAGCACCTACATTCTCTCTTGTATTGGTGGTTACACATTGCAAGGATTCTATACAGCAGTCCCTTCGATCTTTGCGAACTTCAGTAATGAGCATCTTTCAGCATTCTTTTCACTTGCACATATATTTCAAGCTCATTTGGATACTTTTGAAAACTTCCAATGTGAGTTCAGTTTGTGTCTTTTGTGCAGACTCCATAGCTGACTCGATGTATTAATAATGAATCCAACTGCACTCATTCCACTGGGTGAACTGGACCTGGAGCTCAGGGATACTTGCTATTAATGAGCACCCCTGCAGCTAGTGAGCATACATTACATCTGTCACTTAGGTAAGGTGATCTTAGGGAGATAATCTTCTGATATGTCACGCACTGCAGGCTACAACCATTCATTTTGTGCTTCAGCTGCTTACTCCATTTCCTGGACTTATCGCCTTGGCTCACATTGAACATCTGCCGCTTGACAAACCAGTTCACAAGATCTTTGTAATTTGACCTCTTTGATCACTGTATTTGCATTTGCTTTCCTCTGTTTTGTATTGTTTGGTGAATTTAGACAGCTTGGCTTCTGTCCTAACCATCAGGTCAGTTAAGCACAATGTAAACAATAACAGGCCTCACCCCAGCTACTGACCTTGAGGTAACTACCTTGCTTCTTGTTTGATACATATACAATTACCCACTGCTTATCCAGTTCAGAAGAGTTTGATTTATTCTGAGTTTGTTTAAAATAGATCCTACAGATATTATTATTCCTTTATTTTCAATCCTCTTCTATACCCCCAAATTTCTCGTTTTGGGCTCTTGATCAATGGCTCCTTACAGGTAGACCCAAACCTTTGGAATTCTCTCCTTAAACTACTAAGCTTTCTTCTTCTCTAAGATGTTTTTAACAATCTCTCTTCAACCAGTTTTTCATTTAATTACCCTAATATCACCTTACAGAAGCCACAGATTGTCAATGATAGAACAGGCACAAAATGGAGGAACCTAGCAGCGTCTATGGAAATGAAAAATCAGTCGATGTTTCGGGCCGAGACTCTTCTTCAGGACTGGAAAGGAAGGGGGAAGATGCCAGAATAAGAAGATGGTGGGGGGGGGGGGGGAAGGGAAGGAGTACAAGCTAGAAAATGATGGGTGAATCCTGGTGGGTGGGAGAGGGGGAATAAAGTAAGAAGCTGGAAGGTGATAGGTGGAAAAGGTAAAGGGCTGGAGAAGAAGGAATCTGATAGGAGAGGAGAGTGGACCATGGGAGAAAGGGAAGGAGGAGGCACCAGCAGGAGGCGACAGGCCGGTGAGGAAAAGAGGTATTGAGGTCAGAGTGGAGAAATGAAGAAGAGGGAAGGGAGATGGGGAAAAGTATTGGAAGTTGAAGAAATCTATGTTTAATGCCATCAGATTGGAGGCTATCTAGATGGAATATAAGGTGTTGTTCCTCCATCCTGAGAGGGGCCTCATTGTGGCAGAAGTGGAGGCCATGGACTGGAATGTTGGAATAGGAATGGGGATTGGAATTGAAACGGTTGATTTGTCACCATTTCTTTGTCCATTTTCTCTCTGACTTCTTTGTCCTTAGCCTCTTACACTGCTCCATTGAAACTCATTAGATCAAGGAAAGCCATCTTATCTGGAAGTCTGGTTGATTGCCAAACTTGGCAAAATGTTTGCAGACGTTTTGGCTCCAATCGAGAAGCCATCATCTGTGCGCAGTTGAGGGTGCTGTCTCCTCAGAAAGCTGGCTTATATACTCCACCAGGGTCCGAATGGATATTGATTAGATGTCGTGATCTCGTTGGTTCAAAACACTGAACAGTTTAGCAGTAGAAGATTCTGATTAGCTAGCTTTGAGGGGTGTCAGTTGGAAGCGTTTGCTTCGCTGTGCAGATCCCAAGATAACTGGTGATTCATTGATTGTTGACGTTGTTGTTTCCCTTTTCTCTGTAAGGGTTTATAAACCGGATTTATGTCGATGTGACTTTTGATGGATCCTTCTGTAGAGAACCACACTTTGAGAAATTTTCATTCCTTTCCTGTTCTTGCTTGAGTCAAGACTCTGGCTGTTGTCCAGTTGAAATGGTGTCCTCCTTCAGCTTCATGAGCTGATTCTAGCAAGAGTGGTCATGCCTTCTGCTCACTAGCTGATGTTTGTGCAGCCTGATCAATAGTTTTCTTCCTGTTTGACCAACATAGTACTTGTCGCCGTGTCTACACTAGGTTTTGTAGATAATATTTGTTCTATCAGTCACAGTTCGTTGCACTTTGAGTTTTGATAGGTTCCCCCTCAAAGTTGCATTCGGTTTGTGAGCAACTGTGATGTTATTTTGCTGAAGCAGTCTTGCTGTCATTTCTGAGACATTTGTATGTACGGCAATACAGTTAGTTTATTTGTTGTTTGTGTGGTTTGTACATTTGGGTTTCTGACCTTGAGGTACCTTCGGATGAAGCTTCTTGGATATCAGTTCTGTTGAAAGGTCTTGAAGAGGTGTTTCTCTTCCAGTTTTGTGTGTGTAGTCAAAAAGGAAGGAAACAATTGTCCAGGCTACACGAGCATCAGCTAGCGAGCAGAAAGCATGACCCACTCTCGTTAGTATCAGCTCATGAAGACAAAGGACACCATTTCAACTGGACAGCTGCCAAAGTTTTGGCTCAAGCAAGAACAAGAAGAAAAGAACAAGAATTTTTCGAAGCATGGTTCTCTACAGAAGGATTTATCAACAAACACGTCGACATAGATCCAGTATATGAACCCTTACGGAGAAAAAAGAAACAATGAAGCCAACAATTAATGAATTGCTAGTAATCTCAAGATCTGCACAGCGAAGCAAACACTTTTAATGGACCTCCCACAAGCCAGCCATTCAGAGTCTTCTACTGCTAAACTGTTCACAGTGTTTTGAACCAATCACAACATCTAGTCAATATCCATTCGGCCCCCAGATAATAGCTCCAGTGTGAACTTCTGGCAGCCCCGATCTCCCTCTCCTACAGAGAGCAATGAGTCCCATGTATTTGGCACCAGGACATATCATCTTTATACCAACAAAGTTAACTTATTAACTATGCATGAATTAGAATATGATGCACCTTACAATGTGGTTAATCATATTACAAAATAAACAGAAGTATCTATCTTAAATACAGTATACAAATGACATGTACACATTTACACATCCTCATTACCAAAGAAATGTAATATTTCACCATGTACAGCAGGAAAGGCACCGTAAAGCCAACCGGACCACATCTGCTCAGTTTGGGATCCATTATCAGAATATACCTGTTCAGAAGAAAACATAATTATCCAAATGGATCAAAAGAATTTCAATTCTGATCAAAAAAGGTTAAATAGTATTGGCCCACTGATCACAAAGAACAAAAAAAAAGTAGTAAGTTCTTCAAGGCCTCTCACCTGGCAAAAATGTGGCAAATGATTTCCTGCCCTATTTTAAGACTGGAAGACTGGTTCCTGTTTGCAACAGAGCAAGGACTATTAGTTAGAAGTTGAACTTCGTACAAACCATACCGACCCTTTGGAAAGATCATACTGATATGCTAGGAAGCTGAGGTCAGCAATGAGCCTTTTCCTTTGAGCACATGGAGAATGAGTATCAGTCACAGTTCCATGAAACCAGTGTAGTACACCAGATCACTCTATCCTGTTTCTAACATAACAATTGTACTCCTCTGTTTTCACTTTACCAGCCCTTCACCCACAATCTATCCTTTCCTGGCCAAGACACTGACCAACCGGTCCAGAGTGGGTGTTTTTTAGTGCTTTTGCCCACACAATGTCCACCGGCCTTGTACTAGGGAGGCCTGGCAGCTAACGTGGACAATGAATCCCACTGGAATTTTCAGTCAGCCATCAACCTAGGAAGCCCTACCTGGCAATCACGAAAGCACTTGGTAAGCAGACTCCTTTCACAAACGCAAACATTGCCTTGTTAGTCTGCTGTTGTTGTGCTGAGTGCACGCACTCCAATGTCTTCCCCAGGATATTTTCATAAAGGATCCTAATCTGAGCTGATGCGGTCCGGTTGGCTTTATGGTGCCTTTCCCACCATACACGGTGGAATATTCCACTCCTTTAGTAATGGGGATGTGTAAAAGTGTACATGTTGTTTGTATACTATATTTAATGTATATACTTCTGTTTATTTTGTAATATGATTGTAACTACATTGGGGGGGGTGCATCATACGTGTAGTCAATAAGTTAACTTTGTCGGTATAAAGCAGGTATGTCCTAGTTCCGAAAAAATAGGAGAGGGAGTTAGGGGCTGCTAGGAGTTCACACTGGAGCTATCATTGAGCTTTGAGTTTTCTGGTCAATATCTTTTCATAAATATTGGCAGTTTTCTTTTCACTATTTTCACTCATTTTTGTAAGTTTGATTTTTGACGTATCTAATAAACACCCTTGCATTGAAGTGTTAAGCGACTCCAGATTTTTTTTTGGTCATAACTCATATATCTAACAAACGTCCAGGTTATTATTCAACCCTAGAGTATCTATCTATTCCCTTTATGGGCACAGAGGCAAGCATCTTCTAATGTGATCCTTTCTGAAAATTTCTACCATCCAGTTCTATATTTAGGGGATTCAGTGGTGAACAATAATGACTTACTTGAAGAACTACAATGTAGAGTGCATAGTTTTCCAAATTTCTTTGTTATACAGTCCTTTCAAAACCACACTGTTATATTGCCAATAATATTTGATTCATAGTAAACTTTGTTGTACTAGGTTCAAATCATTGCATTATTCCCTTTCTAAATATTTGTTTGATTTCATAATGTAGTAAATGCTCAAATCCAGCAATGTTTTAGACACACTCCCACTCATCAGCAAGATCCTCCCATCAGAGATTATCATGGATTCCCTCTTGTTCCTTCCTTCAGGTTACAGCTTTCCCGCTTCACCATCCACTACGACTACTTTTCTCTTCGGAGTGTAGAAGGATGAGAGGGGACTTGATAGAGGTCTACAAGATTATGAGCGGCATAGATAGGGTGGGTAGCCAGTACCTGTTTCCCAGGACATGAATAGCAAACACCAGAGGGTAAATGTACAAAGTTAAGGGAGGGAAGTTTAGGGGAGACATCAGGGGTAAGTTTTTTTTTTTACACAGAGGGTTGTGGGTGCCTGGAATGATTTGCAAGGGATGGTGGTGGAGGCTAAAACATTAGGGGTATTTAAGAGTCTCTTGGACAGGCACATGGATGAAAGAAAAATAGAGGGTTACGGGGTAGTGTGGGTTTAGTACTTTTTTTTAGGAATATATGGGTCGGCACAACTTCGAGGGCCGAAGGGCCTGTACTGTGCTGTAGGTGTCTAGTGTCTGGTGTCTAGTGACATGGCAGTTCCAGGTCAGTTGATTTACTCTCAACTTTGCATCACAAAATTATGGATTCAAGCCCCACCCACTTGACACAAAAAGTCCAGCATGACACCCTGGTGCAGTAATAAGACTGTGCAGCATTACGTAAGGTATTATCTTCAGGATAAGGTTTAAAGGAAGACCATAGAATTGATTAGTTTAAAGAGCAACCAGTTTATCCCCAATTATATTTCCAATATTTATCCTTCAAAGTAAGGGTGCTATAAACAGAACACTTAGTCATTATTTCATTGCTATGGGAGCATATTGTGTGCAAGTGAGCTGGAGTTTTTATTCTGACAATGTGTCAATGTCAGAATTTCAGGTTCCAGTTCAAGCTTATTGTCATTCAATCGTGTGCACGTACACTGCCAAATGACACAACGTTTCCCCAGACCAAAGTGCACAACACAGCACAGTACATATAACTCACACACAATGCATAAGGTAATATTACCACATGTAAAGCAGCAAATAATAAGGTGCTTTTACAACACATCAATAGGTAAACAGTATAACACTACTCAAAATACTGGAGGAACTCAGCAGGCCAGGTAGCATCTAGGAGAAGAATATGTAACAATTACAGCACGGAAACAGGCCATCTCGGCCCTTCTAGTCCGTGCCGTAGTCGACATTTTGGGCCGAAACGGCAACTGATCGCCTTTCCCAGACGCTGCCTGGCCTGCTGAGTTCCTCCAGCATTTTGTGTATGTTGCTCGGATTTCCAGCATCTGCAGATTTTCTCTTGAGTGTAACACTACTGGCGCCTCGTACTGATGAAACCTGGATGGTAGCAGGGAGTTCAGTGCTGGGGAAGAAGCTGTTTCCCATCCCAACAGTCCTTGTCCTAATCTTAAGGTACCTCTTGCCTGATAATAGAGGGTCAAAGAGATAGTTGGATGGATAGGAGGGATCATTGACATAGATCATCATATGCTCCTGATAAATATTCAGATGGATGGAAGAGAGTCCCTGATGATCCTCTCAGCAAAGCATTTCAGAAGCATTGCATTTGATGTAAAGTGCTTTAGCTGTTCTGAAAAGGGAAACAGCAAGTGTTCGTTTTAATTCAGTTTACTAGTTTATCATTAATTCCAAGCCTTTAGCTGCTATCAAGGCTGCCTGGAATCCAAAATAAATTCTAACCTCCAGCCTTTACTAATTCTTTTTCTGCTCTTCAAAGGTTGCTGCTGGACTTGAGAGTCATGAGGCATAACCTATTGCTTCAAAAACTATGCTCACTTCTCATGGCCAATGCACTCTTGAGATGATAATGGATGGTATGCCATAAAATGCACTTGAACATTTTCTCTACTACATAGATTTCCACTTTAGTTAACAGAAAAAAGTACAAGAGGAGTAAAAAAAAACTGTCAAGGTGATTGATGCTACCTGCAAATATTTATTTAAATCTTCCACAGCAGCTTTAAAAATATCGGCAAAGCACCATGAATTTCCTAGCGCATGATTTCTGATTTATTTGTGAGATGTCATTTAAATATTTTACAATATTCGAGACTTATTAATGTATCATGCTAATTAGCTGTAGTGATATGTTAGGCGTTCGAGAGGTCGGAACATTCATCCAATTAAAAAGAATGTAACATCCAACTATTTAAGAATTCTGCCTGTTTTTCTGTGTTAACTCCTTGTATTTTAATAATATACATTATTTTCGCATGATTAGAATTTTGCAAACACGTGGCAAGCATTGCCTCAGAGAACAAACTTTTGGCCAATTTTAGAAAGTTCCTTGGAGATAGAGCAAATGCAAATGAACTATTCAACTTACGAGACACAAAAATCTGCAGGTACTGAAAATTCTCCATCACCTTCTCTGATCGTTTGTTCCTGATCTTTATAATCTTCTGTGTGTAAGAATTTGCCCCCTCGACACCCTGTAAATTTCTCTCCTCTCACTTAAACCAGTGCCCTCTATTCTAGATTCCCCAACATTGATCATCTGGGCCCCTATAATTTAAAAAAACCCTCTGTATCAGTGGTTCCCAACCTTTATTATGCCAAGGACCCCTAGCATTAACCGTGGACCCCAGGTTGGAACCCCTGCTATATGCTTACTCCTCAACCCCGTATATTTCAGTAATAATTTGCTCAGCCTATCCAATCTATTCCAGGCAATATCGTGGATGTGTTAGCAATAGAGAATGCAGAAGTGATTCACACTCTCTTTAATGCTGCCACATCCTACCTATAGTGTAGCAACGAGAACTGTACACAACGGTCTAAGTACAGTCTAACTGCAGAGTGAGGGTTGGGGTGATTTCCCATGTCTCCACCTCCCAGCTCCATATTCAAGAGATTGTACTCTCTAAAGATTCTGCCACTTTCAATGGGCTTCCATCAGCATTTCCCTTTCTGCATCCTGAAGAGGCTTTTACATACGTGACTCTCCGATGAGTTCTTCTTTCTACAGCCACCACTCTCTTTCACAAGGTACTTTTCCATGCAGCTGTTGGAGATGCAACATCTGTCCTTTAGTTTCTTCCCTTTCCACTCTCTGACAACAAGATGAAGCAGTATCTCACTTGCATTTTTCCCCCGATTTTTATCTGGTGCTCACAATATGGGCTCCTTTTGATCGGAGGAACCAAATACAGATTCTGATGATCACATTGTGGAACTCTCCCATTTAGTGTTCAAGGGCAATTCTGAACTTCCAGCAGCCTGTCACTTTAGTTCGCCATCCACCTTCATAGTGACCAGTCTGATTTGGGCTTCCAATGTTACTCTGACAATATCCAATGTAAGCTTGAGCAACACACTTCATCCTCCTTCTGGGCACATTGCAGCCTTCAGGACTTTCTTTTTCCAATATTTTTATTATTAATTTTACATTTAAGAATACAGAGTACAAGAAAAAAAATATATCAATACATTATACTAAATCGCATACAAAGACTCCTTACCCTATATACATACAGATTAATTAATTAGTAACATGGAAATATAGTATATTATATAAAAAAAACTAACCCACTACCAAGACCGAAGCTGATTAGTAAAGGAAAAAAATTATTAGTCATCATCTGTGCTTTAACAGCAAATCAAAGGTTTTGAGAATAATTCAGAAAAGGTCCCCACAATGTTTGAAAGTCTTGGCTAGATTCAGAGATTGAACATCGAACCTTCTCTAAATTTAAACATGACATCACATCATGTAACCATTGAGCGTGAATAGGAGGGGCCACATATTTGCATTTAAGCAAGAGCGTCCTTCTGGCCATAAGAGACATAAAAGCCAAAATGTGCAAATCAGGTGGCTCCAAAATAATATCCTTTCCTCCAACAATACCAAATAAAGCAGTCGAAGGATTAGGCTTAAAGTTTACTTTGAAAAGTACTGAGAAAGTTTGAAATACTTCTTTCCAATATTTTCCAAGACTCGGACATGTCCAAAACATATGAATGAGTGAAGCTTCTCCATTATTACATTTATCACAATATGGAGATAGATCTAAATAAAAACAAGACAACTTATCCTTGGTCATATGAGCCCTATGGACCACTTTAAATTGAAGGAGAGAGTGGCGGGCACATAACGATGAAGTGTTAACCAATTTAAAAATTTGATTCCAAGTTTCCTCAGAAATTGAAGTCTGTAAATCTTGTTCTCAAAGATTTTTAATTTTATCTAAAGGAACACTTCTCATTCCCAACAGCATATTATAAGATTAGATACAGATCCATTCTAAAAAGGTTTCAAATTAAAAAGCCTTCAGAACTTAATCTGAATTTAAGAATTTCAAGTAAATTCACATTTTCTCTCACTCCCTCCATTCTCTCTCCACAGATATGGCTGTATATTTCATCTTCAATGTCTTTCATTTTATTCTCTCCCCTTTCTAACTGCTGTTTTAAAACAATTATTACATTCACCTGTATATTATCACAGAAATTCCCCGTTTTTACTATCTCCCAATCTCTGCAGTTTAAACTGAGCTTGCTTTCTCACTTTTGAGTTGTGATGAAGTACCTTACCCCAAAACACTGATTTTGTTTCTTTCTCCTTAGATGTCTCTTCAACCTGCAGAATGATTTGTATGCAATTTGTTTTTGTTATGAGACATAAAGCTCTGTTTAAAATGAGAAATTAATATGTGCTAAATAAGAACAGGTAATTGCACTCCAGTGGTTACTTGTGCACAGTACCTATTCAGAAAATGAGGTAAACTTTTCAATGTTCAAGTTTACACACATAGAACAAATCTTTACCACAATAAACAAGTGGTTGGATAGATTTTTGCATAGAAGGGGAGTTAAAGGTTACGGGGAAAAGGTGGAGATGAATCCATGGCCAGATCAGCCATGATTTTATTGAATGGTGGAGCAGGCTCGATGGGCCAGATGGCCTTCTCCTGCTCCTAATTCTTATGTAAAGAAGAGATTCCTACATATGAAAATAAAAAAAAGAATACTACAGGTACTAGAAATCTAAAACAAATGCAGAAAGTTCTGGAAATACTCAGCAGGACAGGCTATATTTGGTGGAAGAGAAAGAGAATGTCAGAATCAGAATCAGGTTTGGTATCAGTGGCACACTTCATGAAATTTGTTGACTTCGCAGCAGCGGTACAATGCAATACATAATATTGGAGAAATAAAACTGTGGATTACAGATGTATATATAAATCAAATCAAATAAGAAATAAAAATTAAAAAATGTAGTGAGGTGGTGTTCATGGGTTCAATGTCCATTTAGGAATCGGATGACTGAGGGAAGGAAGCTGTTCCTGAATTGCTGAGTGTGTGCCTTCAGGCTCCTGTACCTCCTACCTCCTTCCTGACGGTAACAATGAGAAGAGGGGATGTCCTGGGTGATGGGGATCCTTAATGATGGATGCCACCTTTTTGAGGCATTGCTCCTTGAAGATGTTCTGGATACTACGGAGCCCAGGGCCCATGATGGAGATGATGAAGTTTACAATGTGAAATATCATCGCTGTTTCTCCTTCTACAGGTATGGCCTGAACTGCTGAGTATTTCCAAAATGTTCTGTTTCCCACATATTCCCTCTACACAGTTAAGGGTAGTCTAATGTCACATGGACAAATAGGGATATTATTATAGTGTCAACTCAAAATAAAGGGCCAATTTTAACTTCCCCAGTTTAGGGGGAGAAATTACAATTGCAATGCAGCTAGTCAATAAGCATTGAGCCCATGACCTTTCCACTTGGCTAACTTGTTCTTTTGAGCAGATGAGAAGGATATCACACTGGAAGTGTGTGCCCTCTTTTTTAAACTGTGCTTACTTGGCATCACAGATACCATTAGAGTTTAATCTGCAATATACATCAGAAACTTGAGTAGGAGGGAAGCCATGGAGCCTGTTTAATAACCTAGAACAGGCTCTATAGGGTAGGTGTTGAATATATTTCCTATGTGCCAGAAGTGAGTTTGTGCATCTCACAAAGGAAGTCTTTAGCCTCTCTTGCCCTGACCTCCTGTCCTTGTGTCTGCCAATCATGTCCCACAGTGCTAATTGAAATGAATGGAATAGTATTATTTCTTTGTTAAGGAGAAGATATTTCTGTTTGGCCTTTGAAGGGTAAATATGACAAAGTGTCATTTTAAGGCAGAATGCATGAAATACGTCCTCATTCATCAGTCTATTACTGATGATAATAATATCACAGCACTTGCAACAATTACGGCTTCAGTGCAGCAGGATGCCTTATTTCAGAGTTGTAATGATAGGCTATCATACAGATGGAGCACTTTATCTGATGTTAACATGTATTGACTCTCATTACTGATTAAGGTCAAGATTGAAAGTACAAAGCTGGAATGGAAACTTTAAGTATTTTTAAATGTTGCAGATCTTATGGAGGTCAATAATCCTTTCAATGCATTCCAGAAAGAAAACAAATTTTCTATATCACAGACATTTCTACAATTACAAGCCAATGCTCCCCACTGTGGAAATAATTCAAAGAATATTAGTTACTATGCTGACATTTACTTTAATGCCTTTAGTTAGAATATTATTTGCGGCAAAATGCTATTATTCAGAAAGGACAAGCAAGTTAGTGATGCCTCCAACTGTCGCCGCAGGAGAAAGCAAAGTCAAATTTACCCCAAATGACTTGAGCACAAAATCCACATAATCTCTACAGTGTCATTACGGAGAAGGAACTTCCCCATAGGAAGTGTCATCCTTTGAATAAGACATTAAACCAAAGCCGAAATTGCTTCCTCAGCTGGACACAAAGGACTCTACCCTGCCACCAGTAGACAAGCCGATAAGTTCTCCTGCTGTCCTGCCCAATGTTTATCTCTCAACCAACAGCTAATGCTGATGGTCTGGCCATTTATTTAACTGCTGTTACTTTACAACATGCTGTGTACAGTTTCCTCTCTTCGTTTTCCACATTACAACATTCTTTTTCTTTAAAGAGCTCACTGTGACTGAGACTGTTGAACGGGCTGCATCAATTCAAATCTCCTTGTGCAGAAAATTGAAAAAAAAATATCAGCGAATGTGATTTGTATACACATTGCACGGCAATTAGCTGCATGGCAGTATGAAACAGCAAATGAGCTGTGGTAGAGAGTATATCCTGTAATTCAATTATCATTGACATAAAACAAGCACTGTACAAATCGAATCAAGGAATACAGGTACAGCAGAGGACATATAAACTGGGTGAAAAATCAGTTGAAAAGTACAACACTGTCACACAAAGGTGAATATATTACATATCTAAAGTTGTAGTGGTTTATTTTCAAATCAGCACACTTAAACCATCTATATTGCAACTTTAGCCTGGCAGATTGTATGCTGACAGTGTTACATTGCTACAATGCAGGCATACCACATGATCCCCCATTCAATGGGATCACATTATAGAGAGACCAGAATGACTATGATTAACATGATACCATGATGAGGATCTTAAATATGGAGAACTGAAAGGCAGCAGAAGAATCTGCTCCATTTGATGGGGCAAAGTAAGAGAAAATATAGGAAAGACCAAAGATTCAAAGTCAAAGTATATTTATTATCAAAGTAAGTACACAGTATACAGCCCTGAGATTCATCTTCATAGTCAGCCATGAAACCAGGAAAATCCTGGAACCAGCTCAGAGAAAAACATTAACCCCCACCCTCATGTGGGAAAAAAACCTAAATCACACAAACGGCGATAAATGAGCAAGAAACACAGAATATAAAACATAAAATCGAAAAGAGCACAGCCACATTCAGTTCAGCTCAGCTCAGTTCAATTTAGCGCTGTGCCATTCGCTCCCCGATCGATAAATGCCCAAACTATCTGCAAAAGCCATCTAATTTCAGACACAAGAAAACCTGCAGATGCTGGAAATCCAAAGCAAAACACACAAAATATTGGAGGAACTCAGCGGTTCAGACAGCATCCATAGAAATGAATGAACAGTCAATGTTCCTGGCCGAGACCCTTCTTTAGGACTGGAAAGGAAGGGAGAAGACACTAGAATAAAAGGAGGAGAAGAAAGATCATAGAAAGTGATAGGTGAAGCCAGGTGTGTAGGAAATGCTGGAGAAGAAGGAATCAGATAGAAGAGGAGAGTGGGCCATTGAATTGGATTACTTACGTCCCTCACATACATGAGTAAAAATCCTTACATTATGCCTATGTCTAAATGTGCAATATGCAATTTATAGTAATTTATAATAAAGATTATGTACGACAGGATAGTCAATATAACATAGAAATACAGTTGTGTCAGCATGAAATAAGCAGTTTGATGGCCCGGTGGAAGAAGATGTCCCGGAGCCTGTTGGTCCTGGCTTTTATGCTGTGGTACCGTTTCCCGGATGGTAGCAGCTGGAACACTTTGTGGTTGGGATGTCTTGGGTCCTTTTTACACACCTGTCTTTGTAAATGTGCTGAATAGTGGGAAGTTCACATCTACAGATGCGCTGGGCTGCCTGGAAAGGGAAGGAGAAGGAGATCCAGTGGGAGGGTGAAAGGCAGTTGAGGAGAGGAAAGAGGCGAAAGAGGAGAATAGAAGAAGCAGGAAGGAGGAGGGAAAAATTTGAGAAAAGAACGAGAAATTGATATTCATGCTATTAGGTTGTAGGCTAGCCAGTTGGGAGATAAAGTGCTGTTCCTCTACCCTGAGGGAGGCCATGGACCAACATGTCAGAACGGGAATGGGAATTGGAATTAAAATGATAGGCCGCCAGGAGCTTCCGCTTTTGACAGATGGAGAGGAGGCACTCGATGAAGCTGTCCCCCAATTTACGAAGGGTCTCACCAGTGTAGAGGAGGCTGCATTGGGAGAACCAGATACAACAGACAGCTCCATCAGATACGCAGGTGAAGTGTTACCTCGCAAACACGAGGAAATCTGCAGATGCTGGAAATTCAAGCAGCACACATCAAAGTTGCTGGTGAATGCAGCAGACCAGGCAACATCTCTAGGAAGAGGTACAGTCGACGTTTCGGGCCGAGACCCTTCGTCAGGACTAACTGAAAGAAGAGCTAGTAAGAGATTTGAAAGTGGGAGGGTGAGGGGGAGATCCAAAATGATCGGAGGAGAATGTTCCAAGAAAGGATATATGGCTGTGATAGCGAGTCTGAGTCAAAATGTGGTCGAAAAGTTAAAGAGACAAAGATATTACAGATGGGGAGCAGTGAGAGATGGTTTCACTGAACTCCCGTCGAAGAGAAGATTTAAACTTCTTCAGCGTAGGCATCATGGGAAGAGGCTTCACAGTACTGAATTTAAAAATGCAAACACGAGGAAATCTGCAGATGCTGGAAATTCAAGCAACGCATATCAAAGTTGCTGGTGAACGCAGCAGGCCAGTCCCCCATCCCTCCCCACCGATCTCCCTCTTGGTACTTATCCTTGTAAGCGGAACAAGTGCTACACCTGCCCTTACACTTCCTCCCTCACCACCATTCAGGGCCCCAGACAGTCCTTCCAGGTGAGGTGGCCCTTCACCTGTGAGTCGGCTGGGGTGATATACTGCGTTCAGTGCTCCCGATGTGGTCTCCTATATATTGGCGAGACCCAACGCAGACTGGGAGATTGTTTCGCTGAACACCTACGCTCTGTCCACCAGAGAAGGCAGGATCACACATTTTAATTCCACATTCCATTCCCATTCTGATGTGTCTATCCACGGCCTCCTCTACTGTAAAGATGAAGCCACACTCAAGTTGGAGGAACAACACCTTATATTCCGTCTGGGTAGCCTCCAACCTGATGGCATGAACATTGACTTCTCAAACTTCCGCTAATGCCCCACCTCTCCCTCGTACCCCATCCGTCATTTATTTATATACACACATTCTTTTTCTCTCTCTCCTTTTTGTCCCTCTGTCCCTCTCACTATACCCCTCGCCCATCCTCTGGGTTTTTCCCCCTCTCCCCCTTTTCTTTCTCCCTAGGCCTCCTGTCCCATGATCCTCTTGTATCCCTTTTGCCAATCACCTGTCCAGCTCTTGGCTTCATCCCTCCCCCTCCTGTCTTCTCCTATCATTTTGGATCTCCCCCTCCCCCTCCCACTTACAAATCTCTTACTAGCTCTTCTTTCAGTTAGTCCTGACGAAGGATCTCGGCCCAAAACGTCGACTGTACCTCTTCCTAGAGACGCTGCCTGGCCTGCTGCGTTCACCAGCAACTTTGATGACGTGTTACCTCACCTGGAAGGACTGATAGGGACCCTGAATGGAGGTGAGGGAGGAAGTGAGTGGGTAGGTGTCGCACTTCAGTTGCTTGCAGATATAAGCACCGGGAGAGAGAGATTAATGGGGAGTGGGCGGAATGAATGGACAAGTGAATCACAAAGAGAGTGATCTCTCCGGAAAGTGGGGAGTGAGAGGTAGGTAAAGATGTATTTAGTGGTAGATTCTCTTCGGAGATGGTGGACGCCGCAGAGAATGATGTGTTGGATGTGCAGTCTCATGGGTGGTAGGTAAAGACAAAAGGAAACCTATCAATGTTAAGCTGGCCGGAAGTTGGGGTGAGCGCAGATCTCCAGGAACTGAAGGAGATGCAGGTGGAGGCAGCATCAATGGTGGCTGAAGGAAACCCCCATTCTTTGAAGAAGGCGGACATCTTGATGTCCTGGAAAGGAAAGCCTCAACCTGGGAACAAGTGTGGCAGAGAAGAAGGAACTGTGAAAAGTAAATAGCATTTTTACATGAATCATGGTGGGAGGAGGTATAGTCAAGTTTGCTATGGAAATCAGTAGGTTTATAAAAGATGTTGGTCAACAGTTTCTCCCCAGAGATGGAGGTAGAGAGATTGAGAAAAGGGAGAGGGGTGTCAGAAATGGACCAAGTGAACTTAAGGCAGGGTGAAAGTTGGAGGCAAAATTGATGAAATTAATGAGGTCAGCGTGGGTGTGTGAAGCAGCACCAATGCAGTCACGAATAAGGTAGAGGAAGAGTTGGGGAGCATTACTGGAGAAGAATTGCAACATGGACAGTTCTATGTAGCCAATGAAAAGCCAGACATAGCTAGGACCCATCCGGGTGCCCATGGCTACCCCTCAAGTCTGGAAAAAGTGGGGAGCCAAAGGAGAAATTGTTGAGGATGAAGTCGAGATTTACCAGATGGAGGAGGATGATGTTGGAGGGGAACAGGTTGGTTCTCCTGTTAGGAAAGAAGCAGAGAGTTTTATGGCTTTCTTGAAGGACTGGATGTCCATGGTGAAAGTGAGGCAGTCCGGGCCAGGGAATTGAAATCTAATTTCAAAGTTATGCTTTGCAAGATTGGGATTGAATACTAGTCAGCTTGCGTACAGCAAAAGGTTTTGTTTTAGGACAGGACGTAGATGGCAGTTTTGGACAAACTTACATCAAGGAGAACATTGGCCATGTCTGTAGGTGACCTAATTAAAACCTATCAAATGGTCAGAAGCCTTGATAGAGTGGATGTGGAGAGGATATTTCCTATTGCGGGAGAGTCTAAGGCCTGAGGACACAGCCTCAGAATAGAGGGGCTTCCCTTTAGAATGAAGATGAAGAGGAATTTCCTTAGCCAGAGTGGTGAAGTGGTGAATTTGTGGAATTCTTTGCCACAGGCAGCTGTGCGGGCCAAGCCTTTATGTATATTTAAGGCAGAGATTGATAGATACTTGGTTGGTTAGGGGATGAAGGGATACTGGGGAGGAGGGGTGGTGTGGAAGGCGGGAGATTGGGGCTGAGAGGAAAATTGGATCAGCCATGGTGAAATGTTGGAGCAGACTCGATGGGCCAAATGGCCTGAATCTGCTCCTATATCTGATGATCTTATGGTCTTATTAGAGAAGTTTAAAAGTACCTCTGAAACATTTAACAGCATCCATGCGCAGGGAAACTTGTCCACGAAGTTAGGTTTTAGAAGGGTCACAATTAATGTCTGTGGAATCCCAGCAGTCAATTCAGAAATCAAGAAATCCTGCTCTTCCGAGAACAGCCCTTAAGAGTGAATAAAGAACCAATGATTGTGTCTTTCTTTACTTCTGCCGTATGTGATTGAGAGGAATACAAACAGAAGAAAATGTGACAAAGAAAATTGCCCCATTAGTTGTTCCATTGTTTCAAAGATGTATTTAAACTGTAGCTGTCAGAACTGGAACAGGCTGGCAGCTATAACTGTCTCCCATTGCAGAAGCTTGGCACAGCATCTTAAGACCTTTAGGTGGAGCATTTCTAAAGGTGCTCCCCCAGGGTCAGAGCTCCTTCTCCATCAGCAAGTCTCAAATCAATGATTAACTTGAATGGGTCCTCATTGTAAGTTATTGTATGAGGAAAGAATGTGTGTTGACTAAAGCTTCTCTAACTGATAAGGTTTAAGGTGCTGGTACAGCAACATGCTTAAATAATCATAACAATGTCAATCGATTGATCGAGTTGGCCGTAATTCAATATTGAACACAATTTTACACAGAATCAACAGCTGAATCTTGACATCAGCTGTGTATAATTGACCTTCATAATCATTATAAGCTATTGAAAGTACTTTGACAGTGGAAAAACTTGGTTAATCTGACCACCATTAAGTCTGTCAGGGTATAAAGTTGAGATAGAGCGAGGCAATTCTTCTTATTTATGGGAAATAGTTGGTTTGATGTAACTGCAAAGGCATAGAACTGCAGATGAATGGATATAAATTCAACGTAAACCTGCAAACACGAGGTATTAGGAAGCATTTGAGAAGAGTTCATTTTTAAATTGATGAGATTGGAAGTAAACATATTGAAAAACAGATTAAGATAATAAATGCAAATGCCTTGATTCTTTGTTGAAGAAGACTTTTTCATGTACACACGCATATATTCAAGTAAAACAATTCCAGGAGTAATGGAGCGCAGGTAAAAATGGCAGCAGGCAAAGAGATTCGAGTAGGCTAAAATATAAAAGCACGTACTGCTGAGGTTTTATGGTAATTTTCAGATCACACTTGGAGTATCATGATCAGTTTTGGGCCCCTTATCTAAGAAAGGGTCTCGGCTGGTGGTGTAGTGGCATCAGCACTGGACTTCAAGGCATCGGCAAGGCAGATGGTCCTGAGTTCAAACCCAGCCAGACTCCAACCTGGGCAGCAGCAGTATCTGCACAGAAGGTCTAACAATCTACTTCCGTATCTTGCCATGAAATCTCTGTGGATGCTATGGTTCATGAGGTCATGAAGAGTCGGACTCCACTAAATGAGCGAACAACAACAAACAAATCTAAGAAAGGACGCACTGGCGTTGGAGAGCGTCTAGAGAAGGTTCATGAGAATGATTCCAGGAATGAAAGGGTTAATATATGAGGAGCATTTAATAGCTCTGGGCCTGTACTTGCTGGAGGTAAGAAGAACGAGGGGGATTGCATTGAAACCTATCGATTATTGAAAGGGCTGGATAGAGTGGATGTGGAGAGGATATCTCCAATAGTGGGTGAGTCTAGGACCAGTGGGCACATCCTCAGGTTACAAAAGTGTCCCTTTAGAACAGAGATGGGGAGAAATTTCTTTAGCCAGAGGGTAGTGAATCTGTAGCATTCATTGCCACAGGCAACTCTGGATTTTTATATTTAAACCAGAGGTTTATAGGTCCTTGGTTTGGAAGGGTATCAAGGGTTACGGGGAGAAGGCAGGAGGATGGGATAGAGAGGAATAATAAATCAGCCATGATTGAATGGTGGAGCAGACACAATAGCCTAGTTCTGCTTTTATGTCTTATGGTCTCATGGGGATGGAGATGTAACTAGCCTAACTTTGTGACAGAAATTAAGCAGAGTCAAAACACCTATTATTCATCCTGTGATTGAAAAGAGAGATTATGTCACAAATGGTCACTTCAGAACTTTGACCTGAATGTTTCAAACATGCTTAAACATAAACATAATTTTCAAAAATAGTAAAGAATAGAAAATATTACTAAAAAATTGCAAGGAATGGAACACGATATTAAAAGCACATAATTAATGGGAATAGTATTAAAGTCAGGGTGGCATTAAGATGAAAGATATGAAGTGGGAGAGAAATAATGTTACAAAATGAGAATGACTTAAATAAAATCTAGTGAAACTGTGATATGTCCCTTGTGGTTGTGGGGGTGGAGGCAAGCTGAAGGATTGGTAATGGTTGAGCTCTTTGAAATGATTACTAAAACTTCTAGTACTTGAATATTTAAAAGGCATCAGGACCAGCTGGAGTGCTTCTAAGAATACTTAAGAAAATGAACATAGAAATAAAGACGCTGTGCTAAAGATATTTTACTGCTCATTAATAAAGGGTATGAGGAAACAGCTCAATAGATGATTCACAGAATTATAGACCTTGCATCTAGGCAAAGATAACAAAATGAGAGACAAATCAGAAACCAATTCAAGTGGATTTAACTGCAGTAGATGTAAAATTCCAGCACATGCAAATATTTATGACAAGGATTGTAATAGGCCAGATTTTACTGTGGGAACTCACTGGGTGGTGCTAGGATCATAACACACATTAACCCAAGATCATTTGACTCTCTGCATTTGTATTGCAATTTTAACATATTTTCAGAGACAGATTAGTGCCACCCAGTGTGCGTATTGGATCAGTATACACTCACAGGGCACAATTTTGCTGGCAGCCAGCCCCAGTTCCCTCTCCTCCTCCCTCTCCTCTCACAGGGAAAGTGCTCCATAGCAAAACTAGTGGTGAAAGCCATTCCACATTTTTGGCCTCTTGCTACGCTACGGCAAAACACACGAGGGAGTGGATGCCTCGGTTTTCCTGAAGGCCTTGGTGTGATAAGGTGGAGAATAGAAAGAGAGGTGTTCTGCCCACAATAAGGCAGGAAGCACTGCAGGCAGTTAACACAGGAAGCTGATAGACATTGTCAGTACCAGGAGTGCAGCCTCATGTAAGTTTAATGGTCTCATATGTGGCCAAGGTCAGTGTTTACATAGCAAATCTATCCTCCCAGAAAATGTACTGTAACCCTCGCACAGAGCTGCAAAGAAAATATTGCACTGTCAATTAGAATTGAAGGCTAACATTCATGTCTCCCACATTGCCATTGAATCTGAGATTTACAAAGACAGCTCACAGCTTGCAAGCACAATCAGGCTGAGGGAGTCCAACTCCAGCCAGCAGAAGTTTGTCCAGAGTCTGATCACGATCCTTTTGGCCTGAAGGTATCCAGCTCAAGATTAAGGCTTGCAGACCCAGCCAAAGTGAAATATGGCCGAAGTTGCAGACAAGCAGAAACTTGTCAATGTCATTTGTATACAGGCTCACATTCCTACCATTATGCATTGAAAGTGCCTGAGTGTCACAGCACTTCATCAGTCTATCATTAGATTACTATGATCGCTAAGACACTGATTTGGGGAGCGTGACAGGTCCCATGGAGAACAGACGGGTTTAAGCAAATCTCCACAATCAACCTTCATCATAATTAATAACCAGTAAAGCAGTTAATTCATTACGATGACTTTAAATAGCTCAGTATGTGTGATAGCAGTGGATTGTTCGGGTGGGAGTGGTTCTTCTAAAATGCAAAGGGCCCTGTTTGTGCATAAAGCACAGCTAAGCTGCATCTTTACTGTCTAATTTAGCAATACTGACTCCAGTCGACCTTTTACAATGATTAAGGCTCAGTTTGCCATCTTTGCATACGTCCAGAATATGTGACACATGCTGCTCAACAATTTCCTGGATGGCGTGAGTCCTGTTAAAAATACGCATTTGTAATTTGCACATGAAATTGGAAGCAAGTTGCTGCCTGTAATATTAAAGCAACAGGCAGTACTGAGTCCAATTTTGTGGTTGCTGCTCATTGCATGTAAATGTTCCAGCAACTTTAGACAGGGTGTGGTTGTGTGTTTAATTACAAATTTCCTAAAGTTGCTGTTCAAACCACTTCCCCATTCACTCCATGATTTCTTGTATTGTATAATGTATTGAAAGCGATGGCATTGCTATATCCGGTTTAAAATGATGCTATCGAATGTGTGTGACAGCTCACTAGTAGTTCATAAGGCAAGAAATCCAACCAAAACCATTACTAATAACTCCTTTTCTGAAGTAAATTGTAGTAAATTATAAGATCATAAGATATAGGAGCAGAATTAGACCATTTGGCCGTTCGAGTCTTCTCTGCTGTTTCATCATGGCTGATCCAATTTTCCTCTCAGCCCCAGTCTCCTGCCTTCTCACTGTGTCCTTTCATGCCCAGACCAATCAAGAATGCATTAACCTCTGCCTTAAAGAAACATGAAGATTTGGACTTCTGAGCTGCCTGTAGCAAAGAATTCCTACAGATTCAGCACTCTCTGGCTAAAGAAATCCCTTCTCATCTGGTTCTAAAAGAGCATCCCTCTATTCTGAGGCTGTGTCCTCTGATCTTAGACTCTCCCACTATAGAAAACATCCTTGCCACATCCACTCTATCAAGGGCTTTCACAATTCCCCATTCCCATTTCCCTCTTTCACCTTATCTCCTTACCTGCCTATCATCTCCCTCTGGTGCTCCTCCACCTTTTCTTTCTTCCTTGACCTTCTGACCTCTCCTATCAGATTCCCCCTTCTACAGCCCTGTATATTTTTCCCCAATCAACTTTCCAGCAGCTCTTTACTTCACCCCACCCCTCGGTTTCACCTATCATTGTATGGTTCTTCCTCCCCTCCCTCCACTTTCTTCCTCTGATTTTTTTTTCCAGTCCTGATGAAGGTTCTCTGTCCGAAACAGCAACTGTACTCTTTTCCATAGATGCTGCCTGGCCTGCTGAGTTCCTCCAGCATTTTATGCGTTGCTTTCACTGTTTGATAGGTTTCAGGTTTGAGGCTCTTGGCCTGTATTCACTGGAATTCAGATAAATGAGAGGTGATCTCATTTATCTGAATTCCAGTGATACAGGCCAAGAATCTCAAACACCTTTCATTATCACCATAAACAATGAAGAGGCGAGTGAAGGTGAAATTAATTCGAGGGGTGAACTGTGCAGGTATGTTGCAAAATCAACACAGATGGAGTGAGCCATACAGAGAGGAGGAGTCGATGCAGAGGAGTTCCGATGCCCATACAACTGGCCTGAGTGTGAGTTTGGATCGCGCTGGGAGCCAAGCCGATTTAGAGGAATTGAGAGTGGCTTCAAGCTAGATGGTGAAATCTGAGCCCAGCGGTGTGTCCTAGGCCCAGAGCCTTTCAACGCAGCAGTGACCGGGTTCTAGTGAGAGGTACAATACACTGTTTGGACAATTTAAACATTGGCCCAGATACGATACAATGTTTGGACAATTTGAATGCTGGCCCTGATATACGGGAAAACAGGACGTCGATTTTGTCCGCTGTCCCGCGACGTTCACTCTTCTCCATGGCATGGAGACTATGAAAACTGACACTGGCCCATACCCACTAATATGATGGACTGATACAGAGGCTTTGGGCCTACTCTGGGCTGGTCTGGGAATGGATCTAAGGACTCATTTTGGTTCGGAATGTTGCACACCTCTATGGTTTACATGATTTGTGTTTCTTATTCCCCTTTCTTAGTGCGTTGGGTGTTGGTATTTATTTATTTTTTTAAAATTTGGTTCTTTTGGGTTACTTGCTTTGTGGCTGTCTGTAAGCAAATAAATCTCAAGATTGTATGATTTATACATCCTTTGAAAATTTGCTCAATAGATATGAGCCAACTTTGTCATAGATATTTAGAATAAATAATTACAAGTAAAACTATCCTTTTTGCAATGTGATGTGTTATTGACACACAAGGTATTGAAAATTATCCACGTTGTATGTAGTCTCAATCCTTTTATTTTTTTATTGAAGTTGAGGGAGGGGTACTTAAATTATTAAGTTTACAATTGATTTCACTGCCTCCTTTCACTCTCTCTTAATCCACTCTTTCATTCCTATTTTTATTTCTCTTTCATATATAATTTGATTTTGATCTCTTAGATCCCCTTCCCAAGTCTTCTTGTGTTTATTCCCCAATCCTTGAATCTCTGTGCTGGAGCAATACCTATTGATTGGCACAATCTCTTAGGACCTGTCTCCCTAACTGATCTGGATTCAGCCTGCATATTCAGCAATTTCATGGGAATGTATTTTGATCCCAATGGTGCAAGCAAAGATAATGATTAGCACACACCTCGGATAAACAGTGATAGCTAATACAGATCTACAAATCTTTGATATACAGCTGATCCTATGGAGATTAATGTTGCCTACTTGGAATGGGGAGCTTTGTAGCATTAGATTTTCAATGGTTAGTGAAACATATGCACCTTGGCTGGTGAGCAGTCATTTTATATCTGAACTCCCACCTTAATCCTAGTGACCTAATAATGGGAAGCTCCTTGTGACCTAGTCAACAGTTATCCTTAAATTCTCCCAAGCTACCAAAGCATATTATTGATTTTTATTTAATTCGGTTTGTCAGGTGCTGCAAATTATCTACCGAATCTCCGATGATTCAATGGGCTGTGACGTACTGTGGACAATCTCATATGGATTCAGTTTTCTTTTCCATAAGGTGGTAGGCCTTTCCATATGTATTTGTCCCGAATGAGTGAATTCACTCTGTTTCTTTCAATAGACAAGGGAGATGTGAATCCCAGGAGAAATCAGACCTCGGTAATCAGATTTATGAATGCTTAGACACTGGCCAGCCAAGGTCAGTATGTAAAAAAAATCAAACTCTTAGCTGTTGAGATGAGGATGCTTAAAATTTTATCATATCTGAATGGTGTTTATCACAGCTTCATGTGGCAATATAAGCTATGAAAGGGGTGGACTCTGTATATCTTGTAACTGTGTCTTGTTCTGAAGAGTAGATGTTTTTTTCTTCTTTAGTTGCTTCTGTCTTACTCCCTGTTGTATTCAGTTCCTTGCAGCTACACCATAAACAGCAGCATAGATTTACTTTCCTCCTGAGCATTTTACCACAGAGTAGTCAACTTCAATAACTTCCATTCAAACTTTAAAATCTGCTCTTCTCCCCCAGATCACATCAAAATTCAGTGCTGCTTCAAAGTTGTCTATAATTGGCATATGAATTTCCGTTTAGTTTTGAAGAAAAATCGAATTTTGACATTTGTCAGAGGCCTGTTCAGTGGTTTAATGGGTGGGGCTTCTTCTTTCCCAGCACACATGACAGAAATAATGTGCACAACACCCTGTAGCCATACAGAGCCTATCAATCAGGAGGAGGACTTACCATACAGCAAGCCCAGCTCTCTGAGTATGAACCGGGTAACTATTTTTTCCCACATTCACTTCAACAGCAGGCTCAGGCTAGGAACTACACCATCAAAATCCAGCCCTATAGTTATCCTTACAAGCCTGCAGACATGTTTTAATGGCTTTGTTCAATATGTATTTACTGAAGTGCAGGCTTTGAACATGTTGTTCTTTGCTGAGATTCATGTGGATGCCCCAGGAAGGGATAGCTTCCTGCTGTGAGCTCCTACTGCCCCACACTTGCTCTCTACTTCTCTCTTCCAGCATCTTGCCCAGCTCTGTGAACATTCTTCACATCACACGGTAATCAAAAACAAAGGCCTGATATACTGTATGGAAACAACCTGAAAATGGGAATGGACCTTCCTGCCATGGTAAATGATCATCGAACTGGGACAGATTTTAACAATTAGAACATCATCTTTTGCCTACATTTTATTGATAGGCATCATACAGAGATCATAATTCTTAACCTTGAGAAAAGGTGACAGACAGGGGGATCGATACCAAATTAGTACCTTATAGTAGTCAAAATTAATCAAAAATGCTGAGAGGACAAATTATCAGTGCTGTGTTTATCTGTATAAGCTTGGATCCCAAAGGACAGAAACTAAAACAATTGTTTTTCTTTTGCCCTATTTAATGCAGATTTTACCCCGATTCTTTTTGGTTCTTGAGTAAAATACTAAATAAGCATCTTCTTCCAAGACAGTGAAGTTCAAAGTAAATTTATTATCAAAGTACATATATAGAATAACACAAAAAAAATTAAAAAACACAGAAGAATTAATGAGGGATCACACACAACAGGACAGACAAACAACAGATCTGCAAAAAACTGCAACAAACTGCGCAAATTCAAAAAGAAAGAGAGAAAGTAAAAACAATAATGAAAATAATAATAGCTAAAAGAGGAAATTGAAAGACTTTGGAATATGATCAGGGTATACATTGTCACAGTAGTAATATCTACAACTGGTATCATCCCAAAGTCACTACATAATAATATTAAGCAATGAAGGCACCACAGTAATATCTATATAAATCTTCAGAAAGCCACAATACTAAACACAACTTGAATAATATGAAAGTTCCTAGCAATTGACAATTGAGTGTGCTTGGTCATGCCCATACTAGCTAGTTACTAGCTTGAGCTGAGAAAAAAAAATAATAATAACAATAAATAATAAGCTATAAACATCACAAACATGAGATGAAGATTTCTTGAAAGTGAGTCCGTAGATTCTAGGAACAGCTCCGTGAGGGGAAGAGTAAAGTTGAGTGACATTATCCCCTCTGGTTCATGAGTCTGATAGTTGAGGGGTAATAACTGTTCCTGAACGTGGTAGTATGTGTCCTGATGGCAGCAATGAGAAGAGAACATGGTCTGGATGATGGATGTTGCTTTCCTGCAGCAGCGCTCTGTGTAGATGTGTTCAGTAGTAACAGTGATGGACGGGGCTGTATCCACTATTTTTTAATGCAAACACGAGGAAATCTGCAGATGCTGGTAACACAGCAGGCCAGGCAGCATCCATAGGAAGAGGTGCAGTCGACATTTTGGGCTGAGAGCCTTCATCAGGACTAACTGAAAGAAGAGATAGTAAGAGATTTGAAAGTGGGAGGGGGAGGGGGAGATCCAAAATGATTGGAGAAGACAGGAGGGAGAGGGATGGAGCCAAGAGCTGAAAAGTTGAACGGCAAAGGGGATATGAGGCTCGAGAAGGGAGAGGATCATGGGACAGGAGGCCTAGGGAGAAAGAAAGGGGGAGGGGGGAAGCCCAGAGGATGGGCAAGGAGTTATAGTGAGACGGACAGAGGGAGAAAAAAGAGAGGGAAAAAGGGAAGAGAAAATAAATAAACAAACAAACAAACAAACAAACAAATAAATAAATAAGGCATGGGGTACGAAGGGAAGGTGGGGCATTAACAGAAGTTAGAGAAGTCACTGTTCATGCCACCAGGTTGGAGGCTACCCAGACGGAATATAAGATGTTGTTCCTCCAACCTGAGTGTGGCTTCATCTTGACAGTAGAGGAGGGCGTGGATAGACATATCAGAATGGGAATAGGACATGGACTTAAAATGTGTGGCCACTGGGAGATCCTGCTTTCTCTGGCGGACAGAGCGTAGGTGTTCAGCGAAACAGTCTCCCAGCCTGCGTCAGGTCTCGCCAATATATAGAAGGCCTCATCGGGAGCGCCGGACGCAGTATATCACCCCAGCCCACTCACAGGTGAAGTGTCGCCTCATCTGGAAGGACTGTCTGGGGCCCTGAATGGTGGTGAGGGAGGAAGTGTAAGGGCATGTGTAGCACTTGTTCCGCTTACAAGTGCCAGGAGGGAGATCAGTGGGGAGGGATGGAGGGGGAACGAATGGACAAGAGAGTCGTGTAGGGAGCAATCCCTGCGGAAAGCAGAAAGAGTGGGGAGGGAAAGAAGTGCTTAGTGGTGGGATCCTGTTGGAGGTGGCGGAAGTTATGGAGAATTACATGTTGGACCCAGAGGCTGGTGGGGTGGCAGGTGAGGACAAGGGGAACCCTATTCCTAGTGGGGTGGCGGGAGGATGGGGTGAGAACAGATGTGCGTGAAATGGGAGAGATGCGTTTGAGAGCAGAGTTGATGGTGGAGGAAGGGAAGACCCTTTCTCTAAAAAAGGAGGACATCTCCTTCGTCCTGGAATGAAAAGCCTCATCCTGAGAGCAGATTTGGTGGAGACGGAGGAATTGCGAGAAGGGGATGGCATTTTTGCAAGAGACAAGGTGGGAAGAGGAATAGTCCAGGTAGTTGTGAGAGTCTGTAGGCTTATAGTAGACATCAGTAGATAAACTGTCTCCAGAGACAGAGACAGAAAGATCAAGAAAGGGGAGGGAGGTGTCAGAAATGGACCAGGTAAAGTTGAGGGCAAGGCGAAAGGTGGAGGCAAAGTTAATTAAGTCAACGAGCTCAGCATGCGTGCAGGAAGCAGTGCCAATGCAGTTGTCGATGTAGCGAAGGAAAAATGGGGGACAGATACCAGTATAGGTTTGGAACATGGATTGCTCCACAAAGCCAACAAAAAAGCAGGCATAGCTGGGACCCAGACGGGTGCCCATGGCTACACCTTTAGTTTGGAGGAAGTGGGAGGAGCCAAAGGAGAAATTATTAAGAGTAAGGACTAATTCCGCGAGATGGAGGAGAGTGGTGGTAGAGGAGATCTGGTTAGGTCTAGAATCCAAAAAGAAGCAGAGAGCTTTGAGACCTTCCTGATGGGGGATGGAGGTATATAGGGACTGGACATGCATGCTGAAAATAAAGCGGTGGGGGCCAGGGAACATAAAATCATTGAAAATATTCAGAGCGTGAGAAGTGTCATGAACATAGGTGGGAAGGGATTGAACAGGCCGGGGGGATAAAACAGTGTCAAGGTATGCAGAAATGAGTTCGGTGGGGCAGGAGCAAGCTGAGACAATGGGTCTGCCTGGACAGGCAGGTTTGTGGATCTTTGGTAGGGGGTAGAAACGGGAAGTGCGGGGTGTGGGAACTATGAGGTTGGTAGCAGTGGTTGGGAGGTCCCCTGAGCTGATAAAGTTGGTGATCCTGTGGGAGACAGTGGCCTGGTGCTCCTTAGTGGGGTCATGATCGAGGGGTAAATAAGAAGGGGTATCCGCGAGTTGTCTCTGTGCCTCGGCAAGGTAGAGGTCAGTACGCTGGGGTGATATACTGCGTTTGGTGCTCCCGATGCGGCCTCCTATATATTGGCAAGACCCGACGCAGTCTGAGAGACCATTTCGCTGAACACCTATGCTCTGTCCGCCAGAGAAAGCAGGATCTCCCAGTGGCCACGCATCTTAATTCCCATTCCCATTCTGATATGTCTATCCACGGCCTCCTCTCCTGTCAAGATGAAGCCACACTCAGGCTAGAGGAACAACACCTTATATTCCGTCCGGGTAGCCTCCAACCTGATGGCATGAACATTGACTTCTCTATCTTCCGTTAATGCCCCACCTCCCCTTCATACCCCATGCCTTCCTTCTTTCCTTCCTTCCTTCCTTCCTTCTTTCTTTCTTTCTTTCTTTCTTTCTTTCTTTATTTTTTCCTTTTTTTCCTCTCTTTTTTCTCCCTCTGTCCCTCTCACTATAACTTCTTGCCCATCCTTTGGGCTTCACCCTCTCCCCCTTTCTTTCTCCCTAGGCCTCCCATCCCATGATCCTCTCCTTTCTCCAGCCTTGTATCCCTTTTGCCAATCAACTTTCCAGCTCTTGGCTCCATCGCTCCCCATCCTGTCTTCTCCTATCATTTCCGATCTCCCCCTCCCCCTCCCACTTTCTAATCTCTTACTATCTCTTCTTTCAGTTTGTCCTGACGAAGGGTCTCGGCCCGAAACGTCAACTATACCTTTTCCTATGGATTCTGCCTAGCCTGCTGTATTCACCAGTATTTTTTGTGTGTGTCCACTACTTTTTGTGGGCTTTTCCATTCAAGGGCATTAGTGTTTCCATACCAGGCTGTGCTACAACCAGTTAATATACTCTCCACCACACATCTATAGAAGTTTGTCAAAATTGTAGATGCCATGCCGCATCTTGGTAGACTTCTAAGAAAGTAGAGGCACTGACAGGCTTTCTTCATAATGGCAGTTACATACTGGACCCAGGACAGGTCTTCTGAAATGATAACACTGAGGAACTTAAAGTTACTGCCCCTTTCCACCTCCAATCCTCTGATAAGCAGCACTGGCTTACGGACCTCTGGTTTACATCTCCTTGGTCTTTCTGTCATTGAGTAAGAGGTTGTTGTTGTAGCACTACTCAGCCAGATTTTTGGTCTCCTCCTATATGCTGATTCTCACCGCCGTTGCTTCAGCCGACAACAGTGGTATCATCAGGAAACTTAATTATGAGCTATGGCATTGGAGCTGTACTTAGCCTCGCAGTCGTAAGTATAAAGCGAATAGATCAGGGAGCTAAGTACATAGTTTTGAGTGCACTTGTGCTCATGGAGATTGTGAAGAAGATGTTGCCAATCCAAACTGACTGAGGTCTGCAAGTGAGGAAATCGAGAATCCAGTTGCACAAGAAGGTATTGAGGCCTAAGTCTTGATTAGTTTTGAGGGGATGATATTATCGAATATCGGGCTGTAGTCAGTGAAGAACATCCTGATGTGTGCATCTTTGCTACATACACAAAATGCTAGAGCAACTCAGCAGGTCAGGCGGTATATATGGAACACTGTCGATGTTTCGGGCTGAGGCCCTTCAGCAGGACTGGAGTGAAAAAGATGAGGAGTAGAGTTAAAAGGTGGGGAAGGGGAGGGAGGAACACAAGGTGTGTCTTTGCTGTCCCCAGATGTTCTAGGATTAAGTGTGAAGAGTTAATGAAATGGAATCCGCTATTGACCTGTTGTGACTGTGGGAAAAATTGGAGGGGATCCAAGTTGTCGGAGTTGATATGTTCCAACACTAACTTCTCAAAGTGCTTCATCAAATGGATGTAAGTGTTACTGGACAATAGTCTTTGAGGCAGGTTGCTATGTTCATCTTAGGCACTGGTGTAATCGAAGCCTGTTTGAAGCAGGTGGGCACCTCAGGCTGATGAAGGTGAACCAGAGATATTGGTGAACACGCCAGACAGTTGATCAGCACAGCTCTTTAGAACTTGACCAGGTATCCTGTCTGGGCTAGATTCTTTCCATGGGTTTTCCCTCCTGAAGGATGTTCTCACATTGGCCTCAGAGACTGAAATCACAGGGTAATTGAGATCTGTGGGAGTTTGTGAAGGTGCCTCCATGTTTCGATGGTCCAAGTGAGCATAAAAGGCACTGAGCTCATTTGGGGGTGAAGTTATTGTCAAATTTGCCACTTAGTTTTATCTTGTAGGAGTTGATAGCATTCAAGCCCTACCACAGTCGGGCTGTGTAAAAATTTTCTCCTCCAGCCTATTAGACTTCTTAACACCCTTCTGCCACCAGCAATTGTGAAGACCCTATCTGAATGCCCTACCCACTCCACCCAACCACCACCCCCACACTCCCCAACTCACAGACACTGACTCATCCTGCACTCGTCACTTCTCATCTTGCTTATTGTAATAGTGTCGGTAAGACTACACTGTCTTACATAAATGTGCACTTGAACTTGAACCTCACAGTCAGTGTGCTCAGTAAGGAGATGCATAATACTATGTCTGGCTTTCTCAGCGAAAATCCTCTCAATCTCAGAAAGCAAAATTCCAGGCCCGTCACATTATAGGACAATACGACACAAACAGTTAATGTGATTTTCTAAAATTCCTCTCTACTCTTCCAAAACAGTTATTAACTCTTTCTGAGCATCAAAGTGACAATGTCAAAGCAAGAATTTCGGGCATTTATGCTTTGAAATAAACTTCTAATATCTCAAAATAACATTTGCTGCAGGGAGTGGATGAGGCAATTATAAAGTTAAAATGTGATGGTTTAGTTTTAGAAATGATAATATCATATCCATTCGTTCCAGAAGGAAAATTCACACAGAAGACAACAATAGTGCTTTGGGGAATATAATGTTGATTGCAATGTTTTGAACATCTACAATATTCTCTTACACAGCTCTGTGCTGTTTTAATTCATCAGCTAAATCCCATAATTGTGATTTTAATGCTTTGCCACTTTGCTTATTTAGAGATTTTTTATTTCACATACACTCACCCAGAAATCTTGAAGGGCTGTGCGACTTTAATCACCCAAGCATTCACTTGTGACTGAGCCTCCAAGATGGCAGCCAAGAAATTTGCACGCATTACAAAGCAGATCTGTGCTACTTTCTGGATTGTTAAAATAAATATGGGCCCATGGTTCACGCCTGAAATGTATGTCGGTGCTGTGAAAATTTACGCATGGGCCCCAGTCCTTGCTCGTAACTCAATATAACTTGGCCCTAAGGCATCCAGGAAGCAGAAGAGCACAAGAAAATAGAGGGATTAGGCCACAGCCCCTCAAGCCTGCTTCTCCATTTAATACAATCCATGCTGGACTCAACTCTTCTTCTGTGCCAATTCCCCATAATCCATAACTCCTTGATCTTTCAAAAACTTATCTGTCTCTGTCTTAAATATAAAGTTCAAAATACATTTATTATAAAAGTTTGCATATGTCACTGTATGCTACCCTGAGATTCATTTACTCACAGGCATTCACAGTAGAACAAAGAACAGCAATCGAATCGATGAAAACCTACACACAAAAACTAACAAGCAGCAATGTGCAAAAGAAGATAAATGGTGCAAGTACAAGAAAAAGCAAATAACAATAATAATTTAACCCTTACATGCAGTTCATATTCTATACCTTCACAGTACGGTCCGGGTCAATTTTGACCCAGCCCAAGAATCCCCTCATAACAAGTGTCTAAACAAAATTTTGAACTACAGATCCATTTAGAATGTATAAATAGCCTATCTGACATTAATAAATGGGTGATTAATCCTTAATTAATGTTTCAGAGATTTAATATCCATTTCAATAGATATGGGTCAAATTTGACCCAGAACAGCCTCAATGTACAAAAATTTGTAGCACTTGTACAAAAGTATAACATTTTTTAGTATTTTCATTTTTGTGCATTTTGGGTCACCTTAGGAAAAGTCACCAAATTTCGGCTGAAAAAAATGGCATTTAGCAGTTTTTACTGCTGTCAAGTGTCAAAACCGGTCAAGTTTGACCCGAACAGTGTGTAAGGGTTAAACATAAATAAATAAATAATGCTAAGAACCTGCGATGTGGAGTCCTTGAAAGTGAGTCCACAGGTTGTGCTCAGCGATCAGCTCAGTGTTTAGGTGAGTGAAGACTATACTGTACATAATGATCTGGCCTCCCCACTCAAAGGGGCAGTGAATTCCAGAGATTCACTTCCCTCTGATAGAAGATATTTCTACACACCTCAGTTTATTTCTATACACCCTTATTATGTAGGTACATGCTCATTTCTGACTCTCACTAGCAGTGGAGTTACTTATATTAAGGGAAAAACATGCCCAGACGCCACCAAAAAGAATCACTAGTAAGAAATAGTTCCCTAACTGAGGAGCTGGGTGAATATCCCAATCCCACTACTGGACAGACCTGCACAACTCTAATCCCAGTCTTGACCAACATATGATTACCAACACCTCTCTTCCTTACTTACGAGTACTCTTCCATCTGGCCAGCTATTGCTACCTTCCTGATTATTCTGTCCCAAACACCTTAACCTTCTACTCAATCCCCCCAATTCCCAACTCAGTCAATCCACTCCCTCTGTCCCTTAAAGACTTCTCAGTGGTCACTGATGAGCCATTGTGGTTCAAACTGTGTGAGATCTCCTCCTGGCTATGGTCATGTGTCTCCTTGGTTTAAATAAAGTTGGCCCAAGGGCCAGTATATACATCACGGGCCAAGTGTTCAGGTTCAGGAATTGCATTCAGTTTGTCTTGACTAGCTGCTCCAAAGAAATATGTCGCTAAGAATCCCAAAGGAAACAATTTATTCCTATTGGTTTGTTTCACCGCCTGGATTGTATGGAATTCTCACATTTCTGTCTCCTGTCCTAGCATCACATGTTTTTCTTTCATCTTATTATTGCCCTCCTGGCTGCTAGGTCTCTTTATAGACACGTAATTCCTCTTGCTGTGTCATCTGTTTATTTTCTTGCTCCAGTCATTGTGTCTCTTACGTTTCTGGTCTGTCTTCTTTCCCGGATCCCTGTTTCACATCTACTAATTTTGTTTGCTTCACTTGTTGCCTTCTTCTTTTGACCTCCAGATTTGTTGTCCCAGATCCCTCCAGCCACACATGAAATGCCCCTCATTTCTCAAGACCGCATCCCAATGGTGTGCATACTTCGACCTTGCGCTGATAGCCACTTCCCCCACCATCGGTTACCTACCAGACTCGACTTCATTCCTCCCCTTTCACTTCTAGAGTACTGGGCAAAAGTCTGAGGGACATATTTACAGCTGAGGTGCCTAACACTTTTGCACATTACTGTACTTGTCAACGTGGAGCCGAGAGCAAGTCTGTCAGTCTGGCAGGAGCAAAGGATATTGGGAAAGGTGAGGGTGGCGCGCCACGGGGAGGGATGTGGGACAGGCGGCAGAGAAGGAGCGACAGGGGTGAGGGGGAGGCATGGGTGCAGACATCCTCGGCCCTGAGACACCAGACAAGGTCATTTGATTCCAAACAACTGGTTTATTGATCTTTACAGAATGTCCCTCCCCTCTCCCTTCCCCTTTTCCCAACCATGATTTCCTTGTCACTGCCCCCTTCCCATTCTCAATCCACAATAGAGACCCATATCAGAGACAGGTTCATTATCACTCACATATGTCATGAAATTTGGTTTTATTTTGTGGCAGCAGTACGTAAAATTACTACAGCGCTGTGCAGAAGTATTAGGCACCCTAGCTATATATATATGTGCCTATACTTATATATGTGTATATAATGTATGTTGAGCATCTTCCCTCTCCACTCTCAATCCTGATGTAGGGTCTTGACTTGAAACATCACACATCCCTTTGCATCACCAGATGCGCTTAATCCACTGAGATCTTCCAGCAAATTAGTTTTTATCTCTATTGCTTGTTATTCTGTTTATAAATCTGCTCTTCTCCTGTCTTCTCTAATTTCTTTCCTACACTGTCAAGATAAAGGTCAAGGACAGGAGCCACAGACAGTGCTTCATCTGACACCAGACTCGAAGGTTACCTGCTCCTGCAGGAGAAATTTTCCCTGCAAATATTGACTCTGCTAACTTAATTTTAATATCCTAAGCCTTGAAAGTTTAAATGAAACCAACAATTCTGTGTCAGTGTTTGCCAAGAGCTCTAGATTAATTTGCTTTGTTTAAAGGTTAAGGTTTTTTAAATGTAAGTTTGCTTACATTGCTTATCGTAAGGAGAAAAATTGAAATAAGACTGCAAAGACTATTTTCCCAACCTATTCCTGTCAGATCTTGCAGGTAAGATACTATTCCACAGTAAATGGTCTAAATTTACATCGAGGCACATGTGTGCTCTTAACTTTACTCTGCAACACTGACTTAGTTTATCTCAAAAGAGGAAATTTATACTTCACTGATGTTTTTTAACCTTCAACTTCCAACATAAAAAGGTTTCATTTGCTTTTTAGGTTGCATGGGTGGTAAAGTGCAGTGAATAGGGAATAGGGGAGTCATTTGAGAGACTTGGATTAAGAAGCTTGGGTGAGAATGGAGAGACTTAAGGCTCCATAGGTACTGAGCTTCAGTTCTCAAGATGACGGAGACAATGGATCATGCAACCACATGTTGAAAACTTGTTAGATAATCCCCTCACGGCAATGCAAAACCAATGCATGATCAGGGCCAGTGGGGTATCACACCTGTGCTGGGTAAGGAATGGGAGGGCTTGTTTGGGGTTCAGGAGAGGTAGGTTAGATAACGTCAATAGGTGAGTGACAGATAATGTCAAGGTCTGAGGGCTGGACAATGAATGAGCAGCAAAGGAGGATGGCGAGTTACTATCGAAGTATTGTGGAGGTGGGCAACATAAGGGTGAGTCAGGTGATAAGTGGTGGGGTCAAAGGGTCAAAGACATTGGTGTCAGAAGGGAAAGGCAAGGTGGGCTCCTGTCCTGAAACTAGGGATGGGGCAAATCAATGGAGGATTGGAGTAACTGAGAAAGGGAGAGAGAGGGATGAGGCAATGGGGACAGTGCAGGGGACGGGACAACATTTTCCAGGCAACAGCGTGAAGGAGAAGAGGAATAAAACTTTGTCTTGCAGTTTATCTCTTGAAATGACTTTTTAAATGCAATGTGCAATGTGCAATGTACACAGTTTCAGGGAAACCCATGCTTGGATAGGGATCATCAGACCAATGTGGGTCCACTATTTCCATATACAAAACATCCTTAAAATGCTCACAAAAGTGTTATTGTCTTTGGCTCTGCACAGTAGGGAGAGGTTCAGCTTTGGAAGGAAGCTCTGTGGGTTCACTGTTTAGAGGCTAGGGAGATCACTTAACATTGACAGGTGGACCAACTGCACACCCAAAAACTTTTTAAAACCAATAGTGATTCAGGGCAACTTTATAAGATTAGATTAGATTATGAAGACAAGTAGTCCTCTTTTATTGTCATTTAGTAATGCATGCATTAAGAAATGGTACAATATTTCCTCCGGTGTGATATCATAAAACCCAGGACAGACCAAGACTGAAAAAACTGACAAAACCACACAATTATAACATATAGTTACAACAGTGCAACAATACCACGACTTGATGAAGAAGTCCATGAGCACAGTAAAAGTTCAAAGTTTCTCAGATGTCCCCTATCCCACGCAGACGGGAGAAAGAAGAAAAACTCTCCCTGCCATGCCGACCACAGTCCGACTCTGAGTCATCCCAAAACTTCGAGCTCTGATCAGCTCTCCGACACCAAGTACTGAGTGCCACCTCTGTCCGAACGATTCAACCTCAATCTCGGTCGCCAACATATCATATACATTGATTTTCAGTGGCAGTAAGTGGATGATTGTTTGCTGCCAACTGCAAGGGTTTAGACCAGGTGACTCAGCAACAATTAGGAACCAGAAAGGAGCCTTTTGCATCTCTACTGCAGTGGAAACCATGACAGATAACAGGCTACAACAATGATATCAGAAGTGGCATTTGTCATATTTCATCATGTGCTGCAAGGAGAGACGATAGAATGTTGAGATGGATTATATTGTTCATTATGGTTAGGTCTTCTGAAGGTATCTGAGATTCTGAGTTGTTTAAGATCAGTGTTTGACAAGTTGTTATATATTACACAACATTATATTTTAAGTTATAAAGCCTTTGGAGAAATATGTATACTGCATTGAAGCTAACAGAATTCACATTTAATTCTGTCGAAAATGCAGCCCTACTAACTCCTTGAAACAAGTTGTCTTGGAGGCAATGCATTAGCATTATCTTAAAGTAGTCACTTGACTGGATTTGCATCCAACAAGCATTATATGGCCGTTGGGTGAAAGGTAACCCAGAGGCATGATATCTTTTGTCTGACAAAGGCTTGAGAAAACTAGGCACAAATAACCCTGTCTGCAAAACAGAAAGAAGTTCTACAGTGTGTCCCTGGGGATAAATATTGATTGACAGCACCTTCCCCAGGCAGAGAGAGATACTTGCCTCAATTCTGTCTTTTATTTCCAGGCACAACACAGTGATCAGATGAAACCTTTAGGTTAATCTTTGCATTTGTCACTCAAGTGGTAATCTGGTTGAACAAATCAACCTCCCGTCACACAACACACACAATGTTTATTCCATTAAAACCTAAACAGATTGAATAACTGAAGAGTAATCTGCCCCGTCAGTTGACATTGCATATCTGAGCCTTGGGTCGCTAGTCAGGTTAGAATGAGGAAATGTTTCCAGGTTTTGCAATTAGTGTTTACTTTTGTATGTCAAGGCAAAAGGCTTGACAATGGAATGATATTTGCTGAATTGGTTTCTCACTAAAGTCTATTTCTAATAAAGCTGTTTGATTCGGAGAGCAGAAGAAGACTTGGTCCATTTCTAGAATACTCAGAGTTCCTATTCACATTCTGGACAAGAAGCAAAATCACATTTTATGTGCATCATGGCTCAGAGCTTGTAGTCAAGGTTTAAAGTTCAAAGGTTAAAAAGGAAATTTATTATCAAAGCACGTACATGTCACCATATACTACCCCAAGAAGGTATTCACAGGAGAACAAAGAAATAGAATCGAATCAATGAAAAATTACACGCAAATAAATATTGACAAGCAACCACTGTGCAAAAGACAAACTGTGCAAATACAATAATAATAAGTAATACTGAGAACATGAGTTGTCAATGGCAAATCAATAGTATTTGCTGTTAATCTCAAAGAAAGCTGTCAATGAAGGCCAAGTGATTATGATGGTGAGAACGTTTCCTTTTCTGATGTTCATTGAGGCCAAGTGTCAATTCAATGGTATCTAGAGCAGGCTTTCTCAACCTTTTTACCATGGAGGAGCCCTTGAAATAATTTCGAGGTCTCGGGGAACCTTGCGTAAAAATGATTATATCTACAGCTCATGGTACGTTAGCGTGATCATTAAGTGGTAGAAAAAAAAATCCAAAAAAAATTGGTGTTGCTTTTTTGAGTAGAGAATTAAGTTTTAGCCAACCTTTCTTGAAAAAAGGTAGTTAAGCTTAGCTCACATTTCTTGAAATTAATCTCCTTCTTTTCCCTTTCATAAATTTTAAAAACTCATAAGGCAAACATAGTAAGTTTCTGTTTTCAGTAAGACTCCAGACTTTCTGATATTCTTCTTCACTCTCAAGCCCAAGCAGCAGTGGAAACATTTCAAGATTTCCTTTTACAACATGATTTTTCCAAAGATTCAGTTTCCTTTTAAATCTATGAATCTTGTCACTTGAAGTCAAAATGTTTCTCCAGGGCCTTGCAGAGACTTGTTCAACTGGTTCATAGGATGAAAAATGCCTGCTAAATAGGCTAGTTTCTGCAGCCACTCTTCATCTTCAAAGCACTCAGCAAAATTTGGCCTACTATTTTCTTGAAAGTACCCCTGCAATTCACCTTTCAGCTCAAACAACCTGCTGAGAACTCTTCCTCTGTTAATCCACCAGGTTCTTGTATGTAGCAGGAAATTAATGTCCTCTTTGTCCAGGTTTTCACAGTTTTTTAAAACTTTCTCGAGTGAACTGGACTTTATTTAATAAAGTTAACAATTTTTGTAGCATCATCCAGAACCTTTTTCATTTCATCTTCAAGAGTTTTTGACATCAGCGCCTCTCTGTGAAAAAAGCAGTGTGCTGTGACAACATCAGGATTTTCTTTCTTTTAATAAGAGAAACCAAACCTCTCATGGAACTAACCATTAAAGGGACACCATCAGTACAGATGCCAACGCAGTTCTGTGTAGACAGACCTTTTGTTTCCAGGTATGAAGACAAAACATTAAATATATCTTGAACTTTACTTGTTTTGGACAGCTCTTTGCAACAGAATAAGTTTTTTGGATGTCATCATCATTTACAAATCTTACAAATGCTACAACATGACTTTTGTTGGTGAAATCTGTGACCCATCAACCTGGATAGAGAAGCTGTTGTTCTTCAGTTTATCACACAAAACCTCTTCAGCATCATGTGACATGTCATCAATATGTCAACTTATCCTACTGTTTGAGAGTGAACCCATTCAATTTCTCGTACTGCATCTTGTCCTAACATAGGGGTTAATAAAATACAAAAAAGAACGGCATAATAAATAACTAAATGAGAAAACTGCAAAAAATACAAAAACTTCACAATACAATTCACTTCAAACCTACACAATTCTCCTTTTGCAACATTTACAACAACAGCAAAGCCGCAAGCCAGCAGTTGAGATGTGGCGTATAAAATTTCCTTCTTTAGGATGAAAATTTTCTCTAATTTTCCACTATACCAGCAGAGTTTGTTTGCTCCCATAAATCAGTCAGCTGTGCATAAGGGGAAGATGGAGGAGAGGCTGACATCACAGCCCCAGTTGGGCAAGTCCATTTAATGCTCTGAAAATGCACTTCATGCTCTTCATCAGCCTGCTGTCCTCCCCTTCGTGTAATACAGCATTCACCAATTATTAGCCTACCGTCCTCTCCTCCGTGAAATACAGTGCTCACTGTCAGCCTTCCGTCCTCCCCTCCACGCAATACAGCACTTGCCAATTATCAACCCTATCTCGTGTCAAAAACTGAGAGTGGACTCAACCAAATAAACACGGTCCTACTGCGTGCTGCCGTACTGGGCTGAAAGACCGCTAACGAGATTGCTAATGGGGCTGCTCAATCACAGCCCACCACTACGAGCACTAGCGTTGCACGTCGTGCTTTCAAGAAAACTATGTTTTTTTTTTTGCAGAACCCCTAGCGACTTCTCGTGGAACAGTGGGGTTCCATGGAATCCCAGTTGAGAAACCCTGGTCTACAGTACTTTTCCATCTTGTATGAGTATTCAATCACAAGAAAATACATAGTATACAAGATGAACCCAACAGAAACAATGCATTTGGTCCAACCAGCTCACCAAACAATCATATCTGTTATCTTTGCTTAGCTAAATCTATCATTGTATCGCTCTATTCCCATCATACTTATATTTCTGTCTACACTAATCATTTCAACTGCTCCCTGCAGGAATGGGTTATACATTTTCACCACTCTTTGGGTAAAGAAACTTTTGAACTTCTTGATAATTATATGGATGATCTCCAGCTATGTATTTTCCCACAGATAGAAGTACTTCCTTCATACCAAATCAATCAAAACCTTTTCATTGTAAAGACGTCAGATATGTCACCTCACAGCATACATTTGACAAGAGAAAAGAGACACAAGATGTTCATTCTTAACTGATATGTATGTAAACCCTTGCATTTCAGCTATCTCTCTTCTGGATCTTTACTGCAGTGTCGCTGTCCCATTTCTAATAAGATAGTATTCAGATGTCACTTAATTCTCCGAGTGTGCTCTAAACAAGCATTCTTATAAGTTGAGCATAACTTCTTTACTTTTCAATTCTGTCATTCAAGGAATAAACCTTGGCATTTGGCTATTTCTTTTTGTGCTAAGCTCTGAGGCAACTTAACATAGTTGCTACTTTGCAGTATCACTTAAATAATACACAAAAGCTGGAATATGCTGTCATCATTATAGAAACTGAACCATCAAAAATAAACAAAACACTTGCATTACTTTTAAATCCTTTAAATCAGGGGTTCCCAGCCTTTTTTAATGCCATGAACCAGTACCGTTAAGCAAAGGATCTGTGGACCCAGGTTTGGGAACTCCTGATTTAAATACTTATTGATTATGTAAAGAGATCAGAATTTGGTTTAATATATCACTGATATGTTGTGAGAGCTGTAGTTTTGCGGCAGCAGTACATTGTAATACATAATAATAAAAGATTATAAATTAGAATAATAGATGTAAACATTAAGTTAAATAAGTAGTGCAAAAAGAGAGCAAAAATAAAAAAAAAAGTGAAGTTGTGTACATGGATTCCTTATCCATTCAGAAATCTGATAGCAGTGGGAAGGAAGTTGTTCCAAAAACGTTGAGTCTATACCTTTAGGCTCCTGTACCTTCTGCTTCATGGTAGCAATGAGAAGAGGACATGTCCTGGGTGATGGGGGTCCTTAAGGAGGAATGTCACCTTTCAGAGGCACCACCTTTGGAAGGTGTCCTTGATGCTGGGGAGGCTAGTGCCCATGATGGAGACGGCAGAGTTTGCAACTTCCTGCAGCTTCTTCTGATGCTGTGCAGTATCCTCTCCACACCAGATGGTGGGGCAACCGGTTCGAATGCTCGCCAAGGTACATTTGTAGAAATTTGTTCAAAGGTTCAAAGGTCAAATTTAATGTCGGAGATTGTGTACAATATACATCCAGAAATACTTTTTCTTCGCAAACATCCATGTAAATACAGAAGTGCCCCAAAGAATGAGCGACAGTTAAATGTGAGAACCCCAAAGTCCCCCCCAGCTCCCCCCCACCGCACATAAGCAGCAGTGAGCAATGATCCCCCTTCCCCCCACCAGCAAATAAACGCGCATCGGTACCATCACCGAGCCCAAGCGTGTGCTAAGCAACAGCAAAGACACAAACTAAAGTTACCCCAAAGGCTACGTATTTCATCTGACAATCAACAACCTAAAGGTTCTCTCTCTCCTGGCAAGGGAGAGGGAGGTTTCCTCCATTTTCACAGCGAGCAGGAGTCTTAACAATAACCCGCTGGTTTATGATCTTAAAAGTCCATTTCATCGCTTTTTTTTGAGCTCTGTGTCCAAAGATCACAAGGACCTCAGATCTTTGGGCCCACAGCAAAAGATTTTCCGGCCTCCCCGACGACACATGAGTCTCCTGCCATGACACCAACCAGCAGTCCGCCGGTCTCCAGAGCCCCGAGATCTTAGGCTTCCGAACACGATCGAAATTCTCAGGCCAAACCCTTGGCATGTCAAATGGCGGCCAGTCGTGGAACCCCGAGAACGGGTCCTATTCCCGCAAAGAACCGAAGCCTGTGTGTAACTCCAGGTCAGGGTCTTCAAAAGAACGCTGAAAGGGAAAATAAATAAAGATATTAAAGATGGAAATAGAGCTGTTTCTGACGATGCAAGCAAAGGAGTTGCCGTTAGGAGCCATCGTCCCTCCTAAGCTCCACAAAGTTAAGCAACACACTTCAGGCCATTAGATATAGGCGCAGAATTAGACCATTTGGCCCATTGAGTCTGCTCCACTATTCAATAATGAGTGATCACTTTTACCTTTCTTCAGCCCCACTCCCTGCCTTCTCTCCATAACCTTTGATGCTGTGATCAATAAAGAACCCATCAATCTCTACGTTAAATATACCCAACAACCTGGCCTCTACAGCTGCATGTGGTAACGAATTCCACAAATTCACCACCCTCTGGCTGAGGAAACTTTTCCACATCTCTGTTTTAAATGGATGTCCCTCTATCCTGAGGCTGTGCCCTTTTGTGCTAGCCTCCCTCACCATGGGAAACATCCTTTTCCCATCTACTCTCTCTGGGCCTTTCAACATTCGAAAGGATTCAATGAGATCTCCACTCATTTTTCTAAATTCCAGTGAGCACAGACCCAGAACCAACAAACGTTCCTCGTATGATAACCCTTTCATTTCCAGAATCATCCTTGTGAACCGCCTCTGGACCCTCTCCAATGCCAGCACATCTATTCTTATATGTGGAGCCCAAAACTGTTCTCAAGGCGAGGCCTCACCAGTGCCTTATAAATCCTCAGCAACAATTCTTGCTCTTGTATTCAGGATCTTTTGAAATGAATGCTATAGTTGCATTTTCCTTCCTCATCATCAACTCAACCTGCAAGTTAAGCCTTAGAGTGCTCTGCACAAGGACTCCCAAGTCCCTTTGCATCTCAGATTTTTGGATTTTCTCCCTATTTTGACCATAAGGTTAGGAAGATAGTCTGCTAAATAGCAATGATGACTTATTACTTTATTAAAAGCGGCCAAACTTGCCCAACAACAAATATTCTGGCTTATGCCCTCTTTCTTTCTAGTCCCACTATACGGTCTCAGTCCAAAACATTAACTGTTCACTTCCCTCATAGATACAGCCTGACCTAGCATTTTACTTTAGTGTGCTGCTCCTGATTTCCAGCATCTGCTGACTTCTTTGTGTCTCCTACAAAGAATTAAGGTTTTCGAAGTACTTTACCACAGGACTAAATAAAATTCACATTAATTACATTCACATTGATAAGGATGTAGAATGGTGCAACATTTCAAAAATTACTGACAGTAATTTTGGAATCTTTGTGTTAAATTATGTAGATTGCCATTTTATCAGTTTCACAAGGTAAAGGCTCCATAAAGCCAATGTTTTAAAATTATTGCTAATGCAAGATCCAGAAACATTTCATACTTCAATTAATAACTGCAAGGCACGTCTGTAATATCAGTGACCATGAAACAAATAGGGCATGGATAAAGCAGCTGAAAGCCTAAAATGGAAGTGTAGTTGCAGTGAGGACTTCCAATTTGGAGCTGCAAGCAATAGGGTTTAAAATGAGTCACAAGGTGTGAAGATTCGGAGTTAGAAATGGTTGTAAGAACAAAGTTCAAAGTTAAAGTAAGTTTATTACCCCAGTACATATATGTTACCTTGAAATTCATTTTCTTGCAGGCATCTACAGGTAGAAAAGAAATACAATACAACCTACAAAAAACATGCATAAAAAGACTCGCAAATAACTAATGAACAAATGAAGACAAATTGTGCAATGAAAAATTAACACTAAGAGCATAAGACCAAAGATATAGGGGCAGAATTAGGCCATTCTGCCCATTGAGTCTGCTTCACCATTCCATCATGACTGATCTCAGATCCCACTCAGCCCTGTACACCTGCTCTTTTATCATATTCTTTGATGCCTTGACTGTTCAGGAAACTATCAATTTTCACATTATACCCACGGACTAGGCCTCCATCTGTGGCAGATGATTCTACAGATTCACTACTCTCTGGCTAAAAAAATTCCCTCCTTACCTCTGTTCTAAAAGGTCATCCCTCAATGTTGAGGCTATGCCCCCTAATTCTGGATTTCCCCCACCATAGGAAACATCCGCTCCACATCCACCCTATCTAGTCCCTTCAACATTCAGTAGGCTTAAATGAGATCCCCTTGCATTCTTCTAAATTCCGGTGAGTACAGGCCCAAAGCTTCCAAATGCTCCTCATGCGTTAACCCCTACACTCCTGGAATCATCCTTGTGAACCTCCTCTGGACTCTCTCCAATGACAACACATTCTTTCTGAGACATGGGACCCAAAACTCCAAGTGCGGCCTGACTAGTGTCTTATAAAGCCTTAGCATTTTCTCCTTGCTTTTATATTCTATTCCCCTTGAAATAAATGCCAACACTGCATTTGCCTTCTTTACCACAGACTCAATCTGTGAATTAAACTTCTGGGAGTTTTGCAAGAGGACTCCTAAGACCCTCTCTCCATTTAGATAATAGTCTGTACTATTGTTCCTTTTACCTAACTGCATAGTTGTACATTTCCCAGCACTATGTTCCATGCCGGGTCAGGAGCCTAATGAATGTAGGATAAAAACTGTTTCCGAAGCTGATGCTGTGGGATCTGTGGTGGGGATCTGTGATGAACTGAGCTGTATCCACCACTTCCTGTAATCTTTTCCATTCCTGGGCATTGGTGTTTCCAGAGCAGGCTGTGGTGCAATCAGTTAAGATTGCTACAAACCCGCAGGTTTCATTTACTGTGGACTGTCACCTTAAGAGCACCTAAGTGAGGCGGGCCTATGACATCAGTCACAAGCTGACACTACTGACTGTGAGTTTAATCACAGACAGAGAAAGATAGAGAGAAAGGAGACTAGCTGCTGGAACTTCAGCTGGTCACCGCGATGGATTGAAGCTCTTTTAAGCCCAAAAGTTTTGGTTAATTATTGGCACACGGTGTGCAACGGATGTGGGACTGTCACTTTGTATAATCCAAAGGAGTGGATTTTTCGGGATATCCTGTGGAGACCACTTATGTGTTAACCCTTGCCTGCGTATGTTGTGTGGTAATCATTTGAAGATGATATCCCTGTGACAAGTTACTTTTGGTGATAACTCGTATGTGGATTTGGAACAATACGACGGACAAGATCTTCGGCAAGGATACTTCCGTTTACCTGTAGAATTCAATGTAACCACCTTTTCTCTATGTTTCGCCCTGGATTACAGATATCTCTCTCCTATCCCTTATTCTGTGGATGACTGAATTTTCCTTACTTTATCATCTCAAGACTTTAAGCCTTATTCCTCCAAGCTCAACATAGTTTGGGAGCTATATTTACATACATATATACAACATAACACTGTTAACATTTGTTTATCTTGGTTAAGTTACGATATTATAAGTAGGTACTAATAAAGATAGTGGGTTCATCATTAAAACCCGACTCAGTGTGAAACCTCTTGCTGCTGGTTTATTTCTAAAACGTTACAGTTCATAACAAGGTACTCTCCATTGTGCATCTATTGAAGTTTGTCAAAGTATTTGGTGACATACTGTTCCACAAATCTAGTATCTAAATAGAATAACTGTAACAAGTGGATGCTGCAACTACTTGGTTTCCCCGTCACTAAAGAGCCCATTGTCATTGTCATCATACCATATATCCCCATCCCAGGTATCTGGATCTCCCTTGGATAACAACATCGATCTTATCTTCATGGGATTGGGGGTATAATTCTGGTGGCGAGACTCTTCCTGATGTTTGGTTTGCACTAGCCTACATGCCATCTTAATTCCCTTCTTCTCCGCCTCCTGCGCCCTATTCTGACTATTTCTTATCACTTCAGTCATAACTGAGCACTTCTCCTTCATAGCATTCACTTCATCCCTCAATTTATCCCTTTCTCATTCCACTTTATGGGTCCTTTCCAACTGTTGGCACAAGGCTGTGGCCAGCAGCCAATAGCCATCAGTATGAGAACCTCGTCTAGATGGAAAATTTATTTCTCACAACAATCTAGCCATCTTACTTACCAGTTTCTCGCCAGTATTATCTAGGCGATCAGCCCAACTTATGGGCGGTCCCAACTTAGCAAAGGTGTTAGCAAGTGCAGCAAACCCAACAATATTATCCATCCACCCAGGTATGTGATATTGTTCCGGGGAAACCTCTTTGTTTTAGTGAAACATTGTCAGCAATCCATGTGTCCTGCCAACTACGCCAATTGTTCCACAAATCTAATATCTAAATAGAATAACCGTAACAAGTAGATGCTGCAACTATTTGGTTTCACTTGAACAAATGGACCCAAGCTCAATAGTTCCTTCAAAACCCACTTTATTGTTAATACAGAGAAAAAAATAGAGAGTTGCGAGAAATGCTTATTATCGTACACTACCTACACCACTAATAGGTAGGGCTAACTTAAGCAACCCCTAGTAGTCTACACCGCTGAGTATACTTAGCAACATCTGCGTGGTCCCTGAGTAGGCGATCGACCATGACCTGGCTAGGGTGGAGGTCCTTGGCGCCAGTTCAGCTGCTCGGACCGCAGGTGGGACCCAGGCGAGTGGTCTGCGCAAGAAAGAACTTGCCCACCTTTATAGCACTATCGCCACCTCCCAGTCCAGCTGGAAGGGGCCAAGCATCCAATCCGACACCTACACGACCCCAACTTGGGCCAATTCCAAGTCCTGGTCACATATTAGGCCAACATACATCCTTCACACCTGCAGGTCCCACAATTGGGTGGCCTTCAACAGCCGGCCTCTGCTTCCCCAGGGACAATGCGTCCTATTAAGCTTACAATTAAACAATGTGAAAAACATTTTCAGAGACAAGGTAATTGCTTTTACACAAATCAGCATTTTTAGCTTGCTTTCATGCTGGTCCCAGGGCAGATCCTCTGATATGTTAATGCCATGGGATTTAAAGCTACTGACCCTCTCCAGCTCTGATTCTCTGATGCGGACCGGCTTATGGACCTCCAGCTTCTTCCTCCTGTAGCCAATAATCAGCTTGTTAGTTTTGCTGACGTTAAGTGAGAATTGTTGTTGTGGCACTATGCAGAAGAGAAAAAGAATGGAATAATTTTATATCAATTCAAAATCTCTTAAACCAGACTACAGCATAAGCAGCAGGAGGAGAAGCATCACATGACTGAAGGAAGAGAAAAGGGAATGGGTGACACATGGACAAAGTAGGAGAGAAAGTAGCAGCAGTTTTGTGACAGACGGATAACTTGTATCTTCAAAAGCATGGGTGAATTATGTGCATTGCCTGCAACAAATTGGAGCCTGATTTTATTCCAAAATCTAATAGCAGGAAAGACAGATGAATCATATAGACTCTTGTGTAGTCAATGCGAAAAATTAAAATTTGAATCCACATGCACAGAATTTAAATTTGTTATAGAATGGAACATTGTGTAAGGTGAATGTGTGAACCATTCTAATCTTACATCAGAAGCTAACTGGCAGGATAACATGCATAGAGTCTAATCATACACACAATAAATGAGAGACACTTTGCATAGAGGCTCTAGTTAGGAAACCTCGGTAGGCAGGATATATTATTGATATCATTAAAACATTTTGCATTAAAGAGCCTTGATATGCAGCGAGATCTGAATTCCCTAAGCTGTTGTAATTACATTTTTCTCTCCATCTCCTAGTGTTTTGCTCGACTTTTGTTTCAGAATCTCTGATGCAGAATTTTCCATCATCTGACAATGATATTGGTTTTATGCTGAGTGCTTTCTCAATGCAGATCTCTGCAAGGCTTTAGCTGTGCTTTCTAAAGTGTGAATTAATTGGATTTTGTATCCATTGCTCCTCCGAATCTAATCTGGAACAAAAGGACTTGTCAGCTTTATCTGGGATTTGTTTTGACGTTGGAGCAGAGGGAAATTTCATTATCTTGGTCATTGTGCAACAGTGGTTTAAGAAGCACTGACTTATGGCTATGCTGTAGCTAGCTGTGAAATAAAAATAAATCTGGTTTCTGCGATTTCTTATACAGTGATTTTTTTTGCCTTGATCCTTGATAGCTCAATGGTCTGTAGATAGCCAGACAACATAGATCAGTGAAATCAAAGACTCAATCCATATTTTGTAATATTCTAACCAATCACATGTGTTACAGTAATATTTGAGTAATATTGCAAACATATTATTTGATTAAGCATTCTTTGTTCACTTACGTAATGCATTATGGGTTATATGTAAAAAGTACGTGAATAGCATATGTCATTACACTGCCACGTCATATGCGAGCACCTCTCTAAAGAAAAACTAAGTTAACCTGGGCTCCTGTGTTTTTCTTTTGGTTATTTTCTGGAGTTGCAAAACAACAATGATGATGAGGTAGTTTTAAAATGAACCAGAGATGATGACCTATCTGTTAATTGGAAGGGGGGAGAGAGAGAGAAACGTCCAAGTTAAAAAAAAGTGCTGTATTTTTTTTGTCGGAAGTGAAGAGAGATGTTTGACTTTTAAAAAAGGCAGAAAATGGACAACATTCACAGTGTCATAAACAATGAGTAACAGTTGATAAAAATAATGAATTTAAAAAAAACAGAAATGGTTGGCCACCATGGAAAGATAGATGCTTTGGATTACACAACAGATAACTGGATGATGCATACTGAAAAAAATTGAGCAGTATTTTGAGGCAATTGAAGTAACCAATGAAAAGTGAGTGGCAGTGTTACTGAGTAAAATAGGTGGAAAAACATGAGGTTTGACTGCTCCAACCAAACTAGCCAAAATGAGCTTTGCAGACACATTTAGAACTGAAGCCATTGTTGATCGCAGAATGCTTCAGGTTTCATAAGCACAATCAAAAGGAAGGGGAGTCTATTTCAGCTTACATGGCTGAATTGAAGAAATTGTCCGAGCACTGTCAGTTCAGTGAGATGGACTTAGCGATGTATTGAGAGATTTTTCAGTTTGTGGAATCTTACAAGAAAGCATTCAAAAACAGCTCCTAACTGAAGCACAACTCACATTTATAAGTTCAATTGAAATCGCTGTATTGATGGAAATAGCAGACAGAGATGCAATTCAGTTGCAGTCAGAAATGAAAGCGAGCGTGAACAAAATTGCAATGTCTAAACAGAAAGCTGCCTGTCTGAACAAATTGTCTTACCATTGTGGGGGCTCACCTACACCAGACCAATATTGATATATGGGTGAAACTTACAGAGAATGCAACAAAGTAGGATACATACAAAGAGACCGTTGGGCAGACAAAAATAAATGGATTGCACAGCGAAGAAAATGATAAAAAGTAAAGTTGCATTTTCAAAAACAGCATGAATCTGCATACTGCTGAAGAAAAATCTGCAATAATGGCTGACACAGGACTGAGTAGACTTAAGATTTACAAAGTGAAAACTAACAAGAGGTAAGCAATATGGCTTACACTAGAAGTGAACGGCAGATTAATTTGAATGGATTTGAACTCTGGCTTGGCTGTTTCCATCATTCTACAGGATGAGTTTGAACGGTATTTCAAAGATACTGTACTGAAGTCTGCAGATATCCAATTAAGAACTTATAATGGAGAAAAGATCATTCCCATCAGAATGACATTCGTAAAAGTGAAATACAACAACCGATAAGCCACCTTGGTCTTGTATGTGCTAAAATCAGGTGGGCCAGCATTGTAGGGCCATGATTATCTGAGGCAACTGCAAAATAATTCGAGATACATCTGCCATTTGCATGCAACATCCCTGCCAAAGGGTCAGCTGGAAGTGAATTAAGAAAGATACTGGAAGGTGCCACAGCAGTGTTCAAGGACAGCATTGGAAAACTCAAACATACCAAGAGTGAAATAGCGCCAAATGAAAATGACACACCCAAGTTTTATAAAGCTCGTCCGGTTCTTTATACAATCCATGATAAAGTAACCAGTGAGTTAGATCGCATGGAGGCTGAAGGAGTTCTTTCCAAGGCTGAGTGGAGCCCATGGGCAATGTCAGTGGTTCCAATAGGCAAGAAGAATGGGTCTGTCAGGATTTGTGCTGATTTTAAGGTCACCATCAACCCAGTATTGAAAATAGATCAATACCCTCTGCCCAGGATAGAAAACATCTTTGCAAACCTTTCTAGAGGGAAACAAAGTGGACTTAGTTGAGGCCTACCTACAGATGGAGATGGAAGAAGAGTCCAAAGTGCTTCTCACTATAAATACATGTAAAGGGTTTTATTGCTATAATAGGCTTATTTTTAGAACACCATCTAATCTGCACTCTGGCAGAAAGCTATGGACCAGGTAATGCAAGGCTGTCCAGGCACTCAGTGTTACCTGCATGATGTCCTTGTTGCTGGCGAGCTGACAAGGAACATTTCGAAAACCCCAAGCACTGTTAAGAAGGTTAGAAGAGTATGGGCTTAGGGCATGACACAGCTAGTGTGAATTCTTTAAACAAAGCATCACTTACTGTGGTCACACCATTGACACATAAATATTACACAAGTATGCTGAGAAAATTCAAACAATGGTGGATGTCCCAAATTCAAAAGACATGTCATAGCTGCAGTCCTTTTTATGATTTGTCAATTACTAGAACAGGTCCTTGCCAAATCTGGCTACTGTGTTCCACCCCTTGAATCATTACTTCAGATCAGGAAGAAATGGCAATGGACAAAGCAGTATGAAGTCGCTTTCCAAAAGGCAAGGGAAATGATGTTGTCAGACGCTGTACTCATACACTACGATCCACTTTGTCCAGTGAATTTGGCCTGTGACACCTTGCCTTATGGTATAGGAGCACTCATGGCACACATTATGAGTGATGGAGGTGAATGCCTATAGCTTTTGCATCAAGTTCCCTTCCTGCAGCAGGGAAAAATTACATAGATATTGACAGAGAGGCCTTGAGTCTGGGTTGGGGTGTAAAAAACTTTCAACCAGTACCTATATGGGCGAGTGATTACCCTCATTACTGATCATCAACCACTAGTGACCATTTGCAATCCACAGGAGGGTGTTCCAATAATAGCAGCATTGTTATCTGATTAAGCATTCTTTGTTTGTTTACATAATTCATTATGGATTATATGTAAGAGTATGTGAATGGCATACATCATTACACCATCACGGCATATGTGAGTGCCTAACTAAAGAAAATTTGGACAAGTTATCCCAGGTTCCTGTATTTTTTTCAATTAGTTTCTGGAGTTAGAAAACAAAACCGTTACATCAGGAAGGAGACCACAGTTGACCTCGGCACTTCTGACTTACGAGGAGAAGTAAAATGCCCAAATTTGACTGCTTCTGAATTTTCTCCATGGTCTGAGAGAAGATGTCTTCCTGAAATCGCTGTATGTTCAGATGTTGACCTGCTGGCACCCTGCTATGTTCACTGGTCCATTATTTCTTTTACTTTTCAGTTTGCCCACATGACAATCAAATAGTTAGAAAAGAATGCATGCGAACCCAAGGAGAAATCTGCTTTTATTCTGTTTCAACAGCAGATGTTAATTTGTCTCAACACTTACTTTAAAGGCAGCTATGTCCATGATGTACAATAGATCTCCACATTCCTGCACTTATATTAAACAACACAATAATGCACTTTAATGTTTTCTTATTTCAAAAATTCGAAGAGTCAAAGTACATTTATATTCAAAGTATATATGCAATATACAGCTCTAAGATTTGTCTTCCTCACAGCCACAAAACAAAGAAAAACTGTTCAAAGAGAGAAATAAACAGCAGTCCCCCTCCGCCATGAGCAAAACAAAAACAAATTGCACAAACAGCAACAAAAAAAATCAAGTGAAAGCACAGAATATAGAACATAAAATCAAAAGGCATATTTCAGTTCATTTCAGTGTTCAGTGTTTGTAGGCCACCACAATTCAAAATCACAACAAAAGTACGAGCGACCAGAAAAACAAGAAACACATCATACGTGAAGCAGAGTCCACAATCCACTAACCTCACCAATTAAATCTTGCTCCAGCACCGTCTACCAGCAGCATTGAGAGAAAGAGAGAGATTATTCAAGCGAAAGGGAGAGAGAGAGACCGCCACATGCAGACACCTTCCTCCGGCAGCACTGGTAGATGGCACTGATCACTTGCTTGCCCTCCGCACATGCCTCGACGATTTTAATCTTCCTTGGTGCTTTAATCAGCGAGAAATGGAATCCATCATGAGTTCGGACCCTACCTCTCGGCTTCCTGGTCTTCATACCACAAACTTTATTCGCAGACTCGCGGAACCCTCTCGGAGACACCAAAGCACCAGAACCCCAATCGGCCTGAAAACACAATGCCAGAATGTAGATAACATGTTCCAACAGTAGCAGAACCACATCTGAAATAAAAAGAAAACATAAAACAACTGAAAGGGGTTGCTTTGTGACCCATCTTGAAGACGTCGTCATTAGTAGCGTTGTTCCCTGGCTCCACCTTCTTCTGAAAGAAGAAGATATCTTTTTAAAAAGTTGCCCACAACTCATACCTCTATGTATGAGAGACACCCAAAATGCTTGCAGATTGGTGTGCCCACTCAATCTGATCAACCTGGTCAAAGAAATAGAGGCACAGTGTATTTCCATTAAGGAGAGAGCATCAGCAATCTTTAACCTCAAGAAGCATTTTGTTCACGTAGAACAAGTTGGAACTATGATATCTAGCACTTGGAACATCTAGACTGAAAAGTTCGTAAATTCCTCACTGGCATGAATTTTTTTTATCTTTTCCCTCCAGTACGAAGTAGAAATTGGACTCTTTTTTTGCATCTTTTTGTGATTCAAGGTTATAGTTTTGTTTTCAGACAACATTGCAAACATGGAAGTTGTGAGAATTATGTCATTCAGGAATTTGACCGGACATGGACATTTCTGCAGTTGCTATCTTTTTACCAGTAGTGTTCTGTTAAGCTCCCACTAGAGGCTGCAAGACATTGGAGGTCGGATAGGCATACCCAGGGACACCAAGGAAGAACGGTAAGACATAGTCATAGTCTTGGACCTTACATCACAGGAGTGCATAGGGAGAAATAGGGTTGAAAGGCCTCGATAGTGTGGGTGCGGAGAGAAGGTTTTCTATGGTGGGGGAGTCTAAGACCGGAGGACACAGCCTCAAAATAGAAGGGCGTCCTTTTAGAATGGAGATGAGGAGGAATTTCTTTAGCCAGTGAGCGATGCAACTTGTTGCCTCAGGCAGCCATGGAGGCCGAGTAATATTTAAGGCAGAGGTTGATAGATTCATGAAGGGATATAGGGAGAAGGCAGCAGGAGGCTTAGAGGGGAAAGGGAATGGATCAGCCATGATGAAATGGCAGAGCAGAGTTGATGTGCCAAATGGTCTAATTCTGCTCATATATCTTACAGTCCTTATGTTTTGCCGCTATATAAAACTTCAGTTTTACAGTATTTGCAGCATTGTGTGCAGTTCTGGTTACCCCATTAGAGGAAGGCTGTGAAGGTTTTGGATAGCGTGCAGAAAGTTTACCATTATGCCGCCTGGATTGGAGGGCATCAACTTTAAGGAAATATTGGACAAACTTGGCTTATTTTCTCTGGAGCATTGGAGACTGAAGGGTGACCTGAGAGAAGTCAGTAAGATTATGAGATAGATGAGGTAGACAGTCAGAATCTTTTCCCCAGGGTGGAAGTGTCAAATACTGGAAGAGATGCATTTGAGGTGAATTGAAGGGAGACATATAGGGCATGGGTTTTTTAAAAACGCTCAGTGTGGTAGGTGCCAACAACAAGCTTTCAGGGGTAGTGGTGGGGGCAGGTACAATAGGGGTGCTTGAGTGGCATTCGGGTGGACATGAATATACAGGGAATGGAGTAATGTGGATCACTTACAAGTGGCAGAGATTCAATTTCACTTAGCATAATCTTGGCGCAGACATTGTGGGCCAACGGGCCTTTTCCTCCGCTGTGTTGTTCTAATTTCACAAATCCCCCCCCCCCCATACCAGACGGTGATGCAGCCAATTAGAATGTTCTCCACCTCACTGACAATCAACTCTGGTGCACCTCAGGGATGTGTGCTTAGCCCACTGCTCTACCCTCTCTACACCCACCACTCTGTGGCTAGGCGCAGCCCAAATGGCATCTATAAATTTGCTGACGGTGCAACTATCGTTGTCGGAATTTCAGACGATAACGAGAGGGCATATAGGAGTGAGGTAGATCAGCTAGTTGAGTGGTGTTGCACCAACAACCTTGCACCCAATGTCATTAAGACCAGAGAAAGGATTGTGGACTTCAGAAAGGGTAAGACGAGGGAACACGCTCCAGTCCTCGGAGAGGGAACAGAAGTGGAAAGATTGAGCAGTTTCAAGTTCCTGTCTGTCAATGTTTCTGAAGATCTATCCTACGACCAACATACCAATGCAGTTACAAAGAAAGCATGGCAGCGGCTATATTTCATGAGGAGTTTGAGGACCTTTGGTTTGTCACCAAACTGCCACGAATTTCTACAAATGTTCCACGGAGAGCATTCTAACTGGCTGCATCACCATCTGGTATGGTGAGGGGGGGGGGAGGAGGAGTGGGTTACTGCACAGGTTCAAAGAGTTGTGAAATTAGTCCATCATGGGCACAACCCTCCATAATATCGAGGACAATGCCTCAAAACAGCAACATCCATTATTAAGGATCCTCATCACCCAGGACATGCCCTCTTCTCATTGCAACCATTATGGGGAAGGTACAGGAGCCTGAAGGTACGCACCCAATGATTCAGGAACTGCTTCTTCCCCTCTGGCATCCGATTTCTGAATGGACATCGAACCATTGAAAACTATGTCACTACTTTTGTATTTCTATTTTCACACTATTAATTTAATTTAATTATACATATATATATACTGTAATTCATGTTATCTTTGTATTATTATATATCGCATTGTACTGTTGCCGCAAAGGATATGCAACAACAAATGAAGAAAGCCCTTAACTCTGAGTGGAGTTATCGGGACGCCGTCATTGACGGCATTTTTTTAGCAGGCTTTCTTATTTTTATGAGGCCAAGTTGCTAGCTTGATGCTCAACCCAGCACGGATGGAAAGCGTGCAAGGGAGCCAGCTGGATTCGAACGCAGGAGCCTTCGCTCAGAAGTCCGGCGCTGATGCCACTAGGCCACCAGCTGGCGCAACAATATAAGCCAGTGATATTAAACCTGATTCTGATTCTACAAGAAGATGAGTTAAGGGTGAAGGGGGAAAAGTTTAAAGGGAACATGGGGGGGGGGGGCGGTTTCTTCACACAGAGAGTGGTGGGAGTGTGGAATGAGCTGCCAGATGAAGTGGTAAATGTGGGCTCACTTTTAACATTTAAGAAAAACTTGGACTGGTACATGGATGAGAGGGGATATGGTCCGGGTGCAGGTCAGTGGGACTAGGCAGAGAAATGGTTCGGCACAGCCAAGAAGGGCCAAAAGGCCTGTTTCTGTGCTGTAGTGTTCTATGGTTCTATGGTTCTATTATATCCAGAGCCTAATACTTGTTAAGAAAATGCTGACTTCTCTACAGCCACAAACACAAGGAAATCTGCAGATGCTGGAAATTCAAGCAACACACACAAAAAATGCTGATGAATGCAGCAGGCCAGGCAGCATCTATAGGAAGAAGTACAGTCAATGTTTCAGACCGAGACCCTTCGTCAGGACTAACTGAAAGAAGAGAAAGGAAGAGATTTGAAAGTGGGAGGGGGATGGTAAGATCCGAAATGACAGGAGAATACAGGAGGGGGAGGGATGGAGCTAAGAGCTGGAAAGTTGATTGGCAAAAGGGATGTGAGGCTGGAGAAAGGAAAGGATCATGGGACGGGAAGCCTAGGGAGAAAGAAAGGGAGAGCGAATCTAGGCCGCTCAGCCAATAGAATTTAAGGACACAGTTACTCTGATCTTCCTGGACTCCAGACCATTCCAAATGCAGTAATGGCTAATCTACACTTTATTGTTTGTTCAGCACCAAACCAGCAGAAGGATCACTGATGTTTCCTACTTAGTGAGAGGATTCCCTGAGCAGAGTCCATCGGGCTGCATACCCTCAGGTACTAGGGTTTTCTAAAGTGAGAGGTTTTGCTCAAGGTGTTGTAAGGAACCTTGGTCTAAAATGGTGTGTGCGTCTGTACATGCTTGAGTCTGCAGTTATGAAATTCTTTCAGCACTGCAAGCAGTTCATTACAGAAGGTCGACTTCAGCTGCCACCTGCTGCCACCACCTCCGACGCAGATCTCAGGTGGCTTGGTCTCTCTGCTCCGCATTATCCATATTGATACTGTAGCCAGTGTAACAGGGGCACGTTCCTTCCCTGAGACTGCCTACCTTGCATTTAGTAGTTTTGAACTTTCAGTAGCAACAGGGGTGAAAAATAGTTCCCTTTAAGGCCTCCAGGCCTGACGTTAGTTAACACAGTGGCATTAAATTTTGAGGATCTGCATGACCAGCCACATTAGGCATCCCGTGCTTACCTACACATTTTTTGGAAAGGTTGCAAGCCAGTCCAGGGGCCTTGTCTGTATCGATGAGAATAGGTACAGGATAACCACACAATATAAGATTAATGCTCCTATTATGAGCGATACAATTTCTAGACATAGAAACATGAATAATATATGATGCATGTGAACAATGTGTTTTAAAGAATGATGGATTGAAGAAGTACACTGAAGCAACATATTAAGACAGATTCAAAACAAAAAGGCGGGATAAGAAACGTAAAATATTGAGAATGAATTTAATGATCCTGTGAAATTTTCTAGCTTGTATAAAACTGAAGGTGACTTGAGAGAGATAGGAAAGAGTAAACGCAAGAGAGAGCTACCTTGAAAAATACGAAAGGAAACTCTGCTGGTTTTCAATCAAAGAACTCTCAAACTCTTGGGAACAATGTTCAGAGATGATTTCTTCCCGACTTGCCAACAGTTGCTACTGTAGCTCCTGAGGAGTCAAAGAAGGTCCTCAAGCAAGCCATATTTCAATTTTACACACAAAAATATATGGAGAAGGTTCAGGGTGCAAAGAAAATATATAATTGTTAAGATAAATAGAAAACAAACATTTATAAATCCCTCCCTTTATCCTTCCAAATGCTAGTGTTTGAAAGAATCTTTGCACAAGATGTCAGGGCGACCAGCTATACTGTAGCTTTTAAATGTACTTATTCATTCATTGGATGCGAGTGGGCTGGAGTGAAGACGGTAATGAGCTGTGTATTGAACAGCAGTGGTCTCTGGGCTGAATGTAACTCCCTCCGTGGGGTTAGAGAGTGTGCTTTGATTTTGACTGGGGAAAAAATATAAACTACTGAATGGACTTAATGGGTCAGGTAGCATCTGGGGACAAAATGGAACAGCTGATATTTCAGGGTGAGTCCCTGCCTCTGACGCAGGCGAAGAGAGAAGGTGGCCAGGTATATAGGAATGCAGTGGAGGTGTGGGATAGCAGCTGGTAGGACATCCCTCACCACCACATGGTTCAACCATAACTTCTTACCCACCCCATCCCCTTCCACTTTGTTCCACCTACCTCTTAACAACCTCTGCCAATGTCTTCCCCACACTTCTATATACTGGCCTTCTTTCCCTTTCCGTATGACCATAAAAATTAGGAGCAGAAAAAAGGCATTCGGCCCATCTGGTCTACTGTGCCATTTGATCGAGGCTACTTTATTTTCCCTCTCAGCCCCTTTCCCCCGCCTTCTCCCCTTACTGACCAAACTCTATCTACCTCAGCTTTAAATATGCTGAATATCTTGGCTTCCATAGCTGCCTGTGCCAATGAATTCCAAAAATTGACCACCACCTTGCTGAAGAAATTCCTCCTCACCTCTGTTCTAAAGAGATCGCCTTCTATTCTGAGGCTGTGTCCTTTGGTCCTAGACTTTTGGACTCTCCCACTATTGGAAACACCCACTCAATCTAGGTCTTTCAATATTACACAGGTTTCAACAAAATCCACCTCATTCTTCTAAACTCCAGTGAGTACAGGCCCATAACCATCAAATGTTCCTCACATGCCAACTTTCATTCCCAGAATCTTTCTTCTAACCTGCTTGTGACCCTTTCCAGTGCCAGCATATCCTTTCTTAGATAACGGGTCCAAAACTGCTCACAATACTCTGATAATTGCCTTATGAATCCTCGCCATTACGTCGTTGCTATTGTATTCTAGTCTTCTCAAAATGAATGCTAACATTGAATTTGCCTTCCTTTTGCCAACTCAAGCTGCAGGGTCCTGATCTGAAGCATTGACACATCTATCAAGTGCCAGCATATCCTTTCTTAGATAACGGGTCCAAAACTGCTCACAATACTCTGATAATTGCCTTATGAATCCTCGCCATTACGTCGTTGCTATTGTATTCTAGTCTTCTCAAAATGAATGCTAACATTGAATTTGCCTTCCTTTTGCCAACTCAAGCTGCAGGGTCCTGATCTGAAGCATTGACACATCTATTTTGCTTCCACAGATTCAGCCTGACCTGTTGAGTTCCTTTAGCAGTTAATGCTTTGCTCCAGATTCCGTCAACTGCAGCCATTTGCTTTTCCCTTCCAAGTCAAGATGGCGCATGACTGGGTGAGGACCTTGTAAATGAAAATCGTTATTTCCCCCAGTTAAATTGAGATTAATTGTTGTTTCAGATTGTTTTACATGAGAGGCATAGATAGGGTGAATGCACACTCTCTTTGCCCCGGGGTTAGGAAATCAATTACAGGGCATAGGTTTAAAGTGAGAGGAAAAGATTTAAGGGAATTGGAGTGTTAATTTCTTTTAGACAGAGAGTGGTATGCATGCAGAATGAGCTGACAGAGAAAGTGGCTGAGGCAGGTACAATAAAACACACTTCAACAGATACATGATAGAAAAGTTTTAAAGGGCTGAGGGCCAATCGCAGGCAAATGGGACTAGCTTGAATGGGCATTTTGGTCAACGTGGGCCAGTTTTGGCTGAAGGACCTGGTTCTGTGCTGTATGACTCTGTGACTATGCCTCTAATCCAGAAATTCTACTGGAGATCTCTGGGCCTTTTGTGCTCTTGGCACAATTTCCATATTGGGATGCAAAGGATGATGGTATTTCCCAGGCAAACACAGTTTTAGAGAATTATGAGGATCATTGGAGAATTCTGAGGAACATTGGAAAATTATGAGGAACATTGGAGAATTATGAGGAATATTGAATTATGATGAACACTGGAGAATTCCAAGGAATATTGAACAATTATGATGAACATTGGAGAATTATGAGAAACATTGGAGCATTATGAGGAATATTTGGGGAATATTGGAGAATCATGATGAACATTGGAGAACTATGAGGAACATTGGAGAATTATGAGGAATATTGGAGAATTATGATGAACATTGGAGAATTATGAGGAACATCACAGAATTATAAGGAACATAACTCCCAGAGGGAAAATTTTTGGACATTCTGGGGACAATTTAGTTCTCTCAATACAGTGCTGGACTGGGACCCCAGTCAGTTAAATTCCAAAGCCACCTTCCTTCCTCTGCACTCTTCCAATCATCTCTGCCTCCACTTATGGATCACAAACCCTTCCAAAGCACTGACCTTTCACAACCTCCTAGTCCCAGAATTCACTGAGGCCCCAGGTGAGGAACACATTTTCCCTTCCCATCCAATTGGTTCCCTCCTTCTTTCTGCAGTTTCTGCATTCTTGCCATTCTCACCATAGCAGGGCACAAACCCAATGGCTTTTCACAATTTATGATCATGCCCCACTAATCTTATAGTGGCACGGAGTTTCTGTGCCTTCCTCCTGTCAAGCCCAATTACAAACTGGTCTCCAATTCATCACACCTCTAACCCCACAGCACAATTTGTGTACAGATGCCTTCTTCTAAACTTGATTCAATACTTCCAGTCCACCACCACAGCACCATACAGCTTCCCATCTCCAATTTATGTTCCCTCAATCTTCCCTGCCCCTCAGAACCCTCCATCTCAAAAGCCTGTCTGGGCCCACCCACCAATCATCCTGATCTATTTAAGTCCTCCTCAGGTCTATTAACTGTAGGATTTTTCTGAGATGCAGAATGTTGGAAAGCCCCACTCACTTGTGTTTTGGCACACTTCGAGCTTGTAGAGGGAGCCGCCAATCAAAATAGCTCATGGTGCCCTAATGCTTCATCCACTCAACACACTAAGTGGAGTGCATTCAGATTTCTAGGGTTGCAGATTTGCTAATGTAGAGTCAAGTGGTGGTATTAAATCTAAAGAAATCTGCAGGGCTTAAAAGCCTTCGCTGGTCTACTCCATGTTTTTGAAAAAAAAAATCAGCTTTGAGGAATCAAACTGCAGATTCACTGCAATGAAGGTCAAGATAATCTCAGGGAAAAACAGCTCATCTTCCCACTGGGTCTATTACTGCCTTCTAGGCTCAACATTAAGCTTAACAGTTTCGGAACTGAGTACTTTCGGGATGTGATGTTTTTGTTTCAGATTTTTTGCAGTTGTAGTATTTTCCTTTTATAGTTTTAGATATGTTCTCAGTTTTACTCCTCCCCTAGATCATTTAATTGGTTATTTGTTTTTGCTATGAACTCATTCAATTATCTTTGATCAGAACTGTCATTGACCTAAAACATTAACTTGGTTTCTCACTCCACAAATGTATTAATTAATTTCTTCTGCTTTCCTCCCTGCTACAAACCATTTCTTTTATTTTATCCTCCACTTCTCCTTATGTCTGGATCCTAACGTTAGTCTTATTTCCAGTTCTGTTGAAATATTCAAAGTTCAAAATACATTCATTATCAAAGTGTGTATACATTACAGAACCTTGAGATTCGTCTCCTTACAGGCAGCCACAAAACAAAGAAGCCCAAAAGAACCCATAAAAAAGAAGATCATCAAACACCTATTGTGCACAGAGGGGGAAAAAAATCATGCAAACAATAAAAGTAAGCAAATAGCATTCAGCATGAAAGTGAGTGCACAGATAGGAAGCCTAGAGCAGACAGCGCAGGCTACAGCCTCAGTTCAGAGCAGAGCTGAGTAAACATCACAGAGGAGTGAGCAAAACCGGCACGACCCTTGCCTCTGACCTGACGCCCTGTCTTTTCGATCTGGCCTGGCACTTAAATTGTCCCAAACGTTCCTCGCTCTAGGACTTGGGCCCTGTCACTTAGATATGTTCTGGGCCTGGAACCCGCTGCTAAGTTTCGGCCCCTATCTGAACTTTCCAAATTGGCCTGATACTTAGATCAATCAAACCTCAGGCCTTTCCTTGCTCTTGGTTTGGGTGAACGGGCTTTGTCCTGACTCTACTTCACTTCCGCTAGCCTCTTCATCATCTGCGGTGATCATTTACCAGAAATTTTACCAGAAAAGGTGTTAGTAATAAAGTATTTAGTTGAATTTTTTGTTTTGTTTGTGCTGATAAGTGACAGCTGGGCTTTACCAGTGCCACCTTAAACCGCCAACACAACTGTCTTGGTGGAAGATTGTTTCTCAGGCTGGAGGACCATGCCTCATGGATTGCCTCAGGGATTGCCTCAGGGATTAGTGCTGAGCTTATGATTGTTCGTCATCTATATCAATGATTTGGATAAGAATGTACAAAATATGGTTAGTGTATTTGCTGATGACACTATTTTAGGGGTATACATGACAATTAAAAAGGTTATCAAAATTTACAGGGGAATCTTGATCTGCTAAATAAGTGGCCTGAGAAATAGAAAATGGAGTTTAATTTGGATAGATGAGACATGTGGCATTTTGGAAAGTCAAATCCAAATGGGATATTCACAGCTGGGCCTTGGGAAGAGTTGTAGAACAGAGGGAACTTGGAATATAAGTACATGGTTCACTGAAAGTGGAGTCATGGTAAACAGAATGTGAAGAAGTTTTTTTTGACACAATAGCCTTCGTTAGTCAGGGCATTGAGTATAAAAGCAGAGAAATCATATTGTGATTGTACAACTTGATGGTGAGGCAACTCTTGGAGTGTTGTGTTTGGTTAATAAAATGGAAAGAGTGCAAGATAAAGACTTACAAGGATAATGCTAGGAAGAGGTACTGTATGATAGGATAGGGCTTTACTCCTTGGAGCAGATGAGGCTGAGTGTTTATCTTATAGAGCTGAGAGACATTGAAAGGCTGAATGCACTTATTCTTTTTGCAAGGTTTGGGAATCAAGAACTAAAGGCATAGGTTTAAAATGAGAGGGGAATGATTTAATAGGAACTTAAGGGGCAATATTTTTACACAGAGTGGTATCTAGGTGGAATCAGCTGTAGAAGAAACAGTTGAGGCATGTATGAATACAAATTTTAAAAGGCAATTAGACTAGTAGATACCAAATGCAGGCAAATGGGACTAGCTTGGTCAGCATGGAACAATTGGGCTGATAAGTCTGTTTCAGCTCAATTTAACACTTTGACTCTGTAACACTGAAATGTTAACTTTGCTTCTTTTGATAACATACCATCTGTACTGTTAAGTTTAATTTCAGAATTTCACAATCTCCAGTAGTTTATTTTTGTTTAGCTGTATGATACCTGAATGTCTCTCTTCTGATCATGTCTCCGATGAAAAATTGTAGACATATTTCAAAATTCCATTATACAAGAGTTCACCAAATGCAAGAGCGAAAACTAGACTATACCCCCAAGAACGTAAGCAGCCTAGATATCTACTGTAAACATCTTGGAAATATTTGCACACATAAGATTCTTGTGTTTGTTTTTGTGTGGTTTTCAGGCAGACATAGAGCAGGATAGTATAATTTAGGGACAGCAGGCAAAGAATTACCTCATGTTTTTCTGGTTATAAAGCAGTGCAAAAATGGTCTTAATTGTCTGCTGTAAAAAGACCTTTTCCCTTCCAGAGTAGTAGTAGCTCCGATTCAACGGGAAAATTACTGTCCTATTTAAATGCGTCAGTAAAAAAAAATTTTGAAAACTGCAAGCAAGTGCTGGAATTTATATGAAAGTGTGCACAATTTCAAATTATTTCTGTAGCTTATTTTGATATACTGGTATAAATCAGATTAAGTGTGTGGTCTGATATACTAATAAATCTAAGTTGCATTTTTCCAGAAAAGACAATGCAATAGGGAAATAAAAAAAAACATACACTATCTAAAATACTCTACTTCCTTATTTCTACCAGTGGAAGACAAGAAACTGTTGCAGGAATATTCTCACAGAGCAAAACTCAGCAGAAAATGAAAACCTCAGAGGTACTTTGGTTTATCTGCAGTAGTTAACAATTACAGCCTACCTGATATAAAATCAAAGCCACGTTCCTTCAAAATCCCATTACTGTGAATGCAATTATGTGAGGAATTGCAAACCTCTGTGATATACCATGCACAATAATTTTACGGTAAATAAAACAAATATTAACTCAACATTTATAGGCTGTACACAGAATGCAAATTCAAGGCTGTCATTTCCAAGTTCTCAATATAGCCTTGAAAATTGGCTTTGGAAAATAATCTCCAAGCACACAAAGTAATTTTAGTGTCCTTTTGTAACACCTAACAGATGGCAATGTGGCAAACCCAACGTGAAACATGCCAGCCTGCTGACTGATTGAATAACTTGGAGGATAATTTAATATTGGGAGAATACGGACAGGACATGTGCAGGGAATATTTCCAAATATTAACCAATACAAATTCATGATTTTGGACCTTTCTCAAAGGCATCAACTTCAGTTCAGTTCATATGTTTGATACACTCCAGTGTTCACCTCCTGTGATTTCACAGTTACTATCAGATTTTAAGACGCAAAATGAAGATAACAGCTATAGCCCAATGGACCAGCTCATTAGCATTCAGGAGGATGGAGAAATGTCAAGCACTCAGAACGCAAGAAATCAGAGTGTGGGGAGATCACCTGGCCTTTCAGGCTTGACCTATTATTCATCAAGATCATGGCTAATCTTATATCTCAACTCTAGTTTTCCGTACTTTCTCCATGCCCTTTGAATTCATTAATATCCAAAAATCCAGTGATTTGTTTTGAATGAAGTCGGCATCTGAACATGTACAACCCCAAAGAATTTTAACCCTCTTGTTCTTCCTCATCTCATCCCTAAAAAAGCCAACCCTTTATTGTGCTCATAGTCCTTTTTTTTGTATTTTTTTCCATTCCAATTTAATCTCACATGTACTAAAAGATAACTGGTAAAATCTTACTTTAAAGAAAGAGAAAGCCTTTGCAAGTGATTATGCACTGAAGGCATCTTGCTGTTACCCTAATTCAAGTTGGATAATGATTATCAGTATTCTGGTATTCAATAAATTCAAGAATATACTGAAGGTGTGGATTAGAGCACACGTGGATAAGCAATAAAGAGATATGTCACATGTAAGTTGAGACACACAGTAAAGTCCATCCTCTGGGTCACCTCAGTGAGGATAATACTGGGCAGCCCACAAGTGGTGCCACATTTCTGGCTCCAACGTAGCATGCCCTCAATTTAGTAATGCTAACCCATGAGAGGAAACTAGAGCACCCAGAGGAAACCCACAGTCATGGGGAGAATGTACTAACTCCTTAGATTGAATCCTGATCTTACAGAAGGTGCTGCAATAGTGTTATATTAACCGCTAAGCTACTATGTCACCCCACAGAATACGCAATTCTCTCAGTGAGTGTGAAAGGAAGAGAAGTACATTGTTTAATATCATATTCATAAGCCTCTAACTGGGTTATATTGAACAGCAGAAGCAAGAATTGGCAATAAATTCCTTCCATCTAATACACTAAGAATGAGTAAAATTGGTTTTTGCCTACTGGAGTTCAAGAGAATGAGAGATGATCTTACTGAGACATACAAAACTGTAAGGGGGATTGGCAAGGTTGATGGCTGGGGAGTCTGGAATGAGGGAGCGGGGTCCCAGGCTAAGATATCAGCCATATGGATTAAGATAAATTGATTTTTAAAAATTCCATTTAATGTGGCATTACTCTTTGAAATCTTCCACTCCAGTTATGGAAGCTTTGTCAATGAATCAAGGCTGAGCAATTGATTTTTGCAATTGAAGGATATCAAGAAGTATGGGGATTAGAAGAAAAAGTGGGACATAGGATTATCCAGGATATTAAAGGGTGGAGTAAACTCAAGAAGTTGTAGAAGGCTTCTGCTTTTTATGGCTTTCATGCTGTTGGCTGAGGAGCGATGCTTAAGTTTGCTGATGACACCACTGTCGCTGGCTGAATCAAAGCATATACAGTATGAGGGAGATTGAAAGTCTGGCTGAATGGTGCCACAGCAACAACTTCTGTCTCAATGTCAGCAAGACCAAGGAGCCAATTATTGACTTCAGGAGGAGAAAACTAGAAGTCCATGAGACAGTTCTCATGAGGTGGGAGGGTGGGGAGGGAAGGGTCAGCAGCTTTAAATTCCTCAGTGTTATTATTTTGGAGGATCTATCCTGGGTCCAGCATGTAAGTGCCATTAAAATGAAAGCACAGCAGCGCCTCTACTTACTTAGAAGTTTGCAAAGATTTGGCACAACTTCTAAAACTGACAAATATCTACAGATGTTTGGTGGAGGGTATATTGACTGGTGAGGTCACGGCCGAGTATGGAAGTGCCAATGCCCTTGAATGGAAAAGCCTACAAAAAGTATTTGATAATGCCCAGTCCCTCACGGGTGAAAGTCTCCCCATCATTGTGGACATCTACATGGAGCACTGTCACAGGAAAGCAGCATCCATCATCAGGGACCCCTAGGGTCCAAGCCATGCTCTCTTCTTGCTGCTGCCATCAGGAAGAAGATACAAGACCCTCAGAACTCGCACCACCAGGTTCAGAAACAGTTATTACCCCCCAACCATCAGGCTCTTGAACCAGAGGGGATAACTTCACTCGCTTCATCCCTGAACTGAGTGATGGGCTGCACAGTAGCGCAGTGGTTGGTACAACATTTTACAGTACAGGTGACGCGGGTTCATTTCCCGCCACTACCTGTAAGGAGTTTCTACATTCTCCTCGTGACGGCATGGGGTTCTTCCATGTGCTCCGGTTTCCTCTCATAGTCCAAAGACGTACCAATTGGTAGGTTAATTGGTCATCATGAATTGTCCTACGACTACACTAGGATTAAATTGGGGAATTGCCGGGTGGCATGGCTCGAAATGCTGGAAAGGCTTATTCTGTGCTGTGTCTCATAAATAAATAAATAAACTGGCCCCACAACCTATGGACTCATTTTCAAGGACTCTTCATCTCATGTTCTTGATATTTATTGCTTATTTGTTTATTATTATTTCTTTTTTTTCTTTTTTTTTGTGTTCGCAGTTTATGGTCTTTTGCACATTGGTTGTTTGTTTGTTTGTTCTGGTAGATATAGTCTTTCATTGATTCTATTCTGTTTCTTTTTGCCTACAAGAAAATGAATCTCAAGTTTGTATCTGGTGACATATATGTACTTTGATAATAAATTTACTTCGAACTTTGAAATGGAGGAAACAACTCCAACCATGTGGATTGAGGACCAAGTTGCTTTTCAGTTAACACCGATAAAGCTGGTTTAGTCTGGACGACCATTTCTAGTCTGCATGTTTCCCTCACTAGTATGGAGGACTTGACTCCACAGTGACTCTGTGAAACTGAATCTCCATTTAACTCTACCTCTTAAGGAACCAGAAACTTCCCTAAAAGCATTGGATTAAGGTTTTGATTAATTACAGTGTGTTAGCATTTACATATGTAATGTAACAGATTTGGAGAATTACACTTGCAAGCTTTTCTTTTGAGAAAATACCACCAACCTCTTATCAGTGTCATTAAGGAGAGGGTCGATTAAAATGTTAATAGCCTTCTGATCCTTGAGGCCTGAAAGCACATTTCACTTGGTGGATTGTTTTTTAGTCCCTGTTCTGTGGATCTGAATCTTTGCTGCAACTGGGAGTAATGCTGTCAGCAAAAGGTCAGACATCACTAAGTAGATCTTTCCCTTCTCTGCTTTCTTGAACAGATGGCAAAATAAGAAATATTTTCAGACGCTTGAATAAAATATAAGGGACTGTTGGAAAATCCCCATGAGACATTGCATAAATTCAAATATAATTTACAATGCATGGATTGTGCTATGTTTTCAGAATGATTTGATTTCTATATTTAAGATTATAACATTGCTTAGGTTAAAGATTTATAGTGTACTTCGATATGCATATTTATACACACAAGAGGTAGTACTGGGTGACAAGAAGTGTCCACAGACAACACAGTCTTTGAGTCTAATAAGAAATCTAGGTATATGTTTGCATCTTCTATCACTAAAAACAGCGTGATGTGATAGAGCAGACTGCTGACGTGCTGAAACAAGAATGCTACTGCCTCTGATGCTGTGAAGCACAACTGAAGGTGTGGCTGGTAAAAAAAAATTGGAGGTACGTATTTACACTAATAAAGAAAATGCTGAAAACACTCAGCAGGGCAGGAGCATCTGCGGAAAGAGAAACAAAGACCCTTCATTTCTGAGGTTTGTCCCGGTACTCTTGCTGTGATGACTCTATCGATATTAGGTCCAAGAGCCAATTTGGTGCAGATATTGATGATGGAGCTGTAATGGATAGAGATGTTTCTAATGCTAGACCTGAGACATTTGAGGATACATCCATTGATTTTGATAATTGCATCACCCTTGTACCTGTTTCGTGTGAGTTTCCTAATCAGTGTAATCTAACCACTAAGGCTCACAGAAAACAAGAGGTTCACAAGTGTGATCAGCTACGTTTCTTTGCCACTGCTGCTTTGACTTATAAATTGAGCTTGAATTCTTTTTTTTAGCTTTTACTTCTGCATTGTGGCCAGTAGACAATGTCAGTGAATGACATATAATGGCCAGCCCCAAGGTTCCAGTACCGCACAGCTCAATGGCCATTAGTTAAGCACATCGACTGTCCTTCAGTCTTTGTAAACATGCCTTCACTTCCCTTTTAGGTACTGAGTTCCAGATGATCACCACTCTGGATGATTTTATTCAATAACTTTATTATTTCTTGTGCCATTTGCTCAAAACAATGTCCCTGATTTATTGACATTTCTACAAAGGCCAATAAGCCCTTCTTGTTCATATGGTCTCTGTGTCTCGTAATCAGATCCACCTCCATAACATCTTCCCTTGGAGCCTATTATTCCAAAGAAAACAACTACAAACTTGTCTATCTTCACTTATAGCTAAAACTCTCCAGTCTTGGCAACATCTTCATAAATTCTCTCTGTACTCGCTCTCCAGCGCAATAACATCCTTCCTGTAGCGTGGTGAGCTGCAGAGAAGGAGCTGCAATAACTTAGTTTAACTGCAAGATGCAGCTTCGCTATCTCAAGCATGCTTCCAAATATGAAGCCGTACTATGGACCAATCTTACAATGACAGAACCGAGAAGGGGAGCACTTACCAAAAATGATGTTCCCAACCAAGTGAGGCCAAAGTTAGTGACGCACTTCAGAATCAGGTTTATTATCACCGGCATGTGACGTGAAATTTGTTAACTTAGCAGCAGCAGTTCAATGCAATACATAATATAGAAGAAAAAAAAGTAATAAATAAATAAATCAATTACAATATATACTGAAAAGATTACAATATATACTGAAAAGATTAAAAATCATGCAAAACACAGAAATACTGTATATTAAATAAAGTGAGGTAGTATCCAGGGGTTCAATGGTCCATTTAGGAATCGGATGGCAGAGGGGAAGAAGCTGTTCTTGAATCGCTGAGTGTGTGCCTTCAGGCTTCTGTACCTCCTACCTGATGGTTACAGTGAGAAAAAGGTGCTGGAGGTCCTTAATAATGGACGCTGCTTTTTTGAGACATTGCTCCCTGAAGATGTCCTGGGTACTTTGTAGGCTAGTACCCAAGAAGGAGTTGACTAGATTTACACCCTCTGCAGCTTCTTTCAGTCCTGTGCAGTAGCCCTTCCATACCAGACAGTGATGCAGCCTGTCAGAATGCTCTCCACGGTACAACTCTAGAAGCTTTTGAGTGTATTTGTTGACATGCCAAATCTCTTCAAACTCCTAATAAAGTATAGCTGCTGTCTTGCCTTCTTTATAACTGCATCAATATGTTGAGATCAAATTCACAAGCTTAGGTCCACCATAAGAGCTGAAAATGATTTCCCGGATGCCCCCCCCCCCACCTCCCCACCCCTGTCTTTCTTCCCGGACCTCCTGTCCCATGATCCTCTTGTATCCCCTTTTGCCTATCACCTGCCCAGCTCTTGGCTCCATCCCTCCCCCTCCTGTCTTCTCCTATCATTTTGGATCTCCCCCCCCCCAACTTTCAAATCCCTTACTCACCCTTCCTTCAGTTAGTCCTGACGAAGGGTCTCGGCCTGAAACGTCGACAGCACCTCTTCCTAGAGATGCTGCCTGGCCTGCTGCATTCACCAGCAATTTTTATGTGTGTTATCTATCTTTAAGAAGCTGCTTGCATTGATGTATAATCTAATTATCAGTTAGATGATTATTGCTAATAATGTTGAATGAACTGGACCGGATAAGACAAAATGAAGCACGATCTACTTTTGTTCTAAGGGATCAGGAGGTGCATGAAGTGCTTTCTAGTCCAGTGAACTTTTTTGCTTGGGGCAAAAGTGAACTACCATCATGTCCTCCCTGCCCCACAGGGGAACCCTGGAACACATCCTCAGCATCCTGGGTGAAGGGTGCTACCACTGCCACCATGACCAGGTGCTGAAGATGGTGGCAGAAAAACATATCCTCAGCCATTAACTACAGTTAGCACCTCCACCAACACAGAAAGCCCACAGCCATTGTCAAAGCTGGAGACCAACCACAGCTTAAGCCAAGATCACCAGCAGACTTGCTCACCACAGCGTCTGACTAACAACTGAAAATTGATCTTGGCAAGCATTTAAAGTTCCCTGACTTCACCGCATCGTCATCACTGAGGGCTGGCATGGTTCTTCTGTCAGAAACCTCAAAGCAGGTGGTCATGGTAGAACTGACAGTGCCTTGGAAAGACCAGATTGAACGTAAGAAAGCCAAACACCAGAAACTGGTAGAGCAGTGCCAGGGACAGAAGCGGAGGGCACAATGTCAGCCTATAGAGGAGAGGTGTAGAGGTGTTGCGGGCTGCTTGCTTGACAGAACCCACTCTTTCCTTGGCATTATGGGGGGCTGCAAAGAAAAAAGCCATCAGGAGCCTCCGGATGAATATGGATCAAAAGATGTGTCCTGTGGACCAATGCTGCTGAGACAAAGCCAGGGAAGGACTGGGTCACCTGAGCAAGAGTGCCTGATATTGAAAGACCCCAAACACCTTATGATCCCCGGTTACATCACTGATGACGTGTCCCAGCACATCCTTCGATGTATCTCAGCAGCACTGATGTCTAACCAAAATATCAGTCAGATGATTATTGTTAATAACGCTGAGTGAGTTGGACCAGATAAGACAAAATCAAGCAGAGTCTACTTTTGTTCTGAGGGACTATGGTTGTTAAAAATTCTCATGTTTCATTTTAGAACTGATACTTAGCCAATTTTTGCTAAATGTGCGCTGTTAATCAAAAATAAGAAAAGAATAGGGACGTAGGTTACTTACAATTATACACATTATATACAAGGGACTGAAGTATGTTTTCTAACAGAAAAAGAAGAATGTAATGCTTCTTGTAACTTTTGAGAGTAATGCTGATACCATAGCAACCAACAGCTGATGGACGTATTCCTGCTTATCTGTCTCTTACCCATGTCATCACCTCTTAATCATGCAAGGTCATTATGTACATCAGCTGACAACAACTAAAAGCAACATCAATATGTTCTGTGACATAATGTGTGGCATGAAATCCTGTGGTGGCATCTGTTAGTCTCGCGAGACCATGGATCTGCGCCTGGAAAGTCTTGCTTCAGTCTGTGTTGATAGAGCAGCGTCTGTTGTGGCTGTAGAGGCCCACATGGGAGTGACAGTCTTGGCTGCAGCGACTGCACTTGAAGGCGCTGTCCTCCAGTGTTGTCTTGGTGCTGTTTTTCCGACGAGTGCACTTTTCTTCAGCAGCAAGCCTCAGCTTCTCTTCTCCTCTTTTTAGACCACTGCATAGTTCCAGCCTCCAGCGAGAGTGATCGCTTGCGATGTCCTCCCACCTCTCAACATTCATGTTCAGTCTCTCTTGTCTCTTGGCATGAAATAAGCTGGAAATTATTAAGGTACTGGTAATGCAACTCACTTGCATTATATTCTTCAGTTCATTATTGTAGACAAGGTACTAAATTGGTTTACATTATATTAAATGAATATGGTTTATATATAAAAAAGGCATAATTTTTATTTGTTTGTGCAATTATAAGAGTACTTTGAAGCTATCTCACTAAATTTAAACATTTTAATTATGTTCTATGTGGGATTTTGCTTCATGACTTCTTACATCACATCTCATAAAATGACATTTTCCAAAATGCTCTAAGCTATTTCATAAAGCACTGAGATGACGGATGTGGACAGGTCTGGAAAAACAATCAAAAACACCGTGAAAAGCTTTGAGGAGACATTTTACAAATGGGGAGAAAGAAGCACTAAGGTGAAGATACTTGGGAGATGCAGAGAATTAGCTTGATCTCAAAATGAAACTGTCGTTATTTCTTTTTTGTTACCAAACTAGGTAGTTATAGTCCAGGAAAGTAGAACTTACCAATTGTGATCAAATAAGGGGACAGACTTAATAATGGGGAGGTTTGAGGCTGAAGTTGTTGCTGATCTTGATTGAACAGTTAGCCTGGCTTAAAGTATGGATTTAGAACATAGAACATAGAATAGTACAGCACATTACAGGCCCTTCTGCCCACAATGTTGTGCCGACCCTCAAACCCTGCCTCCCATATAACCCCCCACCTTAAATGACCTTGGTCATTCTCTGCTGAACTTCTGGAGCTGACTTCAAGCAGTATTTATAATGAAGCTATAATATAAAACCACTTGAGAAGTTTAAAATCTCATTAGAATTTCCTGATTGAATAATAGACTTGTAACAGGGGAAAAAATATTGGAACTTTTCAGTTTAACTGCTAAAATGAGTATCTAATTGATGTTTTGTGATACTGCTTTGTTTTAATTTTAAACACCATTATTATCTAATAACCCGTAGATTGTCTGTGAATGTGGTCGGCCTGCTTCTGGAATCTCCTCACATACATATCATAAAACCTTCACAAGATGTCAGAACTAATATGCTATATTATTTGTCAAATAACAGAAGATCACAGATGCATGTAATCCTTCACTGGCTATGAGGTTATGTGTGCGTGAGTGGTGCAGCTACACGTGCAAGTAATATCTCAAAGTGATTTTTTAAAGTTCTTTCATCGGATTTGGATGGAAAACATTTATGATAGTCTCATCATTGCACACATACTTTAAAGCATACAGTAAACACCTTGTGATGTAATAAAATTCTCAATGGTTAAAACTGGCGCACAGATTGCAGTGAACTTTCAGGCAAACAGTTATGAAGTTCTAGTGAGGGTCGGCACAACATTGTGGGCAGAAGGGCCTGTAATGTGCTGTACTATCCTATGTTCTATGTTCTAAACAGTCGCTCGATATACATCCAGTGTATCAGCTTTGTCAAGCACCTTCTCTCCATCTACTAAAAGTGGTAATTGATTCCGATTTCCAGTCCCATTCCAACACGTCGGTCCATGGCCTCTTCTTGTGCCAAGATGATGCCACTATCAGGGTGGAGGAGCAACACCTTATATTCCATCTGGGTAGCCTCTAACCTGATGGCATGAATATTGATTTCTCCTTCTGGTAAAAGAAATTCCCTCCCCCTCCCCACTCTGGCCTCTTACTTCTTTTCACCTGCATATCACCTCCACCTGGGTCCCCTCCTCCTTCCCTTTTTCCTATGGCTGACTCCTATCAGGTACCTTCCTCTCTTCCCTTTACCTTTCCTGCCCACCTGGCTTCACCTATCACCTTCCGAATATCCGCATTCCACCGCCACCATCTTTCTATTCTGGCGTCTTTCCCTTTCCTTTCCAGTCCTGAAGAAGTATCTCGGCCCAAGACGTCGCCTGCTCATTCATTTTCATAGACGCTGCCTGACGTGCTCAGTTCCTGCAGCATTTTGTGCCTGTGTTGCACTGGAAATACATGTCTAATTCTTGGAAAGGCTTTAAAAGCTTTTGGATCCTTTACCCTTCTTCTATCTCTTTCAAGGCTTGCGGGCAAATAATGATATTGAAAGTCATGTTATTACCCACATAGGTAACCATGGGAACCATTTGAACACTGAAAGATGCCCATTCTCCTTTTAAGTCTTCAAACATTAGACACCCCCAAATTATCTTGATTATTATGAAGACTTTCTATATTACTCGGAGACATGCAGCCAGCTGAGATCTGATAAACGTACATTAAGTTATCATTAGGTATCGGCTGCACATCCAGCCTTACCTGGTTTGTTTAAGTTCTCAAAATGAGTTTTTACTTAATATTTCTGGATTATTATCTACGCACGCCAAGAGCACTGCCTCAACAGCTTCCACCTACGGTGCTTGCGTTGGATCCTGGGCATTTCCTGGAAAGACCGCGTGCCAAACAAGAACATCTTGGACCAGGCCAGCATGCCAAGCATGTATGTCCTTCTCACACAGTGATGACTGCATTGGCTTAGCCAGGTCCAGCGCATGCAGGGTGTCCGCATCCCCAAGGACATCCTGTACGCAGAACTCGCCGCAGGATCCCGGCCCACAGGGCGCCCACTGCTGCATTCCAGGGACGTAGGGACGTTTGTAAACATGACCTGAAGTCTGCTGATATCAGGGTGGACACTTGGGAAGAGACAGCTGCAAATTGCTTCACCTGGCGACAGGCTGTATGTACAGGCGTTGCCAAAGCAGAGGAAAAACGAGCTCGACTGTGGTCGGACAGAAGAGAGAGAAGGGAAGCTGTGGCAGTGATGACCCAGCCGCAGCCATCGGCCTTCGTGTGCAGCAGCTGTGCCAAGGACTGCCGCTCCAGAATCGGCTTATTCAGCCACAGCCGAACCTGTTCCACACCCAGCTGAGTCCTAAACCGGGCGCATCCATTGTGTACTTAGACAGACGGAGCCATTAATTAAATTAATTAATTAACTCAGTAATTTAACTAATGAATTCAGTAGCCAATAATCTGGATATAACCATCAAATGTGAAGAGACAGTATGCTTTTAAGGACAAGATCCTTAACAGTGTTGAGGAGCAGAGGGATCTTTAGGTACTAGTTCATAGGTCCCTGAAAGTGAATGCACAGGCTGATAGGGTGGTTAAGAAGGCACAGGACATGCTTGCCTTTATTAATCGAGGCATTGAGTTCAAAAATCAGGAAGTTATGTTGCAACTTTATAAAACTCTTAAGTTAGGCCACATCTGGAATATTGCACACAGTTCTGGTCGCCCCATTGTAAGAAGGATGTCAAGGCTTTGGAGAGAGTACAGAAGAGGTTTAGCCAGATTAGAAGACAAGTACAACAATTAGAGTTTGGAAAACGTGGGTTGTTTTCTCTGGAGCAGTAGAGGCTGAGGAGAGATCTAACAGAGGTTTAAGAAGCATAGACAGAGTAGACAGACAGTCTTTTTCCCAGGTTTAGTACCAGAGAACAGTGAAAGGAGGGTAATTTCAATAGAGATGTGAGGGGCAAGTTTTTTTACGCAGTGCTGGTGCCTGGAATGCGCTGCCTGGGGTGAGGTAGAGGCAGCTGCATTAGGAATTTTTAAGAGATGTTTAGATAGGCACATGATTGTGAGGAAAATGGAAGGATATGGACATTGTGTAGGCAGAAGAGGTTAGTTTATTTAGCTATTGAATTACTAATTTCATTGGTTCAGCACAATATTGTGGGCCGAAGGGCCTGTTCCTATTCCATACTGTTCTACGTTCTGTATGTTCTAACAGAAAAAATGAGATTATCATAGACGGGTGTTTATGCCACTGTAGAAGACCACCAGTGATTAAAATCTGGGAAATTTATTAGAGTTCTGCACTTGTTAGTGACCTCTGACAACAAAAAAAAGGATTAAATTCATATTTCCTCAGATTTGAATAGGTTCTGAAAATGAAAACATGAGAAGATCTGCTTTTCTTAATAGTTTTCAGGCAACACTTGTATATGAACTACCTCCTGAAATATACCACAATAAATGCTCACTCAGGCAGCATCTATGGAAAGGAATAAAGAGTTGAAATTTTGGGCCAAGACTTTAAAAACTTTTAGTTCCCTGGCCTCTGTCACCTCATTGATGTCTAGACCTTATACCTTCTATTCCCCACCAGGAAGGTCTTAAAGCTCTCTGCTTCTTTATAGACAAATTCTTTTAGGTCCTGGTGAAGGGTCTTGTCTCTATTATTCCGAGCTGACGGGGTGGAGATACGTCCCTACCAAAGGAGGTGTAAGGCGCTCTTTCCCTCTGCTAACCTGCAGGTCACCCTTGAGTAAGGTGTAGCACCTCCTTAGCCCTCCTGATTAGGGTCACACGAAGCCATGGGAGCAGGTGGTGGTTGGTCGTACGAGCAGTTGATGCACATCTCAAGTCCTGGTACCACTGACACCAGGCAGACAATCTCTGAAGAGTACTGATGATGGCTGTGGTCACCCATCTTGTAAAGACACTGCTTAGAAGAAGGCAATGGCAAACCGATTTTGTAGAAAAATTTCCCAAGAATAATCGTGGTCAAGACTGAGATCGCCCATGTCATATGACACGGTACATAATGAATGAGCTCTAGGTTTCCAGCATCTGCAGAATCTCTTGTTTTTAACCCCTGAAATGAGGTTGTTTGAAAGAGCAGCCTTCCATGTACAGAGAAAAATGTTGTTTTTCATTATTGCAGTGTATTATGAAGGGTACAGTGGGTAAAAGTCAATGGACATTGAAACAACTTCCACATAACTTTTATCATTATAGATTTCTATTTATTGTAGAAACTATTAATATAGATGTTTAATGCTTAACACTTTTACATTAGCTATGGCACTGCAGTGACTCAGATCTCCACCCACCATTCCCCTAGGCTGTACAACAGTAAAACTTTGACTTAGCCCTTTCTGGATTATCAACGTGTAAATCTAAGCTCCAAACTAGGAAAGTGCTGCTGCGTGACAGTCTTATGTAGGTGGCCTCATTATAATTTCGGACATTACAATGTCCACAATTATAATGAGGATTTTAAGATGTGGACAAAATTTATATGGTAAAACGGGAAGTTTTCCCTTTACACATTTATTCCCCTTCTTTAAAATAGGATTAAATTTTGATTCACTGATGAATGAGGGAGAGGGAGATCATGAGTTAGTTTCAGAGACTATGGCCTTAACAGCTGAAGGTACGTTAAGTGAAATGGAACCAGTGAAGATTAGTGAGCAAGCCTAGGTTTGAAGAATTAATTTTCCAGGTCAAAGCATTCCCATCATTTACTATTTTTATTTTAAGACGATCTGGACAGCTGACTGCCTTCTCTTTCTTAAGCTGTTCTTTCTTAGCGTGATTAAAGGAATCAAGGATAACTAGCCTCCATTCCAGTGCCATGGGTTTTGGAATGACTGGTGAGGACAATATGGGCAACACACACAAAATGCTGGAGGAACTCAGATGATCAGGCAGCATCTATGGAAAAAAGTACAGTTAATGTTTCAGGCCGAGGCCCTTCAGCAGGGTCGCTCGTTTGTGATTTGAGAACAACATGGGCTCGATGACTTTTCCAAAGCTGAGGTGCTTGATGAGAGAGCAGGTCGGTCTTTTGCAAGGCAGTATGTCCTTTCTGTTAGTTACCTTTGGATTCTATGTTTTCCTGATATTCATTGACATCCTTCTCTACTTTTCCCAGTAATAGTTGTAGATACACAGGAGTCAGTGGCGTTGATACAATTTTCCAAGGAGATTTTGCGAATATCTTTGAATAGTTTCTTCTGTCCACCTGGTGATCTCCTCCTGTGACACAGATCAGAATAGGGTGCCTGTGCTTGGGAAACTAGTGTCAGGTATGCAAATGGTGAAGACTGCCCAGTGGAGCAGACTAAGAACACAAGGACCCAGGGGCAGAGGGGGGCCTCCAGACCCTCAAGCCTGCTCCATCATTCAATATGATCAAGGCTGAACTACGTTGGCTTTAACTCCTCATTAGTGCCTGTTCCTCATAACTCTAACTTCCTCACTCTTTCAAACATTTATATTTAATTTAAACATATTTCTGATCATTTGACCTCCACCACCCTTGGGGTATAGATTTCCAGAAATTCACCATCACCTGGAAGAAGAAATTTCTCAGTACTTCAGTTTTAAATGACTAGCCCTAACTTTGTAGTTTCGTCCCCTTGTTCAGCACTCTCCTACAAGTAGAAACAACTCAGCATCCACCCTGTTAACCCCTTCATGTCTGAGAATAAGGTCATCCATCATTCTTCTAAACTCCAAGGAATGCAAGCAAAAACTGTCTAACCTTCTTATCCCAGATATTAGCCCAGTGGATCTCCCTTGTACAGACTCCAGTGCAGCATGCCTTAGTATATCAGCTGCTCTTTCCATGACCAAGAAACAGCAGAGAGTTGTGAACACGTCTCAGCACATCAGAGAAACCGTTGCCCCTCCACAGATTCTGTCTATAGTTCTGATTGCCTCAAGTAAAGCAGATACTAAGACCCCACCACCCACCACAGACATTCTTTCTTCTCCCCCCTTCCATGAGGCAAAAGATACAAATACCTGAAAGCATGTACCACCAAGCTTCTACTCCACTGCTGTAAGAACATTGAACAATCCCCTAGTACAATAAGATAGACTCTTGACCTGACAATCTACCTCATTATGTCCTTGCACCTTACTTCGTGACTGCAACTGCACTTCCCCTGTAACTGTATCATTTTATTCTCTATCTGGGCTTGCAAGTTTTGCCACACTTCTGGCACCAACAAAACATGCCCACAACCTATTAACCCTAACCAGTGCCTCTTCAGAATATTAGATTAGATTAGATTATGAGGACACACAGTCCTCTTTTATTGTCATTTAGTAATGCTTGCATTAGAACATAGAACATAGAACATAGAATAGTACAGCACAGTACAGGCCCTTCAGCCCACAATGTTGTGCCGACCCTCAAACCCTGCCTCCTATATAAGCCCCCACCTTAAATTCCTCCATATACCTGTCTAGTAGTCTCTTAAACTTCACTAGTGTATCTGCCTCCACCACTGACTCAGGCAGTGCATTCCACACACCAACCACTCTCTGAGTAAAAAACCTTCCTCTAATATCCCCCTTGAACTTCCCACCCCTTACCTTAAAGCCATGTCCTCTTGTATTGAGCAGTGGTACCCTGGGGAAGAGGCGCTGGCTATCCACTCTATCTATTCCTCTTATCTTGTACACCTCTATATTGTCTCCTCTCATCCTCCTTCTCTCCAAAGAGTAAAGCCCTAGCTCCCTTAATCTCTGATCATAATGCATACTCTCTAAACCAGGCAGCATCCTGGTAAATCTCCTCTGTACCCTTTCCAATGCTTCCACATCCTTCCTATAGTGAGGGGACCAGAACTGGACACAGTACTCCAAGTGTGGCCTAATCAGAGTTTTATAGAGCTGCATCGTTACATCTCGACTCTTAAACTCTATCCCTTGACTTATGAAAGCTAACACTCCATAAGCTTTCTTAACTACCCTATCCACCTGTGAGGCAACTTTCAGGGATCTGTGGACATGTACCCCCAGATCCCTCTGCTCCTTCACACTACCAAGTATCCTGCCATTTACTTTGTACTCTGCCTTCGATTTTGTCCTTCCAAAGTGTACCACCTCACACTTCTCTGGGTTGAACTCCATCTGCCACTTCTCAGCCCACTTCTGCATCCTATCAATGTATCAATGATATCCTATCATTAAGAAACAATACAATGTTTTTCCAGAATGATACCATAGAAACACATGACAAACCGACTTAAAAACTGCCAAAAACCACAGAATTATATCATATAACATATAGTTACAACAGTGCAAAGCAATACCATAATTTGATAAGAGCAGACCATGGGCACAGCAAAAGCCTCAAAGTCTCTCGAAAGTTCCATCATCTCACGCAGACGGTGAGCCTCCAGCACCGCAAACTTGCTGATGCAGCATCCTGGAAGCATCCGACCACAGTCCAACTCCGAGTCCGTCCGAAAATTCCTAGCCTCCGACCAGCTCTCCGATACCGAGCACCGAGCACCATCTCTGCCGAGCGCTTCGACCCCGGTCCCGGCAACAGGCAATAGGCAAAGCTGAGGATTTGGGGTCTTTGTCTCTGGAGATTCTCGATCGCACAGTAGCAGCGGCAGCGAAGCGGGCATTTCAGAATGAAATATGAAAGGAAACCCACGTGGTCACATGGAGAAAGTACAACCTCCTTACAGACAGTGGCAGGAACTGAAGCCCAACTGGTGATTGCTAGCACTATAAAGTATTGTGCTGCTATGCTACTTTGCTGCTTTTCTGTAAGGGGATCAAAACTGTGCAGGGTCTTCCAGGTGTGGCCTTACTAACACCCATAAACTATAACAAAACCTCCGACTTTTTAAACTCCAACCATTTTGCAATGAAGGCCAATATGCCATTTGACTTTTTAACTAATTGTAGGATCTGCCTGATAACCTCATGTATTTCATGCTCTGGAAAAGGTAGATTTCTTTATAATTTCACTTATTAGCAACATTGCTCCACTTACACAAGTAACTCTTCTCTCTCAACACTGCATGTCAATCCTCAGTTCCAAAGAAAGGTCTTGGACCGAAATATCGACTGCTTATTCTTTTCCTTAGATGCTGCCTGACCTGCTGAGTTCCTCCAACTTTTCGTGTGTTGCTTTGGATTTCCAGCAACTGCAGACATACCTGTGATGATCAATGTCCAGTTTGGGGCATGGGGAGTTGGGGGGGTGTGGGTGGGGGTAGAGGGGGAGTAAGACATAGAACATAGAAGAGCACAAGGACAGACCTTGTGGCCCCTGTTGGCTGTGCCAACAATGATGCCTAAAATTTTGGGACTGACCCTAACCTTTACAAAAGATTAAAAATAACTAAGGGAAATAACCACTGGCATCAAGGTCATGGATTTGCAATCTCAGTAGAACTTTGAAATTGGTACAAATATTATTGTAAAATAAATTCCAGCATAGTATAGAGCTTGGCTTACATTGATTGCCAAGAGACCAGTCATATGCAGTGCATCATATTGCATTTCATTTCTTGTGTCAGCGTCTTCCAAATGACACTGAACATCATGACAGTACCCACATATTTCAAATGCTTCCTTTTCCCTTGCAGAATAAGAGAAAGTTAGTAAATACCCCTGCAGAGCAACACGGATTGCAAATAACAACAAATGACCTGCTCCGTGCACCATTTTCCAGCATGGCAGCTGAAGCACAGTCAAACAGCAAGGAGCAGAAGCGCGATCTCTTTCAGGAACCACCTGCAAGGTTTTCACAAAAAAAAGCCTCAAAATTAAACGTTTTCAATTTTCAGATAAAATAGTTCAGTTGCTGTTGTTTGTGAACATACAATTTCCTGGTAGGGCAGCACAATAAAACTCTCTTTAGCTTTTCCTCAGAGAACAGTTTTGCTACCACAGGCTTCTGAAGATTAATTAACCACAGGTCTCCATGGTGCTGGATCACATGTTCTCATGTCATCCCACAATGAACCAGGTCCATTACCGAATAAAATTAAGAGCTACAGAAGGGCACTGAATGTAAAATGCAACATTTTATCATCTGAGTAAATAGAAATTGCGCATGTTTCTTAATACTTACCGCATATATGCTGTGAATTATTGATAGTGAGCACTGAGATCTCTGAAACATTCCACTTTACCTTTCAGCTCATAAATTTTGGCTTTTTCCATTTGAATGATAACATGCTTAACTTTCCGATGTTTTCTGAAATTGTGTACAGTTTTGGTCACCTACCTACAGGAAAGATGTATACAAGGTTGAAAGAGTGTGGAGAAAATTTACAAGAATGTTGCCAGGTCTGAGTTATAAGGAAAGATTGAACAGGTTAGGACTGTGTTCTTCGGAATGTAGGAGATTTGATAGAAGAATACAAAATTATGAAGGGTACAGCAACGGTAAATGCAAGCAGGATTTTTCCACTGAGATTGGATGGGACTACAACTAGAGGTCAAAGGTTAAGGGTGAAAGGTGAGAAGTTTAAGGGGAACTTCTTCACTCAAAGGGTGGTGAGAGTGTGGAATGAGCTGCCAGCACAAGTGGTGCATGTGTGCTCAAATCAACATTTGAGAGAAGTCTGGATAGGTACATGGATAGTAGGGATATGGAGAGATGTGGTCCTGGTGCAGTTCAATAGGAGGAGCAGTTTAAATTGTTTCGACATGGACTAGATGAGCTGAAGGGCCTGTTTCTGTACTGTACTTCTCTATGACTCTATGACTAAATGTAAAATTAAACCTATCCTTTTGTTTGATATCATGAAGCTATAACATATTGTGGGTCATTCTGAGGGCTACTGCTCCTTTGAGGACAGAACCGGCAAATTAATTACTTTGACATCCATCAGTCTGATGCCAGACTCTAAAAAAACATCAAGAATGAAAGAAATTTGTACTCAGTATTGTAGTTAATCTCAAACACATAATTTTAGTTTACAACCATAATGTACGTAAACCTTCTCTACATTGCAATTTTGAGAGGATTAAACTCCGGAAAGCCAAATTCAAAAACTTAAGACTAAGTTGCCGATCCTGTCCATTGTCACACCTTCCCAGCATCTTTCCATCTGTCCTTGTCTAGCTCCATTTATCTCCATCCATTTACACCTTATCTTTCAGTTGTTCTTCAATGTCTTCAGGCCTCCCGAGCTTTCTTCACAACTCCAAAAACTTATTTTAAACTTTATTCACTTTTGATGGAAGGTCCATCAACCTGAAATGTTAACATAGTTTCTCTGTCCACAGGTGCTGCGCATTTCCAGAGATTTCAAATTTTGTGAGAATTGTTGGAACTTAGCAGGAAAGCATCTTGATTGGAGATTACTCTAAATATGAGTTTTTAATATTGGTGGGATCAGTTTTTGGTTGTTCTAGCGAAATAATGCCATTGCCACCTTGTGAGCTTTGAGTTCCTATAATCCGACCTTCCAATGTGAAGGGAAAATGGTTTGGAAAATGTATGGCAGGATTACATTGTATACCATACATATCTCCGGACTAGCTATGTATCACAGAGTTAATTTTGATTATAATAGGGACTGCATTAGACACTTCCCATTTAGAAATGGCATTGGTTAGTAATGTCTCTCCAACATTTTTTAGCAATTTGCCCATTGACGATGAAACAGTGAAAGAGATACAACAAAAAGCTTCCATGATGAAAACTACATTGATCTAAATCCATGCAGGAGCATCACACACAGATCCTGCATTTACCTCTGTGATTCTCCCTAGATTCAATTTACCTTTTATCAATTTCAAGAAGTTTTATTGATCGCTTGCTATAAATATTTGACAAAACACACCGGGAGATTTTATGTGACTTTATCGACAGAGTATGTTCAACCCAGCAATACTATGAAGTCAAAAAGGTGCTACCTTAATTCACGTGGTTGAAATTATTGGACTAAAGAGAATGCCTGGTGTCGGGCATCTGGCTTAGATCCATCTTCATCTACAGGAGGAATTGAGCAATAACCAGAGATAACAATAGGATGCAGGATGGACTCTTTCATTTTGGTGGGATATGCTCCTCCTCCAATGCCACTGGTGTGCCTCCCTTCTAATCCTTGAGTCATTCTAGCAAAGAGCTACTGAATATTACTTGTACTTCATCGGAAGTCCACATTTTGTGCTCCACTGAAATGCCTTCTAACCACTACTGGAATTCCAGACTTGAAACTGCCTACATTTTTACCCTCAGGCAAGGTCAAAAGATGCAATTCGAGCCCAAACTAGACATCCAAGTTGTTGCATCCAATGAATAATTAGAGCCAGCATTTTCATTACTTTGCCAAAGTTACCACCAGACATTTATAAAGTTTTTTTATATACCCAATTCTGTAAGATAGTAATATAACTTGTGAAAGAACGTGCTTCATTTTCATTTAGATGAAAGTTGTTCTTTCTTGCCACTGTGACTAAACTTAAGCATTTCATTTGGCTGTTTTGCTCCTCTGCTCTCAGACTTTGGAAGGTGCTGATTGATTATGGCCTTTTTGTTTGTGTGAGAGGTAGGTTTGCTCCAGAGGTTCTGAAAACCATCAGTACCAACAAGTCTGACAGCAACAGTAATGGAATTTCTGGTATAATCAACCATAGCTGGACAACTGTTTTTTTTTCAAAAGCATGCATAGTCTGTCATTCCTAGCAAGTAGAAAGGTAGTGCCCAGGACATGGGTTGGAATATTTATTCTTGATTTCATTTGATATTGCAACATCCAAGCCTCCAGGCAAAAATCAAACCCAAATGGGCCTGACTGCATTTTTTTCATTGTTAAGCGGTAAAGCATACATTCTCATCCTTAATCTGTCCTCTTGCTATAATTTAATTGCTATCCTTTGGAATTGTTGGCAAAAAGTGATACAAAAGCAGAAACCACTGGCAAACACACTGCAGGTCAGGTAGTACCTGGAAGGGAGCTTCATGTCCTTCACCTGATCTATTAACATGCATTAACTCTTATTTCACTAATGCTGATTGATTTGTTAAGTGTTCATAATAAATCTAAAATGCTTTCAGTTTATATTTCTACCATCTGTAAGTGTGTTGTAGTTTTAATTAATTGAGCTCAATTTCTGTCGTAGCCTTTTGCTCTCAGTTCTAGCAGCAGTAGACTACCGCTACAACGGAGAGCAAGGCTACCACAGAGACTGAGTACAATTAGTTAATTAAAACAAAACAAGTGCATGAGTGAAAATTAAAACAAAATCAGTTACTATGTTAAGCAGGCAGGGAAAGCAAATTTCAATATTTTTGTGTGCAAACTTTAGAAGTTAATTTGTATTACTGATTGATCTTGTTTTTAACATTAATAATTTCCAAGTACAATTTAACTCACTTCCAATTCACACGCAAACAAATTTAAATTGAACACCTCCTAATCGTTTTTGTTGCTATATGAATCCAGCTGCAACCTCTGGGGTATAAATTTGCATCATTAAACACAGACATTTAAACCGAAGAAAGGCAATGTTTTTGTAGCATTCATGGAAATATTGTAATACCAGTAAAATGGCTTAAAATCCAACCTTCAACAAAATAGTTAATATTTTAAAAATAATGATAGATTAATTGAATGAGTTAAAAGTGAATTTTAACAAAATGTTAATGTTCTAATTTCTTGAACAACATTTCTGTCCCTGACAAACTAATTTTATGAGTTTTGTCCCCTCTATCACATGAAAAAAATAAGATTTCTAGAACTATAAAATTAATTATATTTTTGAAGGATAATAATATTTCGGCTTCTACCTTAAGCCTATAATTTTCCATAATTTTCTCTTCTTTTCTGTAAACTGTTTCAAAAGATGGAAGAACTTTTCTTTACACATAGTGGTTTGAAGCCTATGAGCATACTTCAACCTGATTGTTGAGTCTCTCTGTTGGATGGCATCGTTGGTATTGGACCCTACATGTCAACTACACCACTAGGTTCAGGAACGGTTGTTGCCCCAGAACCAATGTGGATAGCTTCACTCGCCTCAGCACTGAACTGACTCTACAGCCTGTAGATTCACTTTCATGGACTCTGCAGCTCCTGTTCTCAATATTATTATTTTTTAACTTGTTTTATTATTTGCACAATTTTCCTCTTTTTGGATGTTTGTCAGTGTTTGTTATGTGTGGTTTTTCATGGATTCTATTGTATTTCTTTATTTTCCTGTGGAAATTTGCAAGAAAATGTTTCTCAAGGTTGTCTGTGGTATACATAGTTTGATAATAAATTTACTTTGATCTACAGAAAATGCCTATATATAACCATATAACCACATAACAATTACAGCATGGAAACAGGCCATCTCAGCCCTTCTAGTCCATGCTGAACTCTTACTCTCACCTAGTCCCACCGACCTGCACTCAGCCCATAACCCTTCATTCCTTTCCTGTCCATATAGCTGTCCAATTTAACTTTAAATGACAACATCGAACCTGCCTCAACCACTTCTGCTGGAAGCTCGTTCCACACAGCTACCACTCTCTGAGTAAAGAAGTTCCCCCTCATGTTACCCCTAAACTTTTGCCCTTTAACTCTCAACTCATGTCCTCTTGTTTGAATCTCCCCCACTCTCAATGGAAAAAGCCTATCCGCATCAACTCTATCTATCCCCCTCATAATTTTAAATACCTCTATTAAGTCCCCCCTCAACCTTCTATGCTCCAAAGAATAAAGACCCAACTTGTTCAACCTTTCTCTGTAACTTAGGTGATGAAACCCAGGTAACATTCTAATAAATCTTCTCTGCACTCTCTGTATTTTGTTGACATCTTTCCTATAATTCAGTGACCAAAACTGTACACAATGCTCCAAATTTTGCCTCACCAATGCCTTGTACAATTTCAACATTACATCCCAACTCCTATACTCAATGCTCTGATTTATAAAGGCCAGCATACCAAAAGCTTTCTTCACCACCCTATCTACATGAGATTCCACCTTCAGGGAACTATGCACCATTATTCCTAGATCCCTCTGTTCTACTGCATTCTTCAATGCCCTACCATTTACCATGTATGTCCTATTTTGATTAGCCCTACCAAAATGTAGCACCTCACACTTATCAGCATTAAACTCCATCTGCCATCTTTCACCCCACTCTTCTAACCGGCCTAAATCTCTCTGCAAGCTTTGAAAACCTACTTCATTATCCACAACTCCACCTATCTTAGCATCATCTGCATACTTACTCATCCAATTTACCACCCCATCATTCAGATCACTAATGTATATGACAAATAACATTGGACCCAGTACTGATCCCTGAGGTACACCACTAGTCACCGACCTCCAATCTGACAAACAGTTATCCACCACTACTCTCTGGCGTCTCCCATCCAGCCACTGCTGAATCCATTTTATTATTTCAATATTAATACCTAACGATTGAACCTTCCTAACCAACCCGATTCCAAAGCATTCACAAATGTTTCTGGATAAGTTTCCTCAAGATCATCCATGCCTGCTGTTCCTCTCCAGCTGACCATGATAATATTCCATCCCACTTCTAGTTTTCCTGTGTTACCCATGGCCTGACCTGCTCGGTCAGAATGATTTGTCACCTTTTTAAAGTTAATGTAAACTCACAATATGTCATTGGAATCAACAAAATCAATGAAAACTCTATTTGTGAAAGCCACCAAATGACTCACTTACCATCCTCCAAATAAACAAAGGCTCCCACCTGACTTCAAATAAGAAATGCCATGAATCAGTCGCACGAATAATCCCCATAAGCAATCACATATTTGTCTAAATTGGTTTGAGATGGCGATTAGAGTTACACATTTTCACTTGGAACTAGGTGAGTGATCATCCAATCGATAAAATCACGAGGGACGTGGATAAGGTCAATAGTTTACAGATATTTTCCCTGAGTAGGGGGTCTACAACTGAAGGGAATAGATTTAAGGTGAGCGGAGAGAGTTTTAAAGGGGATTTGAAGGGAACGTTTTTCACACGGAGGGTAGTGGGTATGTAGAACAAGAGGTGGATACAATTACAACATATGAAGGCATTGAAATAGATACATACTGTGGATAGAATGGGCTCAGAATGATATGAGTCAAAGATAGGTAAATGGCACCAGCTCAGGAAGACAACTTGTTTTCCATTGATAGGTTGGACCAAAGGATCTGCTGTATAACTCCATAACACTATAACTCTATAAATAACCCCTGCGGCACATCTTCCAAACACTAAAACTCTATAAATAAAGCCCACTGCACATCTCCCAGCTCCCATTTACAAATCAGACATACAGTCTGGCAGCAGATTGTGGACATTGTGTAATGTACATGCTCCCAATCCAATTTTGTGCAGTGCCAGATCCAATTTCCAGACCCATCATTTGGTTCACATCCTCCAAAAATCAGAGGTTCATTACTAATGTGGCAAAATACACATGATTCTGGCTCATTATGGAAAGTAAGTAAATGAAGCATGCATTTTGAATTTATACACGATAACGAATGTTGGCTGTGTGAGAGAAGCAGTACTTTAAAGAGATTTTGGTTATATTCATCAAAGTTGCTGGTGAACGCAGCAGGCCAGGCAGCATCTGTAGGAAGAGGTGCAGTCGACATTTCAGGCCGAGACCCTTCGTCAGGACTAACTGAAGGAAGAGTGAGTAAGGGGTTTGAAAGTTGGAGGGGGAGGGGGAGATCCAAAATGATAGGAGAAGACAGGAGGGGGAGGGATGGAGCCAAGAGCTGGACAGGTGATTGGCAAAAGGGGATAGGGGCTTCCCTTCCTCCACTATCAACTCTGTTCTTAAACGCATCTCCCCCACTTCACGTACATCTGCTCTCACTCCATCCTCCCGCCACCCCACTAGGAATAGGGTTCCCCTGGTCCTCACCTACCACCCCACCAGCCTCCGGGTCCAACGTATTATTCTCCGTAACTTCCGCCACCTCCAACGGGATCCCACCACTAAGCACATCTTTCCCTCCCCCCTCTCTCTGCATTCCGCAGGGATCGCTCCCTACACAACTCCCTTGTCCATTCGTCCCCCCCCATCCCTCCCCACTGATCTCCCTCCTGGCACTTATCCGTGTAAGCGGAACAAGTGCTACACATGCCCTTACACTTCCTCCCTTACCACCATTCAGGGCCCCAAACAGTCCTTCCAGGTGAGGCAACACTTCACCTGTGAGTCGACTGGGGTGATATACTGCGTCCGGTGCTCCCGATGTGGCCTTTTATATATTGGCGAGACCCGACGCAGACTGGGAGACCGCTTTGCTGAACATCTACGCTCTGTCCGCCAGAGAAAGCAGGATCTCCCAGTGGCCACACATTTTAATTCCACATCCCATTCCCATTCTGACATGTCTATCCACGGCCTCCTCTACTGTAAAGATGAAGCCACACTCAGGTTGGAGGAACAACACCTTATATTCTGTCTGGGTAGCCTCCAACCTGATGGCATGAACATCGACTTCTCTAACTTCCGCTAGACCCCACCTCCCCCTCGTACCCCATCTGTTACTTATTTTTATGCACACATTCTTTCTCTCACTCTCCTTTTTCTCCCTCTGTCCCTCTGAATATACCTCTTGCCCATCCTCTGGTTCCCCCCCCCCCTGTCTTTCTTCCCGGACCTCCTGTCCCATGATCCTCTCGTATCCCCTTTTGCCAATCACCTGTCCAGCTCTTGGCTCCATCCCTCCCCCTCCTGTCTTCTCCTATCATTTTGGATCTCCCCCTCTCCCTCCAACTTTCAAATCCCTTACTCACTCTTCCTTCAGTTAGTCCTGACGAAGGGTCTCGGCCTGAAACGTCGACTGCACCTCTTCCTAGAGATGCTGCCTGGCCTGCTGCGTTCACCAGCAACTTTGATGTGTGTTGCTTGAATTTCCAACATCTGCAGAATTCCTGTTGTTTGGTTATATTCATGGTTGTCAACATATTCCGAACCCCAGATCTGGAACAATTCCTCTACCGCAACAACTTATTCAGAAAAATGGTATTAATTATTGAGAATTATTCGATAAGAGCTGTTGAAAAGTGACGTCCGCAGTCCAAACAGGTGACTGGGGTTATAGAGAGACGAAAGGTGACAAGAATATCATAATATGTAACTAATACAGTAAGCATCTCGATTTTTGCTGCAGGCGATGTCAGAAAATTAATATAGTGTGTATTATAAATTACAATTGGCAGGATTATATAAAATTAATCATATATAAAATCTAAATAAAATCATCACCGTGCCAATTCTGACCAGCAATTAAAAATAATGCATGTTTGCTCCCTAATCTACATGGCAGTGATGACATTGAAATATTCCCCATTTACAGCAACATAAATTTCCTTCATTATCTCACAGTGAAAACCTTGGTGGAGTGGTAAACCCTCATTCGTTATAACAAGGTATCACGGCAGAGGGATGAAAGGATTCATCCCAGCTAGATTTGCAAATGTGCAAGTAAAAGCATTTCCAAAGTTTTAAGGGGTCGCCAAAATCAATTACTCCTCAAGAAGGCAGCAGACCTGAAGCACTATAAGTTCAGCCGAAGTGAAAAACCCCTGAAGTACTTGGTGCCAGTCACTTTGTACATCAGAGTCTGATGCATTATTTCTATGAATCAAGCAATGAATGCTGGTATTTGCTTAATTTCTTTGTCGGGCAAGGGTGATGAGGAGCTGTAATTGTTGAAGACATTTTCCTCTGGTTGAATAATGTGAGAGCCACTTGGAGGATGAGCTTCAACCTCACTTGTAACAAAGTATCAACAACCCAACAGATTATCAAATAATTACATGATAGAATCATGGAGGGTTGACCAGTCTTCCAGTTGGACATAAACCATCCCCTTTTTTTTCTGAGCGGCTGTTTCTTACCCTTCAGTTATGTTCCAGCTACCAGGCAAAAGTGAGTCCATTGTATAGTTCATGGACCTAGACATCTTCCAATCCATGGGATCCAGCTAACTGCAGACATAGCTATTATGTCAGGTGTGTATGCAGGCACTTTATTTGTGGGCGTTGACTCTGTAGAAATCAAGATATTGCTTCAGGGATCACACAGTATTTTAAAAAGATTGCAAGGGACTGAGTCAAATCCCAAGACTTCCCAGGTGTGTGTGTAATGAGGGAATTGTTTATGTTGCCTGACTCTGCATCAAATTCACAGGGTAGACATGAGCTTTGATTACATACCGTGCAAAATCCCAAAACAATCCAATCCAATATAGTCTCTTTTTAAATTAAACTTCATATTGTACAGAAATTATGGTTCAAATGATGGATGATTCAGGCATTGTGATCTGATGCCTCCTGTCTTTCTCCTTCAAGTCAGGGACTGGCTCTGGTAATCTGTGTGCACCCATTTTTGGACAGGAGCTATGCATTATCAATCAACTTGCATTTTACTGATACTGCTTCATACTGAAGAGTCTCAATTACGAGTATGCCTTTAGGTACTGAGGTGGCTCCCTGAGATTTATAAATGCACAAAACTGATTGTGCCTGAACCACTATGATTCTCACAATACCAGTGATGAAATCGACCATTTGTTGACATGTGGCTCACCCGGGAACTGTGATGGAAGAGTTTGTGATGATATTTGAAAGGTATGATTCTGTGAGTACAGTTATGTTAGCTTGCTGCTTGGAAAGATGCGTGGGATATTTCAAACAAGTTCTCAGATGTTAGAGTGGAGGATACTGAAGAGTTCACAGAAGTGGGCACGGCTTTGATATATGCAAATCAGGTACTAAATTAAGTGGTGGGCCATTGGTCCCATTTAATTCTCACTGTTGTGGCAGTTTGGTGCAGTGAGTACATGGGGAATTAGGGATCGGCCTTGTTGATGTGGGCTTGAAATTACATATAGACCAGATCAGTCAATATTACTAACTTTACTCTAAATTTTCCATTTGTCATGACAGAATTTGAACTCATGTCCTCGGATTATTTCCGTAGGCATGACAGGAAACCAGTGAAGAAAATAGGTATTGCTGTCAACTAGAGGAAGGAAATAAAGAATTTAACTGACCTTACATCAAACAGAGGTGTGATATTATCATATGAAAAGGAATACAATGAATTCTCTTCTTCAATCATGAAAGGTATAGCAATTATTTATACAATTATAAGGAAGATCAATTCTGAACAAATTAATTCTGGTTTTGTGCTCTGATACTTCTTGTGATATTCATGATTAAGTTCCTGTTTAAAATCACCATGAAATAAAAATATAAATTAAAGTAAAAGGTGAAATATTGCTCAGTAAAAGTGCTAAGTATCAATGTGACTTCCTCACAAATTTAAATTCGTCTCTTTCAGGGTGCCTTATTAAACCAGGTCTGGAGGAGCATTTGACTGCTGCTTCCCAATTTGTTACTAAATTTATATTGTTTTTGTTAGTAACTTTCCAATCAATGGACAGTTTTTTTTTCCCAGTGTTTCTCTAGAAAATGTCACAAGAGTATCATTATGGAGTATTCTGGAGTTATGTGAATATAGGAAATATTAATTCAAACAAGAACCAGTCTTCAGTTTAATTGTAAATTGTAAGCAGTAAATTGAAGTTGAAAGCCCACAGACTAAGAGTGGCCATAAACTGTTTGCATATGCATGAGCCAAACTTTAAGACAATGGAGTTGTGTTAATTGGCCTGCATCAAACCAGATAACATGGGTTAAATGCAAACACGAGGAAATCTCCAGATGCTGGAATTTCAAGCAACACACATAAAAGTTGCTGGTGAATGCAGCAGGCCAGGCAGCATCTCTTGCGTTCACCAGTAACTTTTATGTGTGTAACATGGGCTAAATTATGTGCACCAATATGACTTGAGTTCAAGCTGGCAGACCAGATGGATGTTATCACTTAGCATATCAAAGATGGTCACAGGTATTGACAATCAATAGGTTTTGCACACTCAGAGACAGTCCTGAGAACATTACTTTTGAGTGTCTGTCTTTCTGTCATCAGAAGTTTTTAAAAATATCTATGCTAATTATCTTCTCCCAACAAAGCGTTTGAACCTTCAGAGGTTTCTTATCAATCACAATGTGCTTCCAATGTAAATATATCCTTCAAAGGAACCACTTGTCAACTAAAAGTATGAAGTAAACAATGTCATTGTAATTATTGAAATTGTATGGACTCACTTACAGTTACCTTTGATCTGAAGGGTAAAAAAATGTGAAGTATATTTGGATTTATTAGCCTCTACCAAGAGTGTGTCCATGAGAGTGCCTGCTTGTTGTGATGAAGAAAGACTTCTATATCATCAGGTTCTCTCTGGTGGCTTCGATCACAGTCACAAAGAACGTTATTTGTCTTTTCATTAGGGTATTTCTAGCAATTTTGATTCTATTCCAAATAAGCCTTAAAAATGTATTTCCTACATTAAATTTATCTTTAAGCTATCCTTCCAAAGTCACAGTGTCCTAATTAACAAATTGTATTCAAGGACTGATAATGTCACATGGCCAACAGCAAGTTTAACTCGGGTGTAAAGAGAATGTTGCTGCTGCCTTGCTGTGACCTTGAGAACAGCGTGATTAATGTCTGGAGGCTGCAGAGACCCTTCTTTTCCATGACCAGGAGGAACAGGATAATTCAGCTGAGATCCACAAGGAAAACTTAGGTCTCCACTGCAATGGGCTCCCATCTACCTTCCTTCCCCTGACTCCTCTCTACATTTCATCAGGATATAGATTAGTTAGCAATTACTGGGACCCAACAGTTAAATTCCCTGTGGTCTTATACAGAGTAGGAAGCTAATTAAACACAAATTAAAATTTCCTCATTGTGTCTGAGTAATTTTGAAACAAAGCAAGTGTATAAAATTGTTTACTTGTTTTGCCTAATTAGACAGATTAAACTGAACAACAGTAACAGTACCGAGGCATTTTTGAGCTGTCAAATCAATTGAATGAAAAAACATAAAAATGGTCAACCGTGCGGTGTGCTCTAAAGGCATCACACTGACATGGAAGGGTGGACCTTGGAGGAAGGATCTTGAGGTGTTTGTTGTGCTGCAGATGGGCTGGAAATTACTTGAACTGAAATAGTATCAATCTGTGGATCCTTGCACAAATAAAAATACAGAAGTGAGTTAGAAATAGAATTGTTTTAGAAACAGAAAGCGCTGGAAATATCTAGGAGGTCAGGTAGCTTACACAGAGAGAGAATAACATAGCTAGCCTTTCAGGTAATTGGCCTTTCTGTTATGATTATTTCTGACTGGAAAGTGTTTTTCAAAGTTAGACAAGAAGAAAGGCAGTGAAAGTATTGAAATAAAATGCCAAACTTTTGCATCAGAGGTTGATACAATCAGTACATGCAGATGTGGAAAGCGCACATCATACTAGTCATCTTTCTTTAGAGAGGAGAGTGTTTGATTGTATCTACTTTAAATTATTTTGCATAAATATATGAAAAGGATGAGCAGTGGAGGACCAGATGGCCTGTCAAGCCTGGCCCACTCTCTAGGAATATCATAATAGAACTCATCCCACTCCACCCCTTTCTTCCATCACCAACACCCACATCGGATAATCACATCCCTGTAACCTGATCTAATTTGTCGTATTGAAATGCCCATGAATATTCTTTGATAGTTAAACACCTTTCTTCACTGATTTTTTGCCAAGTTGTAGAACCAAATTTTGGGAGACAACTGAAACCATGGATCCTTGTAGCACAGCAACCAAGGCCAAACTTCTACACTCGGTACACTTGTACACCTTCTCGTTAATACAAATATCTATTCGGCCAATCATGAGGCAGCAACTCAGTGGCAGGGTGGTTTGAGTATCTCCAAAACTTCATGCACAATAGTCTCCAGAATTTATGGGGAACGGTGTGAAAATCAAAAACGTCCAGTGAGTGGAAGTTCTGTGGTCAAAAACATTCTTGTTTATGAGAGAGGTTAGAGGAAGCTGGCCAAAATCATTCAAACTGACAGGAAGGCAACTATTACTCAAGTAATCTCATGTTACAACAGCAGTGTGCAGAAGAGCAACTCTGAATGCACAACTTGACCCTTGAAGTGGATGGGTTACAGCAACAGAAGGTCATGAACATACACTCAGTGGACTCTTTATTAGATACAGGAGGTGACTGTAAATATCTGTCCCAAAAAGTACAGAGAACTTGTTCCTTCTGTTCTCACACATCTGTACAGACTTAAACAACGACAGGCCACAATCAATGAAATTCTTTTTGGTACATTTTGTAGTCAAGAAATCACAGAACGTCTGCTCACAGGAATGTAAAGAATAAAGCTTTATAGAACTTGAACACCAGAATGATTAAATCTGCATTGTTATTTAGCCACACTAAACAACTCCCTTTTTGAACAGCTATTGTAGTTACATCAGTCACTCAGACCTGATAAAAATTTCACTTGCACATTAACTTTGAAATATCAATGCTCAAAGCCTTTATTACTTTTGACAGCTCAGATGTAAGTGCTCCCGGGTGGCGTAACCAAATGAAATGAGAAGTTATTTTATAATATTATTTTTTATATATGAAAACTGCAGCAAATGGAGGAAGAACATCTTCAGTCATTGAACACAATCTCTGAGTTTTGTTCAATTGTACATTTTTTAAACAATACTAAAGCGTTAAGAGACGACGTGAATCTATCTGCAATTTGGATTAGAAATCCAGACTTTAGTTATTTTATTAATATGAATTACTAGGGAACCATGCATGACTAATCTGTCCTGCACCTCCACTTACATTCATTTGTTCCACATCATTGGCAATAATATCCAATCCTGAAACTCTTTAAACTTGAACACTATCCTCTATCCTTCATCCACTATCCTCGGGTGGACTGGGTGTCAGATTTCTACTACCTTCATATGAGAAATTCCTCTCAAGTTAATTCTTAATCTTAAAAATCATGTTTTGTTCAGGTTTTTCCCTCTGCTTTTTTTTTGATTCACAATCATATTGGGAAGACTTTAGTGAATTATGAATATGACCATAAGGAGGGAAGAGACTGGGAAAATAGCATGGATGCTGCCAAAACTGCCCTAGATATTGGAAAAATTCACAGCATAATCCTCTGTTATTGGGTGTTCAAGGAGAAAGGTAGTTAATTCTACAGTGTTCCTTCAGTTTTTCAATTGGCCACTGGACTGGTCACAGGATTCATGACGGAAATCAAATACAAACTAATTACTAGGCTGATATATCCTCAGAAATTTTGTCACAGCAAAATATTGTTGCCTAGTTGCTAAGCATACTACAAGGAAGATGTAAAACAGTATTGCCACATTTTATGTTCCATGTCTACACATTCTGTAAAGCAATTTACAGTTGTTAGCTTGCTGCAGTATACATCAGCTACATTGACAACTTCCCTTCTATGGACACTAACCAAGACTGAACTTGTCCTACAATACTAAATCTAAGGAATCCAACTCAGTGAGTTTTTTCTAGGTTAAATAAATTAATATTGGAACTATTTCCTAATGCAGTTTTACATTGAAAAGTAAATTCTTTATTAGGTAATTTATTAAATTTGAATAATGGTCAATGTAAAACTTCACCTTCTAAAAAAAATTGTAGCTTCCAGCAAAGATCAAAGAAATTGTTTAACTAACATCGATTTACCCATGTGCAGATAAATATTGCAGGCCTTCACTTAATTTCTGTTTTACTGTCTCCTAGCAACAGAGAATGACTCAATACTCTAATGTTACAAGAACATGAGTAATGAGTTCACAAAATGGAAGACTGAAAAAAATGGTTTATACTAACATCTTCTTTGGCTGCATGACTCTTACAAGCTAAATCAATAAAAAAAAATAAAAGGCTAGAGACTAGCATTCATTTGGTGAATAATATCTGTACACTTTTATTTATCTTTTTATAGATTGGCGGAGAAGATTGCTGTGACTTTAATGATAATATCCAATCACAATCATGTGTTGTGTATTTAATATTTCAGTAATATTCGAGTAATATAGTAAATATCTTGTTTAACACAGCATTCTTTGTTGTTTACATAATTTGCTATGGGTTATATTCAAGAAGTACACAAGTCGCAAATGTCATTACGCTACCATGTCATATGGGCATACCTCGCTTAAAGGAAAACAAAATTGGAGTACACACATTATTCTCGTTCCGTGTTTTCTTTCAATTAGTGTTATGCTTTTGAATTACAAAACAGTTATAACAAGAAACGCGTCCGACAAGACTACCTATATGTTGAAGCACAGCAAGACATTTGAGTTAAAAAAAAGTAAGAAGCAGTTGAGTCAAAAAAAACCAGCACAGCTTATGCTTCTCCGGGAAGAGACAGAGAGCAGTTCAGTTAAAAACAGCAGAAAATGGATAGATTCTTAGGTTCCAAAACAATGAACACTGGATGAAAATCATAAATAGAAATAAGAGCAGAAATTGCTGACTGCACTAGAAAGATAGATGCTTTTGATTGCACAAATGACAACTGGATAATGTATACTGAGAGAATTAAGCATTATTTTGAAACAAATCGCCAATGCAAAGCATGTGCCAGTTTTGCTGTGTGTACCAGATGGAAAAACATGCAGTTTGCTTGGAAGTTTAGTGTAACTGCTCCAACCAAACCAGCCGAAATAAGCTTTGCTGATATCATGAGGGTAATGCAGGAACATTTAGAACAGAGACCATTATTGATTGCAAAACAGTTTACGCTTCATAAGCAGAATCAAAAGGAAGGGGAGTCCATTTCAACACACATGGCTGAATTAAAGAAGTTGTCCGAGCAGTATCAGTTCAGTAATGGACTTAATGATGCATTTAGAGATTGTTTATTTCGTGGTATCTCAGAAGAAATGAGTCTGTGGTGGCCAGTGCTATCATGTTTGCTGTTGTGTGCTGGGGCAGCAGGCTGAGGGTAGCAGACACCAACAGAATCAACAAACTCATTCGTAAGGCTAGTGATGTTGTGGGGATGGAACTGGACTCTCTGACGGTGGTGTCTGAAAAGAGGATGCTGTCCAAGTTGCATGCCTTCTTGGACAATGTCTCCCATCCACTACATAATGTACTGGGTGGGCACAGGAGTACATTCAGCCAGAGACTCATTCCACCGAGATGCAGCACAGAGAGTCATAGGAAGTCACTCCTGCCTGTGGCCATCAAACTTTACAACTCCTCCCTTGGAGGGTCAGACACCCTGAGCCAATAGGCTGGTCCTGGACTTACTTCATAATTTACTGGCATAATTTACATATTACTATTTAACTACTTATGGTTCTATTACTAGTTATTATTTATGGTGCAACTGTAATGAAAACCAATTTCCTCCGCGATCAATAAAGTATGACTATGACAATGAAAGCATTCAAAAACATTTCCTAACTGAAGCACATCTCACATTTAAAAAGGCAGTTGAAATCATTGTATCAATAGGAAAAGCAAACAGAGACACAACTGAGTTGCAGTTAGGAATGAAAGTGAACGTGAACAACTTTGCAGCATCTAAACAGAAACCTGCGTGGCAGAACAAATTGGGTTACCGTTGTAGCACGGGCTCACATAACCCGACCAGAGCAGGTTTTAAAGGTGAATCACAGAAAATGCACCTAAGTAGGACACACAGATCTTTGACCAGCAGCCAATCCAGACATCAGAAGTTTGGAGAGGAGAGGACTTCAATCAGGTCTACTGCCTGAGGATAAAAAGCAGAAGTGGTTCATGGCAGTGTAATAGGCCTTTAACCAGTGGTCAGTCAGCATTTGGGATTGATTAGTTAGAGGAAATCAAAGGAAGGCAGGGACAAGCACAGTGGTCATCGTCTGGATGGACATAGTCAGAGCGGTGATGTCAAAGCTTTAGCTCTTTGAGGTTTCACTCTGAGAAAATAAAGAAAAAGTCATTTTTTCCTTCTCTTCTTTATATATGTTCAGCTTGGACAATAGAAATGTCAGGCAGGATAATGCAATGCTCATCTTGCGAGATGTGGGAAGGCAGGGAGACCTCCAGTGTCCCAGACTACTGCAACTGCAAGAAGTGCATCCAGCTGCAGCTTCTATCAAACCACATTAAGGAGCTGGAGCTGGAAATGGATGAACCCCAGATCATTCAAGTGGCTGAAGGGATGATAGATAGGACATATAGAGAGCTAGTTACATCTAAGGTGCAGGACACAGGAAACTGGGTGACAGTCAGGAAGGGGGAAGGGGTTAAAGAGCCAGTGCAGAGTACCTCTGTGGCCATCCCCCTCACAACAGGTCCATCACTTTGGATGCTTTTGGGGGAGGGCTGACCAAGCAGAGGAAAGTCACAGTAGTTGGATCTCTGGCACTGAGTCTGTCTCTGTGACTCAGAAGGGAAGGGTGAAGAAGAAACATGCTGTGGCAACAGGAGATTCATTAGTTAGGGGAACAGACAGGAGGTTCAGTGCGTGAGAATGAGATTCCCGGATGGTACGTTGCCTTCCGAGTGCCAGGGTCCGAGATATCTCAAGTCAAGTCCTCAGCGTTCTTAAGTGGGAGGGTGAACATCCAGAAGTCGTGGTCCATGTAGGTACCAATGATATGGGTAGGACGCGTGTTGAGGTTCTGCATAGGGAGTTCAGGAGTTAGGTGCTAAGATAAAGAGCAGGACCTCCAGGGTTGTGATCTCAGGATTGCTACCTGTGCTACATGTTAATGAGGCTAGAACGAGGAAGATCATACAGTTTAATACATGGCTAAGGAATTGGTTTAGGAGGGAGGACGTAAGATTTTTCGATCATTGGGCTCTCTTCCAGGGAAGGAAGGGCTTGTACAGAAGGGATGGCTTGCACCTGAACTGGAGGAGGGCTAATATCCTAGTGGGAAGGTTTGTTAATGCTGCACAGTGGAGTTTAAACTAGAATTGCAAGGGGATGGGAACCAGAGTGCCAGAACAGTTAGTGCAGAGGTCATGGAGGCAGATGTTGGTAAGACCTCAGACAAAGTTAGGAATCAAAAGGTTGAGCATGGTGCCACAAAATCAAAAATGGTGAATACAGGACTGAAGGTGTTGTATCTGTGTCATTGTCCGGTCCGAAGTCTGCATTCCAGTTCATGGTCCGGTCCGCAGACTCCGGACTCTGGGTCATCCGGCTGTCCCTTGTTTCAGTTGGACTTAACCATTAGCACCTGATGCTCATCTTGGGGCTGGGACTATAAGTGGCCCTGGGATTGTGTGTGGGTGCTGGGTTGTCTTGTCAGTTTTTTCTTGGAGCAACCCACTGGTGGAAGGCTAGTGCAGTCATTGAGCTATGGCTATGGCTATGGCTATGGCTATGGCTATGGCTATGGCTAAGGCTAAGGCTAAGGCTAAGGCTAAGGCTAAGGCTGTTCTGTAGTCTGCTGAGGTTACAGGCTGCCTCAAGTCTTGGAGCCACCCTGGACCTAGCTCCCTTCCTGTCCCTTGCCTCTGTTGGGTAAGCCAGGCTGATTGCTGTTACCCTGTGGTTGGTTCTGTCACTCCCTGTCCTTGTATCCATGGGGTGGAGTCCTGTGTCCTGCCCAGGAGTTACTTTGAAGAACCCACGCCTTGTCATGTCATTGCCTAGTCTCCAGGAACCTGAGTCCTGGAGAACCCGAGTCTTGAAGAACCTGGGCGTTGTCTAGTCCCGAAGCCAAGTCATGTCCCTACCTAGTCCTGGAGTCTGAGCCTGAGTCAAGACCCAGGTTCTGGGTCCTTGTCCAGTCTCTGGCTTGGAGTCCACACCCAGGCTCCTTGTTCCCACTTCCTTGTCCTGGTCCTGCTTCCCTAGCCTAGTCTGTGTTTCTGTCCCAACTCCTAGTCTGTGACCAGTCCTGTCCTTTAGTCTTGTCCAGTCCTGTTCCTAGTACTTCAGTATCTGTGTCTTGCACTTGGGTCTGTTCCCAATGCCCCCCTTATGACAGAACAAACCAGCCATTCATGGAGCCAGCAATGCAGACACTATCGTCTAACTCCCACCACCCTGGGTTCCCTCCTGATTGAATGCCCCCTCCCTCACCCGCCTTTGTCGTCCTTAGTCCTGGAGAGCCTCTTCAGTCATCTGGAGGCTCCCATAGAAGGGGGGGATACTGTCATGGTCCGGTTCAAAGTGCACATTCTGGTTCATGGTCCGGTCCCTGGACTCCAGACTCTGAATCTTCTGGCTGTCCCTTGTTTCAGTTGGACTTAACCATTAGCAACTGATGCTCATCTTGGGGCTGGGAATATAAGTGGCCCTGGGATCGAGTGTGGGTGCTGGGTTGTCTCGTCAGTCTCCCCTTGGAGCAACCTACCGGTGGAAGGCTAGTGCAGTCATCGAGATATGGATTAGGCTGTTCCGTAGCCCGCTGAGGTTACAGGCTGCCTCGAGTCTTGGAGTCACCCTGGACCTAGCTCCCTTCCTGTCCCTTGCCTCCGTCGGGTAGGCCAGGCCGTTTGCTGTTACTCTGCGGTTGGTTCTGTCCCTTCTTGTCCCTTGCCTCCGTTGGGTAAGCCAGGCCATTTTAGATTTATGAAGACACGTAGTCCTCTTTTATTGTCATTTAGTAATGCATGTATTAAGAAATGATACAATATTTCCTCCAGTGTGATATCACAAAACACATTTGCCATTACCCTGCAGTTGGTTCTGCCCAGGAGTCCCATGTCCTGCCCAGGAGTCCTGCATCCTACCCAGGAGTTGCCTTAAAGAACCCAAGCCTCATCTAGCCCCGATGATTCCAAGCCTTGAAGATTCCAGGCCTTGTCTAGTCCTGAAGATCCCAGGCCCCGAAGATCCTAGGCCTCGTCTAGTCCCTTAGCCAAGTCACGTCCCTGCCCAGTCCTGGAGTCTGAGCCCGAGTCAAGACCCAGGTTCTGGGTCCTTGTCCAGTCTCTGGCTCAGAGTCCACGCCCAGGCTCCTTGTTCCCAGTTCCTCGTCCTGGTCCTGCTTCCCTTGCCTAGTCTGTGTTCCTGTCCCTACTCCTAGTCTGCGACCAGTCCCGTCCTTTAGTCTTGTCCAGTCCTGTTCCTAGTACTTCAGTATCTGTGTCTTGCACTTGGGTCTGTTCCCAATGCCCCCTTTATGACAATCTGAATGCATGCAGTATACGGAATAAGGGAGATGAACTTTCAGGAGAGTTGCAGATTGGCAGGTATGATGTTATATGCATCACTGAATCACGGCTGAAAGATGATAGCTGAGGGTTTAATGTCCAAGGATATACATTGTATTGAAAGAATGGGCAGGAAGGCAGAGGGGATGACATCGCTCTGTTGGTAAGAAGTAAAATCAAATCATTAGAAAGAGGTGACATAGGGTGAGAAAGTGCAGAATCATTGTGGATAGAGCTAAGGAAATGCAAGAGTAAAAAGACCCTGATGGGAGTTGTATACAGAGCCCCAAACAGCAGTAGGGATGTGGCCTACAAATTACAATGGAAGTTAGAAAATGTATGCCAAAAGGGCAATGTTACAATAGTCATAGGGGTCTTCAATGTGTATGTAGATTGGGAAAATCAGGTTGGTGCTGGATTCCAGCAGGGGAATTTCTAGAGTGCCTACGAGATGGCTTTTTAGAGCAGCTCATGGTTCAGCTCACTGGAGGATCAGCAAGTCTGGACTGGGTGTTGTGCGATGAACCAAAATTGATTAGAGAGCTTAAAGTGAAAGAACCCTTCAAATTCACCCTTAAATTTGACAAGGAGAAGCTAAAGTCAGATGTATCAGTGCTACAGTGAAGTAAAAGCAATTACAGAGGCATGAGAGAGGAGCTGGCTGGAATTGATTGGAAAAGAACACTGGCAGGGATGACAGCAGAGCAGCAATGGCTGGAACTTCTGGAACCAGTTCAGAGGTATAGGCTCTATACATCTCAAAAAGAAGTATTCTAAAGGCAAGATGACATAATCATGACCAGCAAGAGAAGTCAAAGTCAACATAAGAGCCAAAGAGAGGGCCTATAATAGAGCAAGAATTAGTGGGAAGTTAGAGGATCGGGACACTCTTAAAAACCAACAGCAGGCAACTAAAGCCATTAAGAAGGTAAAGGTGGAATACAAAAGTAAGCTACCCAATAATATTAAAGAGGATACCAAAAGTTTCTTCAGATACATAAAGTGTAAAGGAAAGGAAATAGTGGTTGTTGGACCACTGGAAAACAACTCTGGAGACGCATTAATGGGAGACAATGAAATGGTGGATGAACCAAATTTATATCATTCTTCACTATGGAAGTCACTAGCAATATAGTGGAAGTTCCAAGTGTCAGGGGCATGAAGTGTTTGAAGTTAACATAACTAGAGAGAAGGTTCTTGGAAAATTGAAAGGTCTGAAGGTAGCTATGTCACTTGGACCAGATGGTGTATACCCCAGAGTTCTGAAAGAGGTGGCTGAAGAGATCATGGAGGCATTAGTAATAATCTTTTAAGAATCACTAGATTCTGGAATAGTCCTGGAAGACTGGAAAATTGCAAATGTCACTCCACTCTTCAAGAAGGGAGAGAGGCAGAAGAAAGGAAACAAATGGCCAGTTAGTCTGACCACAGTGTTTAGGAAGATGTTGGAGTCAATTATTAAGCAAGATGTCTCGGAGTACTTGAAGGCACATGATAAAATCTTGCCTGACAAACCTGCTGGAATTCTTTGAAGAAATTACAAGCAGAATCGGTTGATATTGTGCACTTGGATTTTCAGAAGGCCTTTGACAAAGTGCCACACATGAGGCTGCTTAACAAGCTAGGAGCCCATGGATAAAGCAGTGGCTGATTGGCAGGAGGCAAAGAATAGGAATAAAGGGAGCCTTCACAGCCTTGCTGCTGTTGTTCCACAGGGACCTGTGTTGGGACTGATTTTTTTTACATTATATGTCAATAATTTGGATTATGGATTTGATAGCTTCATTGCAAGGTTTGCAGATGATATGAAGACAGGTGGAGGGGCAGGGAGTTTGAGGAAGTAGAGAGGCAACAGAAGGACTTAGACAGATTAGGAGATTGGGCAAAGAAATGGCAGGTGGAATATAGTGTTGGGAAGTGTATGGTCATGCACTTCGGTAAAAGAAATGAAAGGATTAACTATTTTCTAAATGGAGAGAAAGTACAAAAACAGGTGTGGAGAGACTTGGGAATCCTTGTGCAGGATTTCTTAAATGTCAATTTGCAGGTTGAGTCTGTGGTGAGGAAGGTAAATGCAATGTTAGCATTCATTTCAGGAGGACTAAAATATAAAAGCAAGGATGTAATGTTAAAACTTCATTGTTATTCACTGGTGCGGCCTCACTTGCGGTATTGTGAGTAGCTTTGGGCCCCTTATCTTAAAAAGAATGTGCTGGAACTGGAGAAGGTTCAATGGAGGTTCACAAAAATGATTCCAGGATTGAATGGCTTGTCATATGAAGAGTGTTTGATGGCTCAGAGCTTGTATTCACTAGAAGAATGAGGGGTTGCCTCATTTAAATGAATCGAATGATGAAAAGGCATTGATAAAGTGGATGTGGAGAGGTTGTTTCCTATGGTGGGAGAGTCTAAGACCAGACAACACAGCATCAGAATAGAGGTATCCTTTTAAAAGGGGAGATGAGGAATTTCTTTAGCCAGAGAGTGGTGAATCTGTGGAATTCTTTGCTACAGGTAGCTATGTATGGAGGCCAAGTCTTTATGTATATTTAAGGAAGAAGTTGATACATTCTTGATTGGTCGGAGCATGGAGGGATTTGGGGGGAAGGCAGAAAATTGGGGCTGAGAGGAAACTTGCCTCTGCCACGATGAGATGGCGGAGCAGATGCAACAGGCCTAATTCTGTTCCTATATCTTACGGTCTTATGGTCTGCATACAAAAAGTATGTCAGGCAGACAAAAAAATGGACTGCACAGGGAAGAAATAAAGATAAAACATCCAGTTACATATTCAAAAGGAGCATTAATGTAAGCGTTTTTGATGAAAAATCTGTTAATGATGCGAGTGACATGGGACTGGTTAGCCCTGAGATTTACAATATGGAAACTAACAATAGACAAGCAGTATGGCTTATACCAGAAGTGAACGGCAAATTAATTAAAATGGAATTTAACACTGGCTCAGCTGTTCCAGTCATTCCACAAAATGAGTTTAAACCGTATTTCAAAGATTCTGAACTAAAGCCTGCAGATATCCAGTTAAGAACTTACATGGGAGAAAAGGTAATTCCTGCTGGAATGACGTTCTTAACAATGAAATACAATAACCAACGAACCACATTGGATATGTATGTGATTAAAATGGGAGGGCCATCATTGTGGGGATGTGAATGGCTGAGGTAACTGCAACTTGATTGAAGATCCATCCCCAGTTGCATCCCCTGTAATAGAGCCAACAGAAAGTGAAATAGGAAGGGTACTGGATGATGCTACAGCAGTGTTCCATGACAGCATTCAAAAACTCAAGCATATCAAGGGTAAAATAGTGTTAAATGAATATGCCACACCACGGATTTACAAAGTCCATCCAGTTCCTTAGACTATCCATGATAAAGTAGCCAGTGAGCTACATCAAATAGAAGCTGAGGAATTTCTTTCCAAGGTTGATTATAGCTCATGGACAAGAGCAGAGGTCCTAGTGGTCAACAAGAATGAGTCTGCCAGGATCTATAGTGATTTTATGGTTATTATCCACCGAGTACTGAGAGTAGATCAATATCTTCTGCTCAGAGTAGAAGATACCTTTGCAAACGTTTCTGAAGGGAAACACCTCATCAAAGTAGACTTAACTGAAGCCTACCTAGAGATAGGGGTGGGCAAAGAGTCAAAGTTTTTCTCACCATCAACACTCACGATGGGCTTTATCATCATAATAAGCTTACTTTTTAGGTTTTTGGCCAGGTGCTGCAAAGCTGCCCAGGCGTGCAATGTTACCTGGATGACATCATTGTCACCAGTAAGGATGTCAAGGAACATCTCTGAGATCTCAATACAGTCATAAATAGATTCGAAAATTAAGGGCTCAAAGCACAATTCTACAAGGGTGAATTCTTTAAACCAAGCAACACTTATCATCGTCACACGATTGATGCACAAGGATTACAGAAGTGTGCTGAGAAAATTCTTGCAGTGGTGTATGCCTCAAGGTCAAAGGATATGTCTCTGTTCCAGCACTTTATAGGATTTGTCAATTACTATACCAAGTTCCTGCCAAACCTGGCTACTGTGTTCCACCCCTTGAACTCATTCCTACAGATCAGGAAGAAATGGCAATGGGCAAAGCAGTGTGAGGTGGCTTTCCAAAAGGTAAAGGAAGTAGTGACATCAGACACTGTGTGAACACATTATGCTCCACATCATCCAGTGCAGCTTACCTATAACACCTTGCCTTATGGTGTAGGTGTAGTCATGTCATATGTTATGAGTGCCGGAAGGGTGTTCTACTAACAACAGCAGCACTAATGCAGAGATGGGCTCTGTTTCTTGGAAGGCACAATTATAAGATTGAATTGAAGAGAACAATAATCATGGAAAATGCTGGTGGATTGTACTGTTTACCCTTTGAAAAAGAAATATCTGAAAAATTTACAAAAGGGTACACTCCTCTTTACGTATTCTCCCTAACACAAATCAAAAGTCTCCCTATTACGGCAGAAATAATCCAAAGGGAAACCAGATAAGGCCCCACAGTATCTCAAGTCCACATGGCAACCCAGAATAGCTGGAATGTGCAGCAAAAATGCCAGTTCCTCCATTTTTGCCAGCGTTGGGATGAACTTGCGCTTGATGGGGTTTGCCTTATGTGGGATTGAGTGTTGTTGTGCCATCCAAGCTGAGAGCTAATGTTTTGGAGGAGCTACATGCTGGTCAAAATGAAAGTGTTGGCTTGAAGCTTTGTCTGGTGGCTTTGGGATCGATCAGCAGTTCAAGCAGCTTGCCATGCACTGTTCTGGATGCCAACACATCCAGAAGAAAGGTGTCCAGAGCTGTCGGAACCATTTGCTGCAGTCCCCAAGTCAAGCCATAGAACCACCATGGACAAGGACACCAAACCTGAGATTGCTTTACAGCTACGAGCCTTACCTATGAAGCAGAGTGAACACCCACCCCCTATCAGGAACGATGTTATCCTAGAAGTGTACGAAATCCTCCACCGTGATTAAATCTTTCAGTCTGAGTGGAACAATTTACAGTTTATTATACTGTGGATGTCAATATTGTAGTTGTATTATGTAGCATACTGAAAAAAAATATAGAAGATATGATACATTCTATATTGAGTTGGAGCTAATAGTTAAGCATGGAGATATGTTGTGTATTTAATATTTCAGGAATATTTCAGAGATATTGTAAATCTATGGTTTGATTTAGCATTCTTTGTGATTTACATAATGGGTTATATGTGAAAGTATATGAATGGCATACATTATTATGCCACCATGTCACATGTGGGTGCCTCTCTTAAAGTAAAATAAACTAGGATACACATGTTATTCCCAGCTCCGTGTTTTCTTTCAATTAGTTTTACTTTTTGGAGTTACAAAACGTAACACATTGTATTGTACTTAGTTATTAGCTCAAAATCATAGAAAGGCAATGAGAAGTCGATTTGCATTCTTATAACAAATACTATCTTCAAACTATATGTACAAATGCCTTGGAAATCAGAGGCGTGTGACTGAAATTTTCCTATTAAAATAAATATATTCTATATTGCCTACACTACTGTTTCAGGAACCATGCAGAACTTAGGAGCTTTCTCCCATTAAGTTAATCTTTATAGCCTTAAATGCTCTGAATTACAGTGACCTGCAATGGAGAATGATAAACTCGTGAACTCACTCTAGGCAGCAGCAACTGAATCATTCACCAAATTACTGTAACTATAGTTGTTTGCTGTAGGTTTCAAAATAAAGTTAATACCTGTGATATGGCAGTTTGGATAATGGAAATTTGCCTTCACTGAATTTAAAAAACGTCCCAAAAAATCCTAGGATATGGAAATTATATTTGCCCTTCTGAAATTTGGATAAAAAAGTAAATAAATAAACACATTTTTTCCAACTCATATTTCTTGATCCATGCAAAGATGCTGCAGCTTCACAAGCTTCTAAGCTCCTAAAAATGCATCTCCCTTAAAATGTAGATGGTCATCTGTGTTACCCATGCTATGTTGTATATTGTAGCCATGCTATCTTGGTGCTGGAATGTGAGGCAACACTTGTGGGCTGCCCCCAGTACATCTGTACGTGTGTTGGTTGTTCATGCAAATGTTTCTCTGTACATGTGATAAATACATCTAAATCTGAATCTGAATTTCAGGCACTTAGTACATTCAACAGAAGACTACATTTCACTCCAGGTTATTTAGTGCATAAACAGCTCATCATAACAGACAATCCTCACATGCATAGTGTACGATATATATAAATGAAGAATTTTATGAGCTTTATCCTCTCGTTTCCTTTTGTTCTTTTCATGTTCAATTAAACTGTAAATTCTTATCAATGTCCCTGCTGGATTTCAGGAAAGAAAACTCAGTCAAGGAAATTTGTTTTTTTTAAGCAACAATGATACCAGTACTAAAGCTAATATTAAAATTTGAATTTCTATGTCAGAACTAAAGAAAGATAAAGGCATTCAGTTTGCTAGCTGAAATGTATTGCAACCTGGGCTTGAGTTGAACGGGGTATTTGGCCATATAGACATTGAAATAGTCTGTTGTCCCCCCCTAATCTGCCCATCTGTCAAAACAGCCTAATGCATCACTGGCACCAGCCTATCCACCATCAAGGACATACAGTATATACTGAAAGGCCCTGGAAAAGGGCCAGTAACATCGTGAAATATGCTGCCCACCCTGGTCATGTCCTGTTTGTCCCACTTCCATCAGGGAGGAGGCTATGTATCATCCATGCCAAGACTACCAGACTTTATCCAAGCAGTAAGGCTGATCAACACCTCCACCAACTGACTCATCCTTCCACAATCCCAACCACCACTATCATTTCTGTCAGGTACCTTTATCTGCAAACACTCCTGTGCCTGCAGTCACATTATAGACATACAATCAATCTATGTATATAAGCTCTCTCACGTATGTATATTTATTATTTTTTAAATTATTAATAAATTCTTTATCAATATTCAGTTTTTTTTTGTGCTACACCAGATCTAGAGTTACAATTATATTTAGTTCTTCTTTACACTTGTGTACTGGAAGTGACAGCAATCTTGTAGGCTCTTTGACAGAAATGATTATTAAATCAAACAAAAGCAGACATGCCAAAAGAAAAGCATCCTTCGTTGAAGACAGTTAACTCTCAATTAAAGGCAGTGGCTGATGTAACAATGTTTTAAAAGTCATGCCATATTAATTGCTCATTTCTTCAAGATAAACCTACACGAGCATACATTGAAGCATGAAGTAACAAATGCTGCCTATGCATTCAGTTCCACAAAAAAAATGCCAAGATTATCTGCGGTGAGAAACTCAAATAAGTCACTTGTCTCCTATGGTTATGTTCCAATTCAGACTTGTAGTGTACTGAAGTGCAGGCTCAGGTGAATGCCATTGCAGTTGTGGAATATGGACCTGTTGACCTCTGTCAAGATGGTATATTGTCCACTGCCCTGTCACACACTCCTCCAATCATCTCCTTAGGAAGACACATCTGTTGGACAACTTAAACAAGAGCATTTGTACAGTTTTTCAGTACGTAAAGCTTCTTCAGATCTGCACCAAGCCACTGAGTATTTTTAGCAAAAACACCATAAATGTCCAGGTTTCTAGTCTGTAGCCCTGCATAAGAGCATGAGATCAATTAAGCATGAATTATTGGTATTTGCCAGAAGGTGATTTGTAACTCTGTCACTTCATTTTATAACCAGATTTAAATTGAGTTGTAACCTATAGTTTCGTTATTTCTTAGAAATTGGCATACCCAGAGAAAAGTATGTGTATCATCAAGACTCTCAACTTCTATGTCCCCACAAGCCTTGAGATGTTCCTTTAAGTTAAAGGTCAGCTTTATCCGTCATATATGCACCGAATCATGGAAACATACAGTGAAATGCATCGCTTGTGTCAGGGGTGTGCTGGGGCAACCTTCAAGTAGCGCCATGCTTCTGGCAGCAACAGAGCTTGCTCACAACTTGTGGGAGGAAACCAGAGCACCTGGAGGAAACCCACATGGTCATAGGGAGAACGTGCAAACTCCTTACAGAGGGTGGTGGAAATTGATTCCTGATCTTACAACCGGTGCTATAAATTGTTGCACTAACCACCACGTTACTGTGCTGCCCTACGGTGTTGCTGGGTGTTCTTACTGACACCCAAGCTACTTTGTCCTTCCTGTCCTCAGCTATAAGAAATCAAAGCCCTATCTGAGTTGACAGTTCAGACTTGGAGCGCATTGGACCAAGCTTAGACATTCAATGCCTTGGGCTCTTTTAGTTTATTGCAATCATGGCTGATCTGTGATTTAACTCCATTTGCGTTAATATCTTTTGTTATCTAAACTATTATTCTCAGAATGAAAGACAACAATTAGTCTTGCATCAGCTCCCATTTGCAAAATAAAGCTCCAGATAGCATTTTTAATTTCTTAAAGTCTGGGTTGTAATATTTAGACTTTACTCCCTGTGTCTTACACTCCCCAAACCACAGAGGTACATTTTCCATTAACTTGAACATTCCCCTTAATATCTTGAAAATGTTGATCAAATCATCTCTATCTCTTACCCTTTTAAATTCTGGAAACTAAATTCATAATTTCTATAACATTTCATCATAATTTAGCTAATGGAATTCAGGTAATTCAGTCTCTCAAGTTTTGAGATTTGTGCCCAGAACTGTTCCTGGTCCTCCAAGTGTGATCTGATCATGGCTTTGTACAGCTATAGAATTAAGTTTAACTCATATATTCCACCTAGCTTGGGCAAAATACCAGTACTTCATTAGCCTTAGTGATTATTTTTAGAATTTGCTGTAACATGTCAATGATGATCTACATTGATCTTCACTCCTTCATTCTTTTCATGTTTTACAAAGGAATTTTCAAAGTCAATGACCTCACTTTCGAATTAGTTTTCCTTATTTGTCTCATTATTAGCAGTTATTTATTATTTATTCAATGGTTCAATTATTCCATTTAATATCGGAGACTATAAGTAGCATACCACCTGAAATTCTTACTCTTCCCAGATATCCATGAAACAGAAGAAAACCCCAAAGAGTGAATGACAGAAAAACATTAGACCTCTAAAGCTCCTCCCACCGCTTCCTACACACTGGTAGAATCAAAGCATTAGCTCCCCCCGCACATGTTCCAGCAGGAAGTATCAGCACCCAGCACCCACCAAGCAAGAAACAGCAAAACCCTTAAGGAGCCCATGATTTGCTGTCCAATAAAAACTACAGTCCATAATCCAGCACTTCAACATGCCACAGGCTCTCTCCCTCCCACTAACAAGGGGCAGAGAGGTGACACCCTTTCCACAGTGAGAGAGAGAGAGACCAACAGATCACTGTTTTGATGTTACAATCTGAAGTGATGCTTATTTGAGCTCACCTGACTCGAGAACTAATGAGAGAGAAAGAGAGAGATAGGGAGAGAAGGGAGAGAGAGAGAGAGAGAGAAAGAGAGAGAGAGAGAGAGAGAGAGAGAGAGAGAGAGAGAGAGAGAGAGAGAGAGAGAGAGAGAGAGAGAGAGAGAGAGATCGAGTGCAGAGGCCTCCAACAGCCTCACTAGCTCTCTCAATGTTCCAATCTCCATGACATACCAGTTAGTGACACCGCTGAGGAATCGGGTCATTCAAAGGGGCCTCCCGAGGCAGCATTCTAAAAGCCCTGAAGGTGCACATCTTCCCGGCTGCTCCTGGAGATATTGAAAAATGTATTGCTTCTATCTTTACTGCTTTCAATATAACCTTATTTTGTATCAAAGCCAGAATTGGATACATGACATTCTAATTCTTCATCTGAGCTAATTATAAATATGGTGGATAGTTGTGACCTGTGACAGATTACTAACAACACAACTCGACCTACAACACATTTTGAGGATGTGTGCTTTTACCCCGCTGCTGCAGTCAAAGTCCCAGACAAATCAATAATTTTCCTTTAATTTCAGGACCATGAACTTTACCCAATTGTCTTCCATGGGCAATTTTATCTAATACCTTCTGGATGGTTGTCATGCTTCAAATTTAATGCAGGCTTATCTGTGTCACATCCCAAACTAAACATCCAACTGGTCATTTTGCACCAACGGTGCTGAACCATCTCATTTCTAGGCTATAAAATTTTAGATTGAAGAGCTCCAAATGCAGTTTATTTTCTACTGCAGGCTACCTTAGTTTTCTTATGAGTGAGAAATGCTTGTAATTTTAACTTAGAAGAAATCAGCTAAGAATTAGGATCGTAGAGAAGTACAGCACAGAAACAGGCCCTTTAGCCCATCTAGTCCATGCCAAAACCATTTAAGCTGCCTACTCCCATCAACTCTCATTGGACCATTGCCCACCATATCCCTACTATCCATGTACCTACCCAAACTTCCCTTAAACATTGAAATTGAGCTCGCATCCACCACTTGTGCTGTGCACACTACGTTCTCACTAACCTCTGAGTGAAGAAGTATCCCTTCATGTTCCCCTTAAACTTCTCACCTTTCACGCTTAACCCATAACCTCTGGTTGTAGTCCCACACAATTCTTCCAGCTCTCTCCTAGGTAAGACAGAAGATAAATATGAAAAAATAATACTGTCTTAATTGATGGTTGCATAACTCGTATATTCTGTATGCAATAACTTCTGGATACATAGGCATAGAATTTTAAGTGACAATTAATACATTGCATTATTTACTTTACAAATTGGCAGTATGCTTAACAGTATATTAATAACTGTATGCAGAAAAATGAGCAACCTAATACTATTATGACAAGATATTGTCATCATTTTTCCTTGAAGGTGACGCAATTCAGCTATATTAGCCATTATTTTATTATAGTTAGTTTTAACACTGAACTTTGTTCAGGAAGGCTGTGCTTCTTACAGTGAGCATTAACAGTTTGTGCAAGTTTGACTACTTCCTATGATTAATGATTCCATGTACAGTATCTTCAGACTATGACTAAAATGCAGTCCATATCTTTTTGAACTTAGACTGTCAAAGTTTAACTTAAGGATTTCATGCATTATATCTAACAGAAGTTTTTTTTTCTTTATATATCGTTAAGCTTTGTTTGCACAGAAATTCTAAAATGGTACAAACAGTTCCAAAACTTTTTTTCCTCTTTTTTCAGTGTACGGCTTTATGATTACTAGAAACTGTGCTGAGACCTTTCAAACCCTTCCTAAGGATATTAAATTGAGGTCACAAAGAAATCAGGAATCTGTTCTAACCCAGTACACCAACCAATACCCATGAAAAGCATGGGAATTTTATTCTATTTATCACCACAGTTGCAGTAGACTTGGCAGAGTGACAAAACTGAATGATTTAAGAGGTTTGCTTTTTTTTTCCAGTGTGCTGCTGGTGACTTTCAGTTAGTTTCATTTCTACAACTGATTGCTATAATAAGGGGTGAGGGATGAGGATGCCACAGAGAATCCTCTTTGAAAAGGTGCTGGAGCTTGCTAAGCACAGAAAAAATAGGAACACAAATAGCTGTTTCATGGTTATGCTATGTAGGATTTAATATATGTGGGGAATATAAGGAGCTTTCGATACTGCTGATGGGGAGCGACCTACTGGGGGCAGGGGTGCCAAAACGACCGGGTCTCTGGCACTGAATCTGGTGCTTTTGGATTAGAAGGGAAGGGAAGAGAAGAGGACTGCAGTAGGGGATGCTTACTTTCTCACTGCCCATTACACCGCTGTTGTTTAGGGCAGAAATGAAGGTTCCTCCATCTTTGTCTGTCCATACCGTCATGCGCAGATACAGAAGGATTCTTCATTGTTGTCTCTATTACGATTTCTTTGGCCGGGGTCAGGATCGTTAGCCCTGAGCTGTACCCCCAAACCTGGAGGACCGGTGGACCACTCTTAGTCTGACCTCTAACCTCTGACCTGTTCATCATGGGTGACCCTATCAAGAGTCAAAGCACAAGGCCCTGACTGTAGCTAACATAGGACTCTGGGCCATTGAAGCACGCAAGCCTCCAAACCCTGCAACAAGTTTGTGGTCCTCTTGGAAGGCAGCAGTAATAGGGAGTTTCACAGTTAGAGAAGTAGACATGAAAGAAGCACCCAGGTGGTATATTGCTTCCCAGATGCCTGGGTCAATGTCCTCTCAGATTGGATTTACAGCATTCTAAAGGGGGAAGGTGAGCAGCCAGAAGTCTTGGTAAATATTGGCACCAATAACATAGGTGGGGAAAAGGATGAGGTCCTGAAGAGAGTATTTAGGGAGTTATGTAGGAAGCTGAAAAGCAGGACCTCCAGGATAGTAATCTCTGCATTGCTGCCTGTGCCACATGCCAGTGAATAGGATGATCTGGTAGGTAAATGTGCGACCAAGCTGTACAAAAGGGATGGTTACACCTGAACCCCAAAGATGTCAAATACCCTTGCAGGCAGGTTTGCTAGAGCTGTTAGGGAGCTAACCTGACAGGGGGATGTGAAGTGGAATGATAGGACTGAGGATGGGGCAGCTGGTATACAACTGAATTCAATATGTGGTGAGACTGTGAGGAAGGACAGGCAGATGATAGTACAAAATTGCAGTCAGTGAGATGGGCTGCAGTCTAACATGGGAACAAAATCAAAAAAGGTGACTAATAAAGGACTGAAAAGTGGTATATTTGACTTCACACAGTATTTGGAATAAGGTTGATGATTTTGTAGCACAGTTAGAGTCCGCAGGTATGACTTTGTGGGCATCATGGAGTTATTACCAAAAGATCAAAATTGGGAGCTTAACATCCAAGGATACACGTTGCATCAAAAAGATTTGCAGGCTCAGTCAGTGGTGAGGAAGGCAAATACAATGTTAGTATTCATTTTGCGAGGACTAGGATATAGAATAAAATATAAAAGCAAGGATGTATGAGGCTTTATAAGGCACCAGTGAGGCTCACTTAGAATATTGTGAACAGTTTTGGGCCCCTTATCTCAGGAAGGATTTGTTGACATTGGAGAGGTTTCAAGAAGGTTCACAAGAATGATTCTGGAAATGGAAGGGTTATTGTATGAAGACCACTTGATAGCTCCGGGCCTGTACTCACTGGAATTTAGAAGAATAAGGGGGGATTTCATTGTAAACTATTGAATGTTGAAAAGCCTAGACAGAGTGAATGTGGAGAGGATGGTTCGTATAGCGGGGGAGTTTCAGCCTCACAAAAGAGGAATGACCATTTAGAACAGAGATGAGGAGGAATTTCTTAAGCCAGATGGTGGCGAATCTGTGGAATTCATTGTCAAAAGCAGCTGTGGAGGCCAGGTAGCTGGGTATATTTAAAATGAAGGTCGATAGGCTCCTGATTAGTCAGTATGTGAACGGTTATGGGGAGAAGACAGGATAATGAGGTTGAGAGGGAAATGGAACAGGTATGATGAAATGGCAGAGAAGACTTGATGGGCTGAATGGCCTAATTCTGCTCCTATGTCTGATGGTCTTCATAATGCATCTAAATGAGAACTTGAATTCTTTATGCATAGGGAACTGTGGACAAAGTTGTAAATGATAGGCTGTAACTTGCCTTGTACGCGGTTCCCCACTACGTCAGAGAGGCGTGGAGGGAAATCGTCCGCTAACCGGAGAAACTCCGGATGCGACGTACCTTCCCAATATGGAAGCATATTCACTAGTCAGTATGGACATTAGGGTAATTGGCCTGTTGCTGTGTTTTACAATTCTATGATTCTAGGATTCTTAAGTGAACCTCATTTGCAACTTATAAATTTAAACAGAAATAGTTGTTAGAAAATAAGTTGTGTGGAAGAAGTTTAAATAGTTGATCTTTTTTTTTAAAATTGTAGGTGGTGGAAATTTGAAATAAAAACAGAAAATATTGGAGTCCCTTAGCAGGTCAGGCAGCATCTGTAGAAAGAGAAACAACCATTCCAATCAGTTCTGAACAAGGGTCTCAGACATGAACCATTGACTGCTTTTCTTTCTGCAGATGTTATTTGACTTGCTGAGTGTTTCCACCATTTTCTGCTTTAAGTGTATGAGCTTGCTGATTGACCAGGTATGAATGTGGTAGATGGAATAACTGGTAGGATAGTGAGTTTTATCCTCTTTTCAAGAAAGAATAGAAAAGCAAAATGTTGCTTAAAAGATACAAGAGCAACAAATGTATGGGTGTTGATAGATTTGGACTTCAAAGAATAGAAACAGCAGAAAATTTTAAATTAAGAAGAATAAGTGGTTTATGGACCTTTAATATAAAAAATGCAAACATAAAGATTAAGGAAGTATTTCTGGCTTTATTGGGCTTTAGCTAGGCCTTCAATGATACCTATACATTCTTGGCATTCTTAATAAAGAAGGATGCACTTTCTTTAAAGGGAGTGCGAGACAGGGTCACCATATTGATGGGAGAGCTGAGACTTTTCCTATTTTGCCAAAGCCTCTATGAGTCTTCCACTTTGCAGCCCTGCTGCCAAGAAAGCTGAAGAGATCTGATGGTTCCAGAACCTAAAATGAGTCATTAATGCCTTGGTCAGAATGATCAGGATATTTGATTGGTATATTGAACTATATACTTGTTTCTGGTCTCCTCAGAAAATATTTGCTCCTTATTTTTAGTCGGCGCCTTTCTCTTTACCCTATGTTAGGTAATAACCATGCATCTGAAGATTTGCTCTGCTGATTTGCTGCAGTCCTTGGTAAGATTATTTGATCTCTTTGTCAAGGTGAAGTTTGCTCAACACGTTACTGATTAAACATTTTGACAATACCTTTCAAAATATGAAAAGCCAGTTTTTCTGCTGGAGTATTCATTCCTTTTATTTTTATTTTGTCTGTTTCTCTTTCACTTTATTCTCAGTTTGCTGTGCAAATTGGTGTGAAATTAAAATAACCATCCTCCTCATATAATCAATAGCATTGGCAGGCAGCCCTTGGGATCCTGTGGAGAAAAGCTATTTTTCAAAGAAGCCCCTGTTGGCATGGATCTCAGAGTGTAAAGGGACATTATCTTCTTTTATTTGGTTTCCCCTGAGGATTTAAAATAATCAATTTGTAATGTGATTAAAATGGGTCTGGGAGATTGCATGCACTATTTTGCATCCATCCAGGGTACAGAAATCAGTTGGGATGTTAATTCATAAATGGCTGATACTGTAATGACATATTTAGATCATTACCACCATTCAAGAATACTCATATATCATTATGTTTGAGCAGTTTAACAAAATGTTGAGGAAAAACAATGTTGCATCAAATCTGAGGTGAAGTCGTGGTGTAACCTATATTCCCAGAATAATTTTCTTCTTCTACTTGATAGAACACCGCTGTAGAACGTTGCAGCCAGAAACTCAAACATTCTTGCTACTTATTTGAAATAGCCTCAGAAAGAAATTTTAAACTCAAAATTGCTGTAAGATTATTTTGCACTGAAACTATACACCAGCTCATTTTAGCATATGTAGCTGGTTCAATGTCAATGACTTTTTTTTGTCCAGCATGGAATATTGTGAGTTACCACTGCGAAGGATTGATTCACTGCCTTTGAAGCTGAGGTGAAAATCAATCCTGTAGATTAGTTCCACTCCAATGGGAAGTTTATTAGAGATACAGACTAATGCTGAGAAAGTTGAGAACTGTACTGACGCATAACACAGCCTTGATTGGTACCAATCTGCACTGGAATTGGGTCTGTTATGTTCCCTTGGTTGGTAAATTTCCCTAACCTTTCAAACTTATTGTTCCCATATTCGTACTCCTGTGATCTTTGCCTTAAAATCGAGATGTTGAAATTCCTCATTCAGGTTTTTCGTATTGTACTCTTAAGATGACTGGACATCTGCTGGTCTGCTTGGGTATCAGATTGAACCTAACCCAACCATGACTAAACGGATTCGAACCAAGCTCTACTGTAAGTATATCAGTCCCAGACTGCTATATCACCTTACTTTTGCTTCATGATCGCATACAACCTGTGATTTCAACAAATGGTGCACAACATATTCCATCTCTGTCTCATCCCAATGCGCCTGCAAGTTTGGAAGCTCAGAGAATGTCATTCTCAATCTTGAGGGACTGTCAAGGAAAGCTTGACATGTTTGAAAATAAAGCACTATTGATCAATTGTTTCATTTGGCTGTATACATGTGTGTGGTTGATTGACAATTAAGCTTGAACTTGAACAGTGGGTGCATGGTTTTAACGTGATAAAGTTCTGAGATGATTCAGCACAGCACAGCCCGATATGATCCAAACTTAAATATTTTACAGAATATACACCTGACTTGATCCACATCCAACACAGAGACAGGTGAGGTATCTGGGCTTTGATAAAGCTGGGGAACCATGAAAATTTTCTCTGTCTACACTGTAATATAATTTAAGCACTTGGCTGCCATTAATCTATATACAAATATTCTTAAAATAAGATGTTTTTGCAAATTTCACATTTGCAATTCCCATATGCACGGTGCTTGCCAACCATCCAGCTGTTTACATCAACTCAGCATCAATGGCTGTAACCCAATGAATAATCAAAGCAATGAATAATCTCGCCACACTTCATGACCAACCTCTCACCATTGTGGAGGAGAACACTGCAGGCTATTGTTGAACAACCAACAGTCCACTGTGTATTTGATTCTAAAGCTATACCACAAGTTTTCTGATCTACGTGAAGCACAGTGCAGGTACTCATCATTATCTAAAGAGAACCGGAACAGGAAAATGTTGCAGGTAAATTTTAAAGGTGATGTTCCAGAATATATTGCAAAATCCTTTGAAAGGTCACAAGAAATTTTGCCTTAAGAATTAATATTATTGAGCAGGTTATTGTATAGAGTGAAAGTGCTGCTGTCAATCCAATGCACTGATACTTGTTGAGTTAGAACAGTACTTCCTGGATTGTCACCTTTAGAATTCTATTTGATATATGTATATATCCTGAATTAGTAATTAACCAGCAGGTATAAATATGAGAATATAACCTTGAGAAAGGCAATTCTGTCTTCATCCTTGAATGGTAAATTAGGTAACAGCAAAGGAAGGTAATATTGGTGCTTGTCTCATGTGTATGGCTATTAAATACCTTCCCTGCGATAGTTCCATCATATGTTTTAACTGAGTGGTTCTTACAGGCTCAATGAGACCAAAAAGGGTCTGGTCCCAAGTGTGCTATCATCCCAGATTCTTTTAAATCAGGCTGAATTCAAAAAGTTCTCAGCATAATTAACTAAAAATAGTTAACCCTGACTTTTCTATCCTCGATCGCATTTTCAGTTCATAATCAGATCAAGTCACTGGAACATTATTTTAACATTCTCACTATTGCATTTCCCTTTTAAGAAACATTTTCAGAAATTGTACCAATTCTTTTTTAGGAAGTTGGACGAATTCATTCCTTTTGAATGCACAAGTTGTGTTTTTGATCTTATTAGCATTTGATCTTATTTTCAAATGTGCGCAACTATTTGATTCAGTCTTACTAATCAATAGATTGCACCAGCTATCCACCACAACATGGGTATCACCCCTCTGTCATTTTCCATGCAAATAATAATATCATCAGTGTGCATTTCCCCCTTTAACTACGTGTCTACAAAACTTTGCACAGAAATTTACAATGTAAGTGTTCACTCTCAATGAAACACAATGAAAATAGTGAACTTCTACATTCAAACATCAGTTTTCTTATTAATCCTCCCCATTCACTTAAATGTATTAAAAATCTGATTGCAGCCACTGTAATCATAGATTGAATCCCTGAGATTTTCGGGTCATCCAGGCCCTGATCTGTAGCCTTGACACTACTGGTTCCCATGTTGACACATAGCCACTTGTGACTCAAGATAAAATCAATCCCAATTATATGGGATGAGTCCAACATCCCACTACTTTCTTCTCCACCCAGTTAGCCCCTTGCCCCTGTTTTCCACAATTCCCCACTGTTTGCCATGATTTTTACCCGACACGTGTACATAGCTGCTAAGGAGAGAGATCATTTAGGGTGTTGACTTACTTCCCATGAGTGATGTACCATATAGATTTGATTTTAATGACTCTAAGAGGAGTAAAACCACAATAACAATCTTTTCAAGGCAAGGGTGTCTCAAGTTCACTATTTTCTTGGTAACACACTTAATGTTTCAAGATTGGTTTCAATTTTGAGTTGTGTTTTTATTTCCTTTTTAAGAATGCTGTATATAGTTCTAAACATACCCAGTATCCCAGGTGTGGCAATAAAGAAAGCATCTTCTTGACATCTAGTTCAGCAGAAAATCCATGCCATTAATCACAAATATACCGGCAAAACAATGCACACAAACTCCAAGATGACTGTAGCTTGACAGAGATTTAGCAAACCTTCTTGGCATTGACCACTGAACGTACTTTGTCTTTGCTAGTGGCATAATGTTACACAAGCCCAATAGTTCATTTCTCAACTTAAAATTAAGATTGTTTTATCTTTTTCCTGTTCAGCCTCATTCTGTATAAACATTTATTTATGAAGAATTCACACTAATATAACTGTTTTGATTCATGACCTTGGCTTTTGTTCTTGAATATGGAGGATATATGTCCTTTTATTTTGCCTTTTTAAACTGATACACTGTCTCTGCATACAGTACATAGCAAATTTATGTTGTTTCTCCTACTAGTTCTATGACAATGAACTACAATGATATGTATACCTACTACTGAACAAAATTCTTTAGTATTCCTCTTTGCCGCCTCCACAAATATAGTAATTTTATATCCAAGGTCAAATTTCAAACTGTCTCTAATGCTGATTGGATTTGTTCATTGACTAAACAACAAGCACATTTGTCACACAGCACGCGCTGTAAGAAAGTGCCAAAGTGACAGATCCTTCAATGAGACAAAATACTTGCTGACAGTCTTGGCTGACTTCTGATTTCTAGCTCTAGATATGTAGCTCTCCACAATCTCTAATTGTTTGGGACTTTGTGCTTCTTAGACAGCAAACTATTTGTTTTTTTTCTTTCCCTGCGGCATCAAAAGATTTGCTAATGTAAAGTGCATTTAAAAACTGTTTCTGTTAGAATGGTTTTCTTGAACTCCTGTATAAGGCCATCATGTACAGGGGCATTCTTGCTATCATCATCAATTGCTGTATAAATCAATGTTTCTATACCGTACATTTGATGTATGAAAGGCTTACATACCCTATTGTACGTATTAAGGCTTGCCTAAGCAGTCATTTTAATTTCTCTTCACTCTCACAGTGACAGTCCTGCACAAGGTTTGTTAAGCACAATTCCTCTTGTGATTTTTCTTTTCTGATTATTGTCCTATCTCTCTACACAACGTTTCCTCTGGTCTTAAACTAATCTTTTTGCAAGATTGAAATAATTGGTTGTAGGCATCTGGACTCAGTCCTTGAAAAGCTCAAATAAGATTGAATGACTTTTTTTTTGAGTACATCTTCTGTCCTTAGACCGGATCAATGGAGACCCTATAAAAAGTCACAGAAAAACATAGAGAACAGCTGAAAAATGAGCAAGTAGTTCATTTGACCACTATGCACATGTGACACAATAAACATGGTGTATCATACATGAACCATTCATTTACATGACCCAAGTCATAGAATACCTAACAGAAAAGGACAACTACATTTCCTTGGTTGATCATAGTTCTTTTGAGTGCTATACTGACTGAATCAAGAACCTAGAGAAATGTTTAACTTTTTTTTGCAAAATGGTGAAGATATCCAATAATTAAGCATTATATGGTTATACAAATGCTTTAATTATGATACTGTCAAACCTGTAAAATATTTTATTCTTCTGGCAAAGTGCCCAAAAGTAGAATTAAGAGGCACCCCATCTGTTAAACATTTATATCCAGGTTTACTTGTAGCTTTGTTGAGGCTTGTAAAACTGGAATGTACAAATCACACACACAACTATTAACATATTATAGCCTGTATCCAGTTACCTCTCAAAGTGTTAGGGATTTCTAAAGTTGTACAAGATAAAAATGGGTTCCAATGCTCACGGTGTCTATGCTGATATGTTGCCCATCTGTGCTAAACCACATTGGGTCCATATGCTTCTGTGCCTTGCCCCTAATGACCTTTAAATCTCATTCTTCCCACTTTAAATCTGTGCCCTCTATCAGGGGGAAATTTGGGCCATCTATCTAATCTATACTTCTCATCATTTTATGTACTTCTGTCAGGTAATTGCTCAGCCTCCTTCACTCCAGGGAATATAATCTCCCCACAACTAAAGTCCACCATTCTAGGCAATATCCTAATAGATCTCCTCTGCATTCACCCCAGCACAATTGCATTTAACCTGTACAGTGGCAACCAATACTCATGCAAGACCCCAGGTGCAGTCTAACAAGTGCATTGTAAAGTTACAACATGAAGTCCAATTGAAATGCTCGGTACCCTGACCTATGAAGGAAAGAATGCCATATACCTCCTTCATCAACCTATCTATCTGTTTTTCCACTTGAACTGTGGACTTGAACCTCAAAGTTCCTCTGTTCATCAATATTTCTTAGAGTCTATCATTTACTGTACATGTCCTATGCTTACTGGGCTTCCTAAAATGTATTATCTTGCATTTGTCAGGATTGCATTCTATCAACCAACACTCCACCCAGTCTTCCATTTAATTTATATTCTGCTGTATATTTGGACAACCTTCCCAGTTATTCACATGTTTTTGTGTCAAAACTATCTTCCATCCAGTATTGAAGTACTTCCTGTAAATGGTGGTTTGACCCTATAAGTCATGAAACAAACTAAAGGAAGAAAGCTAGATTAGATCCACTGTGTTATTTTCCATTCTTTAGAAAATGCAGTGGGTTCGCTATCATCTATTCTTATAGCTACTGATAGACATTTCCTTTTTGATTTCCATACTTTTGATTTTGTAACTAAACTAAAAGTTATCAGGCGTTCTGCCTTCAGGTTAATGGAGGGCAGAAATTGTCAGTTGCAACACAATGAGTAAATTTACGGCACCACCCTTTATTTTGCGAAGTATGCAATTGCCTCAGAAATGAAGTGTGTAATTAAATGAATCCTCTGCGGCAAATTCTAAAAATGAAGCTAAACATTTTGGCCCAAGAGGATGACACTAGTTGAGTTAATTATCGTGACAAGGTACCCTTGATAAGGAACCTCAATTTTACGATATCTAGAAATGTGAAGTTCTAGATATCTGCCAAGGATTGCAGATGATGCTGTTTTGTCCTTGATAGCGGTCCTCATATTAGTCCAGGAAAATTGGATTGTGGTTGCAAACTAGGACAGAGTCAATCAAGAAACCAGGGAAGGAAGCAGATGGGTAAGTTAGTAGGACATAGCTGATAAAGCTGAGGTAGAGTTCTAAACTCTCAGTGCATCATGACAGACCGGATCTTTTGGTTAAACATATACAGAAGTTATGTTTTACTCACAGAACATATTTAACACAATAACTTACCTTTGGGAAAGAATGAAGGCACATATTTTATAGCAACTCACATAGTTACATCCAAAAACAAAATACTGTAACAATGCTTCTCCCCACACAGATACTTTCTGACCTGTCCAGTATCCTTGATATTTTTTAGTCTATTCTATATGCCCAATATATTTGTAGTCTCTCATTTCAATTGTCACACATCTGCAAAGCGCCAGTCAAAAACAGAACAATATGTATTTTTTTAAACGCAAACACGAGGAAATCTGCAGATGCTGGAAATTCAAGCAACAGACACAAAATGCTGATGGAATGCAGCAGGCTAGGCAGCATTTTGTGTGTGTTGCTTAATATGTATTTTTTATCATCCTTAAAGATTTCTTTGACCATAAGGAACAAATTTAGCATAAAACTACTGGGAAAAAGAAGAACGTCTTTTTTCACTTACTTAAGCTCATTTACTTTTGATCTCCCCTGACATTGCCAAGATACTCAACAGTTTATCAGGGTATTACTTTAGAATTGGTGACAACTATCTTATTGTTTGGTATGGTAGAGTCGTAGAGCACAACAGCACAGAAACAGGCTCTTTGGCCTTTCTAGTCCATGCCAAGTTATTCTGCCTAGTTCCATCAACCCACACCTGGGCCATAGCTCTCCCTACCCATCCCTTCCATTTACTTATCAAAACTTCTCTTAAATGTTGCAATTGAACCTGCATCCACCACTTCCACTGACTGTTCTTTCCACACTTGCACCACCCTCTGAGTGAAGAAGCTCTCTGTCAGGTTCCCTTCAAATATTTCACCTTTCACCCTCAATGTATGACCTCTAGTTCTGGTCTCACTCAACCTCACTAGAAAAACTCTGTTTGCATTTACCTGATCTATATCCCTCATGACCCAGCTGGTGGTGTAGTGGCATCAGTGCCAGACTTCAGGATGAAAGGTCCGGAGTTGGAATCCAGCCGGCTCCCCTGCACACTTTCCATCCGTGCTGGGTTACGAGCTGGCGATCTCTTTGGAAACTCACCCGGCAGAAGGCAATGGCAAACCACTGCCGTGACTTGCCTCGTACACGGTTCCCCACTACATCAGAGAGACGTAGAGGGAAATCGTCTGCTAATCGGAGAAATTCCAGATGCGATGTACCTTTCCTTTTTATACCCCTCATAACTTTGTATACCTCTGACAAATCTCCTCTCATTCTGCTGAGCTCCAGGGAAAAGAAAACCCTAAACTATTCAACCTTTCCCTCTAGTTTAGGTCCTCAATCCCTGGCAATATCCTTGTGAATTTTCTCTGCATCCTTTCGATCTTATTGATAACTTTCCTGCAGGCAGTTGACCAGAACTACACAATACTCCAAATTTGCTCTCACCAATGTATTATACAACTTCAAAATAACATCCCAACTCCTGTACTCAGTAGTCTAATGTGCCAATAGCCCTCTTTATGACTCTATCTACCTGCACAAAGCTCTCTTTATAACCCTATCTACCAGTACCGCCTCAGAATCTAAAGAGATAGTTGAAATTCAAAGGGTTAATAAAGCAGTTCCATTGTTTGATCATCAGAGTTGTCATTTAAATTTCTGAACAGATCAGCAGCTTTGACCCAGAGTCAGGAAGCTTTGTAATAATCCATGATACATGGGGACGTATGGAGAATTATAACTGTAAGTAACTGCAAATTGGCAGTATTAAAATTAAAGCACGTATTTACAAAAGCAATTAGATGGAACTAAGTATGTGTAGGCTGAAAGATCAGCCAGCAAATATAAAATTGCTTGGTCTCTAGAAGTTTTCTATCTATTGTAGATAATGGCAAATAAAACAATACATTGTCAAAGCTAAAACTGAAGTCAAGTGTTGTTTTTGTAACCAATTGAAGAGTAATTTCTACATTACAGCAGTGATTACACTCTAAAAGGATTTATTTAACTGTAAAGACCTTTGAAATTATAAAGGTGGTACAAAAAGCAATCCCATTATCTTTTATGTTAGAGTGGATCTAAAGATATTTTTTTCATGTAATATCTAACCAACTTAATTAGCTTTTGCATTCAAAAAAAATCATCTTCCTCTGTAATAGTATTAAGTATTCTGCCTGATGCTAATTTCCTTCAACTTCAATGGAAATGACTATCCAATGGGGAATCACAGACCAAGGCAAAAAGCAAAATGTAGATTGTCCTTGATCAAAAGGTTTTGCTGAAACAAGCTCAAGGGTTTGAAAATCTTTATGCTGTTCCTATATTGTCTGTTTTGTATCATATCTCAAAGCAATTTTCAAGACTCAGCAATTCTGGCTTTGGATCAGCATTTGAAATGTCGCATTGCTTTTGAGCTAAGGTTCACATGTTAATTGAGCGTTTATATTATTTGATTGCAGTGGCAGGATATCTAGGATATTTAGAAGAATAAGAGAATAATAAATAGAGGAACTGTAGTAAGTCATATAATTCCTTACATGTTCTCAAGTATTCAAAAACATTATAGTTGTACTTTTCAATTCAGCTATCCTGCCTACTTTATTGTCCGTTAAGTTATTGATCTTGGTCTTGAACTTTGTCAGCTTCAGCACCTACTTAAGCCTCATTTTTTTTCTGTCAGAGAGAATTCCAAAAATTCACAATCCTTTCAGTAACGGAAATCCTCATCTCAGTACTAAATCATCAATCCTTTTTCTTGAGACTATGACTTCTTGTTCAATACTTTTCAAAAGGAAGGAAAGAGCTTTTCAGTATCCACTCTGGTAATTCCCTTGAGAATCCATACATTTCAATGCAGTCATCATTCAATGTTCCAAAGTTTTAGAATAATAAGTCCACTTCACTCAATCTCCCTTCTGGGGACAGTCCTGCCTTCATAGGTACCATTCCAATGAAGCTTCAAGAATCAATCAAATGTAAGAACTGATTAAAGATATACAGTACTTACTTAGATAAGGAAAGTGTACTGATGTGACCTTTGTCAATACCAGAGTAAATCTAAGATCTCACATCACAATGTAACAGCATTTTCATGCTACAGTCCTCTCCATTGAGGAACATACCATTAGTTTTCCTGCAGGCTTGCTGCACCTCTTTGCTAACTTTCTGTGCTTCTTGCATAAGGACCTCCCCGTGCCTTGTTCCATTCATTTCCAAATCACCTGCAATCACTATATTAAGAAGACTTCTATCTTATATATGTACTTATGCCTACTTGTTCCAAGTTCTCACACAATTAGCCATATTGTCTCCATATTGATTCTGTTAAGTCCTTTCTTAATCTTATAGGATCTCCTTCAGGGCTCCACTTGTTTTTCCTTTCCAGAGGATAAAGCCATGGCTCATTCAACATTTTTCAATATTCTGAGCCTCAAAATTTCAACGACATCTTTGGAAAAAGAATCAAGATAATCGGAATTGGAATTGAAATTGTTTTATTATTGTCATTTGTTGAGGTACAGTGAAAAGCTTGTTTTAGATACTGTTCATACAGATTAAATCATTACACAGTGCATTGACATTGTACAAGGTAAAAAAATAACAGAAAGCAGAATAAAGTGTAGTGCAGGTAGGCAACATGGTACACTATCACAATGAGGTCAAGATTTCCACCTGGTCATACTCAAAACTATTCAATAGTCTTATAACAGCAGGGTAGAAGCTGTCTTTGATGCTGGTGGTGTGTGCTTTCAGGCTTTTGTATCTTAAAGATAAAGATGTAAAGATTAGCTTTATTTGTCACATGTACATCGAAACTTACAGTGAAAAGAATCATATTGCGTCAATGAACAACACAGTCCGAAGATTGTGCTGGGGACAGCCTTCAGGTGTCACTGCACTTCCAGCGCCAATGTAGCATGCCCACAACTCACCAACTCTAAACCTAACCATACATCTTTGGAAAATGTGGGAGGAAACCGGAGCACTTGGACAAATCCCACAAAGTCAGTGGGAGAGAACACAAACTCCTTGCAGACAACAGTGGGAATTGAACCCCGATCAGTGTACGCTGGTGCTGTAAGGCAATGCACTAATTATTGCATTACCGTGCCTCCTGGTGGGAAAGGGAAGAAGAGGCGATCTTCATATCTTATATATTCTTTTAGTATACTGGAAATCTGAGAAGTACACAGTGATCCGTGTGATTCAGCCTGGGTACTATTAGAATTTAGCATAGTTTCCCTATCACTTTTCAGAGATTGATGCTGTGTGCTCAGAGCATCACCAATGAGATTTAACCACCTTGTCTGAAATGTGCTGAGGATTATGTTTTTGCACATTATAATTGCACTTTTCTGTGGGCAATGAGCAAGGTTGCATCCAATATTTGAAAGCAGAAGCAAACGTTTCAAGTAACTGTGAGACCACAAAACAGTACTGAAAGTTCAAGTCCAAGGAACAGGCATTCTTTTCCTTTGTAGTGTGTAAAAGGTCTGAGCTAAATACATCAACATCTCCAACTGTTCCCCATATCTTTGCATGAAGACTAAATCTGACACCCAACGAATTTGTTGAGCTAATGCTGTTACATAATCCCCTTTTCTGCTGCTACATCAGTAAGTCTTACAGCTGCTCATGACACACAGAAATACGCGTGTCTTCTTGTAGGGGCCCAAGGGTTATTCAGCAGTTTAACCTCAATTTATCTTCACAATTATCTACAGAATCTCCGGAGGTGACAGAACACTACTCAATCTTGTGACTATTTAACATTTTATTTTAACAGTGATAACACTAGATCCCACTTAAATGGTTCAACCATCAGATGTTTTGTTACAGAATTAAAACGGTTAGATAATTGTCATGAAATGCCATTTTGAGTAATATTTCTTGGCATTTGTGGCTGTTCCCCATGAGACCCATTATGCTAATTTCTTTACAATAACCAGTAAATTGTATAAGTAGTCAGCAGATATAATAGAGAGAAAGCCTGAAAATTTGCATTTTAATACATCTGTCTGATCTGTTTTAGTGCCTGAAAGCTGAGTGGTGCAAGTCTTAGCTCTGCATTTATTGTTGAACACTATGAATCCTGATTAGTTTTATCATATTAACTCTTAAAGGACCATGGTGAAATCTCATTCCTCATTAGCTTTTGTAGAGAATTGATTTGGGCCAGATCAAGCTGAGAGTAGGCAGTTCCAGCTGAAACCCCTGGCAGCCGGCCACTCCAGGTTTAGACAGTCGTGGACTGACACAGCCAACAATGGATCTCTGAGTTGAGCTGCAGGTTAGATGTTGGAACTTTTGACCACTTGCCCCAATGAGTCAGAAGTCCCAGCACTGAAATGCAGAAGTGAAAAAGGCTGGATACATTTCAGATCTCGCCTCATGATTTTATGCCAGGGAGAGTGGGCTTAGATATGGTGACTTCACTTTTTGACTGGAGTCTATGAGGATGAAAAAGGGTAATTCACTTACTATAACATCGACGTCGTGGCTATCCCTTGAGGTTGAGGATGATGGTCTTTGTTCCGTTGATCTATTTATGGGCTCTCAAGTGGCTTATGAGTCCAATCTTGGCTTTGAAAGTTCTTCTGCATTCAGGACAGGTAGTTCCAGATGCAAGATCGGGCTTTGATTGTTGTTGCCTCTCTTTCCATTTTTTTCTCTTTTCTTCTAATTCTGCACATCTGTTGGCTTCAAAAGTTGTTGTTCCTTCTCGGATGATGGCTTGCCAGAGTTTCCTGTCCTTGGCATTGGTTTCCCAATTGTTGATGTCGATGTTACATTTCTTCATGTTGGCTTTTAAGACGTCTTTGAATCTCTTCTGTTTCCGCCTCTTTTACATTTGCCTTCTTTAAGCTGGGGGTAGAAGATTTGTTTCGGCAGACGTTCATCTTTCATCCGAACAACATGACCGCTCCATCTTAGTTGGTTCTTGATGACGTAGGCTTTAATGCTTGTTGTTTTTGCTTCATTTAGCACACTGACATTGGTTCTTCTATAACATATTGAAGCAATTGTTGGTATTTTACAAGGTTTTTAATTTTAACTCTTTTGGTGCTTTAAAGTATCTCTGTTATCAAAATCAGAATCGAGTTTATTATCACCATATGTTGTTTTACGGCAGCAGTACAGTGCAATACATAAAAATTGCTATAATAAATATTAAAAAATAAATGTAATGCAAAAAGAGAGCAAAAAGTGAGATAGTGTTTCTAGCTTCAGGCTCCTGTAGACGTACGCACGATGCTAGCAATGAGAAAAGGGCATGCCCTGGGTGGTGAAAGTCCTTAATGATGAATGCCACCTTTAATAGGCCTTGATAGTGTGGAGACCAGTGTCTATGATGGAGCTGGTGGAGTTTACGACCCTCTGCAGCTTAAGACCATAACACATAGGAGTAGAATTAGGCCATTCGTCCCATTGAATCTGCTCTGCCATTCTATCATGACTGTCAACCCCATTCTCCTGCCTTCTCTCAGTAACCTTTGACACCCTTACTCAGCAAGGACCTATCAACTTTTGCTTTAAATATACTCAATGACTTGGCCTCCTCAGCCATTTGTGGAAATGAATTCCACAGATTCACCTCCTTCTGGCTAAAGAAATTATATCTAAAAATACTTTGAAGGCTGAAGCCTATAAGGATTTCCAGAGGCAGGGCTTCAAGATACAACACATGAGGCCTCCTCACTGCACAGAGACTAATATGTTGATTGGTTCAGAGGGACATCACATCGGGCCCTGCTGGATCAGAGAGTGAGGCCAGAGAACAGGCACAATTTGTGGCAAGTCCAGGCAGGCAGCTTGCAGAATTCAGTCCAAGCATATAAACTCCAGAATTGTTTAAAATATGGTCATCACGAAGTTCTTCTATTTTTAACAGTAAAATAACCAGAGAGAGTGAAATGGCAGTTAAGAATTAATGTAATAGTAAACATTACCCATTAAAATATGTCAAATCCTTAATTATTCAAAACAGAGCAATGGGGTGAATTTTGTTCATCAATAATTTTCCTGCAAAAATGATGGCACATAAAATTCCAGGAAGAAACTTTTGTTTAAAGAGGGAGAGAAGCGACTGCAAATGTTGGAATCTGGAGCAACACACAAAGAGCAGGAGGTACTCACTGAGTCGGGCAGCATTTATGGAGGAAAAATGAAAATAGAAAAGGTTTTAAACTGAAACAATGACTGTCCATTTTCCTCCATAGATGCTGCTGGACCCACTGATGTCCTCTGGAACTTTGTGTGCTACTCTTGCAAACGACAACAAGAACATCAACCACTCCCAAGTGCAAACAAAAATCGCACCAATGGCAACAAGAAAGGACAAGCAAAAACACAAAATCAATAGAGTTCAATCCACAAACCACAGACCCAGATCTTCAGTACCGTCCTCCAACAACATTGAGGGGGAGAGAGAGCATTTCAAAACACAGCAACTTACCCTTGGGAGCAGCAAGTGAGAGGAAGAGAAAGGCTGTCACATGCAGACATCTTTCTCCAACAGCTGCGAGCGAGAGGCTAGTAGATAGCGCTGAATACTTGCTCACCTTCTGCACTCGCCTCGAAGTTTCAATCTTTCTTGATGCTTTAATTGGCAAAATTGATGAGAAAAGGAGTCGATCATTGGCTTGCGCCCTGTCTCTAAGCTTCTTGGTCTTGAGGCGTTCACCTCCTGCAACCTTCTCTCTGCAGATTGTGGGCCAGAGTGGCTTTTGTATGAACTCCCAATTTTTAAGCCATTGAACGTCCTGCACAAATGTGCAGTACTGCCCAGCTGCAGTACAGTAAGGGAACACTAAATGTTGCTTATGTTGCTGTTGGCTGTGGGAAATAGGCTTTGTGTTGAAGGGACTCAAATCAATGAGCTTCCACATCCAAGTCCTTGTTGTCTCTTTTTTCTGGAAAGTACTCCCAGGTATTAATCTGATCGAGGCTATAAATATATTGTAAGCCTGGAGTAAGAGTATGAATCATTTTGTTTATGGCCATCCTCTACTTTAAGTTACTTGAGAGCCATCTTAGATTTTTCAGAGGCAGCCATTCATGCCATTGCAGGTATTGAGCTTCATACTCCCCCAGTCCACAAAGGATTAAGTTGGACTCGTTCATTCTCTCTGCTATTGTGGAATGTGTTGGACACCTGTGACTCATGAACCCAAGGAATCCCCTTTCTCATGATTTAACAAGAGACCGGAGCTCAGAAAGAATGATACCCACAAGGTTAATTCTCCACCAGAAACTGATTACATTTACTTTTGACTAGTTGTCAAAATAGGCCACTGTCTGTTTGTGCTGTCAAATTGGCTGGGATGAGGTATCTCCTATAGAAATGAGGCCTTCTGAAGAGTGGGCCTCATGCACCTACCACAACCCCCTCAACATGTGATGTGTATGAGTACCTGGGAAGGCCTGGGAGACCAAAACGAGGTAACTTAGTGACTGTGTATTCTCAGTTGTGACAGACACTTTGTCCAGTGTTCTCTTTGTTCTATTATAGTGAAAATAAATGTGTCAGGTATCTGTATTTGTGGCAGCATTTTTTGTAGTATATTTTCATATGTGGTACAAAGGTTAGTCACTTATCAAAAGAGCAGCCACCTAGGTTGTAAATCTAGTCAGCTCCATCTTGGGCACTAGCCTACAAGGTACCCAGGACATCTTTAGGAAGCGGTGTCTCAGAAAGGCAGTGTCCATTATTAAGGACCTTTAGCACCCAGGGCATGCACTTTTCTCACTGTCACCATCAGGTAGGAGATACAGAAGCCTGAAGGCACACACTCAGCGATTCAGGAACAGCTTCTTCCCCTCTGCCATCTGATTCCTAAATGGACATTGAAGCTTTCGACACTACCTCACTTATTTTAATATACAGTATTTCTGTTTTTGCACATTCTTAAAATTTATTCAATATACATAATTGATTTACTTGTTTACTTATTATTATGTTTTATTTTATTTAATATTAGTATTTTTTCTCTCTCTCTGCTAGATTATGTATGGCATTGAACTGCTGCTGCTAGGTTAACAAATTTCACGTCACATGCTGGTGGTAATAAATCTGATTCTGATTCTGACCTTTGCACCTCTGGAGGCAATTGGAGGGTCTTGTTCTCTCTTCTCTTACAAAGGGTTCACAAACAGAATGGCGAGTGCCTGAAGATGAGATCCTCACCCAGACAACACGTTCAGTGAGGAATGATGCTGCTTGACGTGGCGCAATGTTGGAGTGAAGAGGTAACGGTGAACGGATGAAGAGGAACGTGCAGAAAGTGAAGCAAATGTCAGCAAGCTATTGCATCATAGAGTAATAATATCGGCAAGGCAGACTTTAAGGGTAATGGAATGTAAACCATTGAAGAATCAATGAATGCACTGACTTCCCTGATCTGCTTAGGTCACTGGATGGAGACCAGAAACTCACCCTATCAACACCCAATCCAACACTGAATGCCTGAGCCGATCATTGCCTCAGGTGATCATTTCCTCAGTCATATCCAACCTCTCCTTCATAACGAGCTCAAGATCTGCTCCCCCCCACCACCCTGACCCCCCTTACTGTCTCTGGAGGTACAATGTTCCTCCAGCTCCTGCAGTATTCTGAACATTTCGTAATTAAAATCCACGTGATCTCCTTGATTGTACTGTAGGTGTCTAGGTGTCTGCTATAAAATAGCCCATCTCATATTTCCACTTGTACCTTGTTGTTTTTGATCAAGGCAAGGTTGCTTCATGCAAGGACATGATTGGAGGCACGAAACACAAAAGTCAGAATCTGGCGTTTCAAATCACAGTGCTGCAGCAGGTAGTGCAGCTATCTCGAATCTCTAATGAGCCTGGATAGAACATGACCTCTGTAACTCTCCATGTGATCACATGTGTTTCTTCCCACATCCCAAAGTTATACTAATTGATAAGTTAATTATCTGTTATAAATTGATATGCATGTAGGAGAGAATAGATTACAAAGAAATGAATGGGATACATGGATGGGAGGTGTATGGAGGGATATGGTCCGTGTGCAGGTCAGTGGGACTAGGCAGAAAATGGTTTGGCACAGCCAAGAAGGGCCAAAAGGCCTGTTTCTGTGCTGTAGTTTTCTATGGTTTCTATGGTTTCTAAATAAGTGGGTGCATAGAATTGATAGGGTTTCCTTGAAAGCCAGTATGGACTCAATAGGCTAAAGAGACTTTTTTTTGTCATAATAGAACATAAGTAATTTGCAATTGTAAATTCTGATCAGTTGGTCTGACTTGTGATTTCTTTGTCCTCATAATGCCCAACAGACCTTAATATTACAAACTACCCAGAAGCTATTGTCAGAGTTGGTACTGGGGCCTGGATTTAAAATGCTGTTCCTTAAGCCCCACCCAACAATGTTTTCTGAGAAGACTTGAACTCGCATGAAATGTTTGGCTGCTCACCTTAAGGAAAATAATTCTTGGAAATGGTTTCCATTTAAAAAGCTGGGAAAGCATAAAATAGTTCTAACTTGGGTTGTGAATATTAAAACAAGCCTCAAGCAATTCATGAGAAAATGACGTGCTCCCCCCTCCCTTCAGAAGCCTGTGTAGAGTGGACGGAAGATTGAAGCAGTTAATGCTGTATCGATCAGTGCCCTCAAGGAGAACTGGATGAATATCTAATTAACAGGGTTGATGATTAGAATGACAATTTAGAAAATGATTATTGACTGCTGTGTGGAACATGATGGTTCTTGTAATGCTTAGACCATGGAAAAGCTGTGCCGGAGATGAAAACCATTCAAGAGTCTGAAAGACAGAATGAATGAGATGAGTAATTCAGAGCTCACTTTAAAATGGAGGAATAAATATCCTTAAATCATTCCTCAGGGGAACAGGAGTAGCTGATTAACTTTACTAATAGAATGTGTAAAGAACGGAGCCAAGCGACTCTTCTCTTATATCCGTGTGATATAATTCAAAGCAATAACATCTAATTATGAGATACAACCGTGCTTCAAATTTCAAACCAACCTAATGGAAATTGTTAGAAGCCTGTTCAAGGTATAATCAAAAAGGCAAGATCGGATAAGAATAGTAAGGTATAAATTTACAGCTGATAATTTAACCCTGATTTTCAAATGGCAGAAATATACATAAAAAAAGACAACGCATCAAATATAACTGGATAATGTGGTGGGGATGAGCTGTTCAACCAAAGAATGGATGGGAAGAACTCAGCGGATCAATTAGCATCAGCAGAGGCTAAAGCTGTCAGTCGACATTTTGGGTCAGTATCCTACATCAGGGCTCAGAGGAAACAGGAAAGGTTGCCAGTAGAAGGAGTATTGGATAGAGCCTGGTAGCTGATAGGTGGAAGCAGATGGAGAGGCTATGATGGGCAGATGGAACTATGTGGGAGGAAGGGATGTGAAAGGTAAACAAAAGCAGAAGAAAACGAGGTGTACGGATGAGGCGAGCATTGCAAGTTGTGGAGACCTGAAATTGGAAAAGTCAAAGTTTACCTTGTAATGTTGTGGTCTACTCAAGAATGAGAAGCTCTTCTTCCAGTTCTCATTTGGGCTCTCCATACCAGTGAGGAAGGCTGAAGTCAGACAGGTAGGTATCACGACAGCAGACACTGCCACGGAGCCTGGGCACTCTGGCAGATGGGCAGCTGAAGGAAGATTGCAGCCACGCACGTGAGGATGCAAACATTCCGGCTGACTGAGGTTCCTTTGTAATTGTACTTACCTCTCTGCCTGTTGTTTCAGTCTTGATTGAAGCACAGCAACAACACTCTCTGCTCACCTTAGGTTAGTAAATAGATAGATGCTGTTAAAAGAGCAGTATTAATCTAGTTCTAGGTTCCTGCTTACAAGCTGCAGTGACGGTGTTAGTTTTTAATTTGATTGAGAATTTTTAATTAGTGGCCCTGTTGGCCTGGCTTTTAATAATTTCTTAGTAATTTCGAATGTAGCTTGGCATTCAATACTATCATCCCCTCAAAACTAATTAATAAGCTCCATGACTTTGGCCTCAATACCTCCTTGTACAATTGGATGTTGGATTTCCTCACTTGCAGGCCCCAGTCAGTTCGGACTGGCAGCATCTCCTCCACAATCTCCATCAGCACAGGTGTACCACAAGGCTGTGTGCTTAGCCGCCTGCTTGACTCGCTTTATATTTATGACTGTGTGACTAAGCACAGCGCAAGTGTCGTATTTAAGTTTGCTGACAATTCCACTGTTGTGGGACAAATCAAAGGTGGTGATGAACCAGCATATAAGAGGGAGAGTGAAAATCTGGCTGAGTGGTGCCACAACAACAACCCCCCACTCAATATCAGCAAGACCCAGGAGATGATTAGTGATTTCAGGAGCAGGAAACCACAGGTCCATCAGCCAGTCTTCATCGGGAGATCCAAGCTGGAGATTCCTCAGTGTTATTATTTCAGAGGACCTGGCTGGGCCCACTATGTAAGTGCAATTCTGAAGAAAGCACGGCAGTGCACAAGCTTTCTTAGAAGTGCGCAAAGATTCAGCATGACATCTAAAACTTCGATAATCTTCTCTAGATGTGTCGTGGAGAGTATATTGGCTGTTTGCATCAGAGCCTGGAATGGAAATGCTAATGCCTTGAATAGAAAATCCTACAAAAAGTAGTAGATATGGCCCAGTCCATCATGAGTAAAGCGCTCCTTGCCTTTGAGCACATCTACACAGAGTGCTGTCGCAGGAAAGCAGCATCCATCATTGGGAATCCCACCACACAGGTTATGCTTTCTTCTCACTGCTGACATCAGGAAGAAGGTACAACAGCCTTAGGACTCATGCCATCATGTTCGGGAACAGTTAACTATTATCCCTCAGTCATCAGGCTCTTGAACCACTGGGGATAACTCCACTCTACTTCAAGTGCTGCATCACTAAACTGTTCCCACAACCTATGGACTCACCTTAAAGGATTCTTCATCTCATGCTCTCAATATTTATTGCTTATGTATTTATTATTATTATTATTTCTTTTTTCTCTTATATTTGCCCAATTTGTTTTCTTTTGCACATTGGTTGTTTATCCATCTTGTTTAGTGTGATCTTTCAGAGATTCGATTATAGTTCTTGGATTTACTGAGTATTCCCACAAGGAAACCAATCTCAGATTTATATTTGGCGGCATATATGTACTTAGATAATAAAGTTACTTCGAAATTTGTTCTGAACAGTTCTTATTAAAACTCAGTGAACTGTTCACGAATCGTGGGTCATATTCATAGTAGAGAGAGAACAGCTGAAATCAGCCTGGACTTTCTTTGGTCAGGTGGAGCAGTTAAATTCAGTGGAGACTGGGTTGGCAGAAATGGCTCCCGCAATGAGATAACTACTCTCAGACTGGCAATCCCTGTCCAAACTGGAAGAACAGGAGTAAGCTCTCACAACGATGGTTCAGAAACTCACAATGGGCAGTGAGAATCAGATGGCAGCCATTATGCTGTCACTGCCGCTATTCAGCAGCTCCCTGCTGGAGCAGCCACACCTCCCTATCCTCCTCTTTTGCTTCAGCCATTAATGCCCCGATTCCCTTGGACTGCTTCCGGACCTGAACCGGGTATTCCTCCACCAGACAGATACTCCAGTGACTTGGCTGCAGAAACTTTATTACCCAATGTGAGCTGACTTTCCAAGCCAAGCCAGATTGATTCAGTGACATAAATTGGCATACATTGTGGGTCTTTTAGACTGACCCCCTCCCACTCAGCCTGTTCAATGACCTATGAGAACAAAATGCTCCTGTAGCCCAGTCTTTCCAGCAATTTGTACTCAAGTTCAAGAGAGCGTTTGACCTTCCTGTGTGGAGTTAGGAGGTTACCTACTGACTCCTGGACTTGTGCCAAGGGAGAAGGTCAGTGGGAGACTACACAGTGAAGTTCCACACTATGGCAGGTGAGAAGGGGTGGAACAAAAGACTTCTCATCACTGCGTTCCAGCATGGGCTGAGCACAGAGGTCTGGCATGAGATCGCAGTGTGTGATCAACAGGACAGTCTATATGGCCTGATAAATCTGGCTATGCAAATAGACAATGAGGAAACCAAGTGGTGCAGAGAGAGTATGTCCTGAGCCTTCTACTCATCAGATCACTGCCTGTTTACACTCCCTCTCTCGTCACCCAGTACACAGGCTGTGGTGCAGCCCATGTGGGTGAGAGAAGGGCGTCCGGCACCTACCTCAAGAGGAAAGAGATTAGCACAGAAGGACAGGTTGCTGCCTCTACTGTGGCTCTTCAGGACATTTCCAGCATTGTGTACCCAAACACCCAGAGAAAGAGGAGATCCATCAGTAAGAAGGGGAATTCTGATGGGTCAATTCTCCCTACAAACATCTTCCCCTAAAAAAGTAATGCTCCCAACTTCCCTGCTGTGGGGGTCCCAGACCCATGAGCTTCTGGTACTTATTGACTCCAGAGCAGCTGGAATCTTCATGGATATTCCTCAAGCTCAAAGGTGGAGAGTTCCAGCTCAATAATTGAGAGACAATATTGATGTCAAGCCTCTGGGTGTTCGGCTTCTGGGCACTGGCAAGCTCCATCTCTCACAGTACCCTTCTAACTTGTGCATAGGGAAGAACTCTCCTATCTTGTAGATTATCCTGAACTGTCACTGGTACTTGGCCTTCCCTGGCTTTGCTGACGCCACCCTTGGATCAACTGGTCCCAAAGTGCACTTCAACAGTGGGGACTGCCATGCCTGCCTACTTCTCTGGGTCCAGCTCAAGCCCCTGTTAGCACATCCCCTCCTGAGCCAGTTTTGTGTCCAGCTGAATATGTTGACTTTCTTGAGGTCTTCAGTAAGAAGAAAACCACCTCCCTCCCTCCACACCAGCCATACGACTATGCCATTGACCTCTTACCTGGTTCTAGTCCTCCTTGGGGCTAGCTCTTTTCCGGGTCTCATCCTAAGAAGGTAGCCATTGAAGAATGCCTCAACGAGGCTTTGGTCTTCTGAGATATCCAACCATCTACCTCACCAGCAGGGGTAGGATTCATTTTTCTGAGAAAGAAGAATGGCATATTGTACCCCTGTTCACAAAAAATGGACTGTTGCCTAGATATTGTATGTCCTAACAATATATCAGCCCCTCAATAACATCACAGTGAGGAACTGCTACCCTCTTCCCCTGCTTGCCTCTGTATTTGAACATCTCTAGTTAGCAACCATATTCTCAAAGCTAGATCTGTACAATGACTACAATAGGTTCACATCCGAGCAGGGGACGAGCAGAAGACAGCGTTCAACACCTTCACTGGCCGCTATGAGTATGATGTGAGGCCCTTTGATCAGGCCAACACCCTTGCTGTTTTTCAGGCCCTGGACAATGACGTGCTCTGAAACATGTTGAATCAGTTTGTTTTTGCGTATTGGGACAACATTCTTATCCATTCCTGCTCTCAAAGATTCCAAGTACATTTATTATCAAGGTATGTATGCAATTTACAACCCTGAGATTCGTCTTCTCACAGAGAGCCACGAAACAAAGGAACACCCTGGGACCTACTCAAAGAAGACATCAAACACCCAAGGCGCAAAAGGAAGAAAAATCGCAAAACGGCAAAAACTAAGCAAAAACACAGAATATAAGACATTGAGAATATGAGAATATATTACATTGTGGTTTAATGTAATATAAACAATCTAGGAATGCTTAGTTCGGTTCAATTTAGTGCTGTGTCGTTCCTTGACTACAGGCCACAGAACCAGTCTCCCCTGATCAAAATCACAATGAGAAAAGGGGTAACCAGAAACGCATTATAGCATGACCTCCCATCCACAAACCGTGTCAATTAAACCTTGCCCAGGAACCAAGACTCTGGCAGCATCGAGAGAGAGGGAAAAGAGACCCGTCAATCATAGGCTCTTGGAGCAGCGAGAGAGAGTCCAGTCGCATGCAAGCACCTTTCTCCAGCAGCAGTGAGCAAAGGAGAGAGACCAGTCAAACACAGGTGGAAAATACGCAGGGCCCCTGCTTGCCCTCCGCTCTTGCCCTCGTTGATTTCAATCTTTCTCGATGCTTTAATCGGCAAGATCGGCAGGAAGAGGATTTGATCATGGGCTCGTACCCCGGCACCGGGTGTCTTTGCTTCCGGGCCGCACATTCCTCTTGGAGACAGCAAAGCACCAGACCGCTCAATCGGCCCGAAAACACACCATGAAAACGTACGTCACAGGTTCCAGTAGCAGCAGAACCATATTTGAAAGAGGAAGAAGGAAAAGCAGCCATTTCGTGAGCTGTCTGAAGGATGTCGCCTTTGGTCGTGTTGCTGGCTGGCGCCAACTTCTTCTGACTTGCCAGGAACACATCTGGCATGTCCAGAAGGATCTCTGACAACTCCTTGAAAATAACCTTTATGCCAAGCCAGAGCAGTGTAAGCTCCACAAGGAGCAGGTGTCGTTCTTGGGCTACGTCCTCATCCCTTCCAGTGTTCAAATAGACCCGTGTAATTTTCAACTGGTCACAGAGTGGCCAGATCACCCATGTCAAACAGGTGAGGCACTTCATAGGATTTGAAAACTTCTATCGCTGCTTCATCAGTAGCTTCAGTTCCATTGCCGCTCCCATGAACGCATTCACTAAGAAGACCTCCGCAGGATTCCAATGGACAAGTGAAGCAGACCAAGCATTCTCAGAGCAAAAACAAAGCTTCACCACTGCCAGACCCATCCTCTCCAATCATTGTCAATGTTCATGCATCTGATGTCAGCATTGGAGTCCCTAAGACTTTCCTGATAGGAAATGGAGGTGTATAGAAAGCCCATTGTAAAGATGAGCTGGTTGAAACCAGGAAATTAGAAATGATAAAAATGCTAGGAGGAATGAGAGATATCCTGAGTGTAAGTGGGAATGTGACTGGATGGAGTGCTGATATGAAGAAATGAGTTCAGAGAGGCATGAGCAGGCAAAAACAATGGCTACAGTGGATCTAATTAATGGATCTTGGGTAAGAGATAGAAATGGGCAGCGAGGGTTTGGGGACTATGAAGCTGGAGGCTGGCAGGGAAGATCTCCTCAAGTGACGAGATCTATAGTAGTCTGGGAGATGGTGTTCTTTGTGGGTCCATGGTCCAGAGGAAGGTATATGGAGGAATCAGGAAGCTGGTGCCTGGATTCTGCATGGTAAAGGTCAATATACTGTAGCAGGCTATAAGGGAACTCCCCTTGCCTATGTGTTTGACAGTGAGGTCAGCATTGATCTGAAGAGTTATGACAATGTTGGAATGGTTAGGTTTGAGCTAGGTGGCCCAAAGTCACAGGAAAAAAATAAAATCTCAAACCTGATTGTTAATTTTTCCCACATAAATATGCGTGGATTTGATGTGTGGAGAAGAAGTGAGCGTGTGCCATTCCACACTTGCTAGGTGAGACAGTCATTGGAACAGTTTAAAGAAGCTGTTTGTTTCTTATTACAGTTCTGTTTTAACCCATTTTGTTTCAAAAGACAGGTAAATGGATGAATGAGGGGCAGGGTGCAGAGCACATGCATTAGCTACACATTTGTGGAGCAGGAACACAAGAAGTCTTTCTTTCAGATACAAGTGAACTTTTTTTCCTAAGTATTCTTCTGATTCTGTTTTGTCTTCTTCCAGTTTTTGCCTTTCCTTCTTTGGTTCTCTCCTGACCCTTTTTGCCTTGAATTCTTCCTCCATGACCTGGGATTCTCAAAAACCAATTTTAAAATAAATTTCCAAAAGGAAATGGATCTCTGCCTGAAGAGGAAAAGATTTCAGGCTTATGGCATAAGGTGCAAAGTGGCACTAATTGATACCCACTCCATAAACCTGGCATTGGAGGACTGGATGGCTGCCCAACTATTTATTGACTCAAAGCTTAACCAGACATATGGTGATGAATAACTCCATTTAATTACTATCTGGGTGCTATAGATGGGGTTATTTTCCATTCAAGTTTTTTTCTCTTTGATTTCCTAATGGAAGAAACCTTCGCAATCAACTATTGGATCAGCCATGATGAAATAGCAGAGCAGACACGATGGGCCAAATGGCCTAATTCTGCTCCTATATCCTATCAAATTCCAATTATTAGAGCAGTATCAATGGTTGAAACTTGACTCATTACTTTGAAACTTCCTGGTCATCCAGTTAAAATCTCATCTATTACTTGTTTTTTTTTCAGTTTCATAAGAACTGTCTAGCATAATTGAGTCACTTGAAGACTTTAGCTTCAAGGGGGCTAATAGTTTTAATACATTATCAATGTATAAATAGAGCAACTGAACCAGCTGCAAATTAAGCATCAGAAGGCTACTAAATGATTACTTAAAACATAGAACCTATTAACCCATTTTTGGAGCAAGTTAAGTTCTGGAAAATAGACTGGATGGATTTAGTTCCAAAATTATTTTCTGAATAAATAAAAAGATATCCTGAGATAGGAAATAATGCAGCTAATAGGATAAAATCCAGTACTTGGGAGGAAAATTTGTCTTGCAGCTCTGCATCCTTGGGTTGCTACTTTAATTATAAGGAGAGCAAAAATGAAGAGAATTCTATTCAAGTACATTTTTTTTATGAAACAATCAAATCTGGTATCTTCTTTGTATTCCCATATTGTGAAAAAAAAGTTTTAGTTACTTTCCATTAGTATTTATTAAATACATATTGGCAAATAGATCTTCGATATCCTGAAACAATAATTATGCAAAATCAATGCAAGCTATTGGCAACATCTGTTTTGAACTCTTGGTAATAAAATGAGAGTTGAGATGACACTAGAGGCTCTAAGTTACTGACTGTATATGCAGAAAATCCAAATAGTATGGGCATACTACATTGGGAGTGGAAACAGCATTTGCTAACGACCTGAGTGACTACGTAGGCTATTTTTGGATTTTCACTACCTATTCTGAAAAGAATAGGCACCAGACACTACTCGTTGCATCAGTACGCCCAGCCATTTGTAGGTTGCCAAACAAAGTTGACACTAAATTCTTCAAATATAAGAATCTGATGTGAGATGTAGATGGCGGGTTCATCTTAAAATCTTGGCTGAAGTCAATTGATTCCAGGGAACAATGTAGAATCAGGGTTAAAAGTTTAAAATGTACCCAACAAAAACTGTGCTGAACATACCTTCTTCTGCAAGTGTAAGTCATCAGTTCAATAGATTACCGATCTTGTTAAAAATGACATCGGTGGTGCTATAAGCCATCTGAACATGCTTTTATGAGAGTTGACTTGTACTGCCCCAAATCGGTATTAATGACGGTATTACCCAGGAATGTACCAGGCAGTGCCCTGCATTCTGGACTGGCTTCTTGTGGCATTTCACCCGTGCATTCCAATAATCTCTGAAGCCTCACTGAAAGGTTGTTATCTTTCTTTAGTATGCCAAGGTATAGCTGAATTTAGTAGTAATGCCTTATGAGGTTCTCAACAAAAATAAATTGCAGAATTGGAATATGGCCAGAATCTAGTTTGAAACAGCTTGAGGGTTGTTTATCGCCAGAAGCAAGCATCAAATGAAGATTTCTGTGATTCTCTGAAAGGGACACTGATGGACGTGTGGATTGGAGGTAGGGGTGGGGTAGGTGTGGTTTTGAGGGCACCAGCAGTACCAGGAGACTGGACAAGGCTGCCAGGCAGGAGTTGGCCAGAGTGGTCCCCTACAGTAGTGTGGAAGCCTGAGCACTGGGAGGTCAAAAGAAAATTCTATGATCATACAAGGTATGCTGCACACCATAATAACTGCTGCTCTCATGTACAAATAAGCACACTCTCTCTCTCTCTCTCACACACACACACACACACACACACACACACACACACACGCACACCCATACCATCAGAAGTTCACCACTGACATCTTATGCCTCCTCTAATGCCCACAAGGGTGGCATGGTAACGTAGCAGTTAGGGAAACACAATTACTGCGCCATCGATCAGCAATTGGGGTTCAATTTCTGCTGCTGTTGTAAGGAGTTTTTAAGTTCTCCCTGTGACTCCTTGGGTTTCCTTGCATTTTCTAAACACTAGGCACACAGACGTGGTTAAGAGGTTCAGTTGCTCTTCAGATCAAACATTAGAATGTGGAAGAAATGTGATCTAAATTACTTTGTCCGTGGAATGATTGTTGGTGCCAGACAGGGTTGTTCGAGTACCTCAGCAATTGCTGATCTCCTGGGATTTTCATGCATAGCAGTCTCGAGAGCTTACAGAGAATGGTGTGAAAAACAAAAAGACATCCGATTCTGTGGATGAAAATGTCTTGTTAATGAGAGAAGTCAGAGGAAAATGGCCAGACTGGTTCAAGCTGACAGGAAGGTGACAGAAACACATTACAACAGTAACACTTTGCTGTGAGCAGAAGAGCCTCTCTGAATGTACAACATGTTGAACCTTGAAGTGGCCGGGCTACAGCAGCAGGAGAGTACAAACATACTCTTAGTGGTCACTTTATGAGATACACCAGGCACCTAATAAAGTGGCCACTCCACTGATTGTGCATGTACATAGGCAGTCCCCGAAACTGGGTTCTGTTCCAATTTCTGCCCGAATGAGAAACATCTTATTTCTATAGTTACTAGGGTTACCAACTTTCTCACTCCCAAATAAGGGACAAAAGTAGCAGTCAAATATGGGACACTTGTGTTTACCCTAAGAAAGACTACCATCACCATGAAACCTTGCACGGGCACCTGTGTGTGCACGTGTGACGTATGCATGCTTGTACGTGCCGAATTTTTTTCTACAAATCGGTTTTGGCGATTCTGTTCAGTGAAACTACACTGTACATACATTATTTCTACTTTATCTAGGCTGTGTATTTATCATATCATTCCTGCTTTTACTATATATTAGTGTTATTCTAGGTTTTATGTGTTATTTGGTATGATTTGGTAGGTTATTTTTTGGGTCTGGGAATGCTCAAAAATTTTTCCCATATAAATTAATGGTAATTGCTTCTTCGCTTTATGCCATTTCGGCCCGAAAGTTTTCATAGGAATGCTCTACCTTAGCGGGGAAAATACGGGACAAGGGCGGTCCCATATGGGACATACTAATTTAGCCCAATTTACGGGATGTCCCGGCTAATACGGGACAGTTGGCAACCCTAATAGTTATCCCCACATCGTATCACTTACATACACTTGCTGTCATTTCTTTAATTCATCAAACATTCACCTCAACACCATCCTGTAATATAACTGTGCTTAGTCATTAATGAATACCTCAAAATATTTTATAGCTATCTTAAAAAATGTTTTAAAAATGAATGGGAGAATTTATGTAAAGTCAGATTTCCGAAAGTCAGGTCATTTACAACCCAGGGAGCCTCTGTACGTACAATAATGGTTCATCAAAATGATTCTTAGGATAGCATAGGTGTTTATTCCACGAGGAAAGATTATTACAGACTGTGCATTTTCACTCATGTTTAGAAGAATGAGATATACCCTCACTCAAGCAGGCAAAATTTTTGAGTGGCCTGAGAGAATGGATGTAAGCATGATGGCTCCCCTTGCCAGATGCATCAAGAATCGTGGGTCGTATTCTTGAAGTGTCAGCCATTCAGGAAAGAGATGAGAAAAATTTTTTTCAGCCAGAGTCGTGAGATTTTTGAATTCTAAAACGAAATGCTGCGGAGGGTTGGTAACTGAGTATGTTTAAGGCAGATAATGTTTTGAATATTAGAGGATATGAGGTTTGTGCAGTAACGGTCACTGAAGTAAAAGATCAGCCATGATCTTATTGAATTGCAAGGTCATGGGGCTAGATGGACCACTCTTATTTTGATTCCTTATGTTTTTATGTAATACTAAGATGTAATACATCTGACTGTAAAACAGAAATGCAATGGAATATGTAATTTTACTGAAAGATATTATGCTTTTCCATTAATGTAACATTTGATATGACATTATTACAAAGTGTTCCCAGAAAAGTGGCACAATTGAAATTTATTCTCATTTAGCATAAGTAACATGTTTGAATATGTTACACTGGTCTGGCAGCTGCAGCTATTGCTGCATGCATCATGCTTCAATAAGAAAAATTGCTTTTGTCATGAGAACACACTCCAGCTAAACCTTGAATATGGATAGGCAATGAGCAATACTTTCCTTTCAAAAATTACTGCCTAACTGTAATGGACTGCAGTGTTGCAAAATATTTAGGCTTGTGGTTAATTTGAGTAAATTCTGTTGCTTCTTTCACTGATATTTCATCTGTGTATCTTAACTTGATCAGTTGTCGTAATGGCTTGAAATGAACTTCAGTTAGAATTTCCTTGAGAAATGAAGACAGTTTATGATTGGCAGGAGTGTGGGGCATGGTAGTCGACAACAATTAGACTTTCACACCTATGTAACACATACAACAAGGTACCATGAATTGTTACAAGCAACTCTTCACTACAATCCTGTGTTCCCAGGAGCAAAGGAGGCTGACAGGATCACCTTATGGAGCTGGGGGGGGGGGGGGGGGCAAAGTAGAAGTTGCAGACTTTTTCCAAGATTGGGGATTCCAACATTAGGGGGCATAGGTTGAAGGTGAGAGGGAAATGATTTAAAGGGCTTTTCACACACAGTGATTGGTATATGGAACAAGCTGCCATAGGAGGTCATTTAAAAGACATTTGGACAGGTATATGGATTGGAAAGGGTTAGAGGGATATGGACCAAACACAAGTAAACGGAATCTGTGCAGATAGGCATATGGGTTAGCATGGGTGAATTGGGCTGAAGGGCCTCTTACCATGCTATAGAATTCTATGAATCTTTGAGCCAATGATTCTTCATAGTATTTCAGTCTGTTTACTGCTCCTGAAATCTTGCTTCGCAAACTGTGAAACTGACCTTCAACCATTTAAACAAGGGTTATATTCAATTTAATTTTTCAATTTAATTTATTTCCAGATTTCTGCGAAGAAGTCCCTAGGTAACAAAATTTAGTATTCAGTGGTTATCTGCCTATATTACAAATACAAAAGAAATCATTTAACTCCGCCCAGGCCACGCATTTTCCCATCTCCCATAGATTTTTCTTCACAGTATATGAATTATAATTAAATGCTCAGAATATAAAGTTGCTATTTTGCATCACTAACTTCATTTGAATTTGAGAATGTATTGTGCCTTGCCTCTGACCTTCACGAATCTTTTCTATTTCTTGAGGTACATCATTCAAACGTAAAACTACCCAGAATGATTCATATGCTCCTCAGAACTACCCGAGCAATCTTTTCCATCATAAGCCATTTTAATGTGCAGACGGGGATCACAACTAGTGACGTGGGGCACAGGAACAAGTCTATTTGCCCCCAATAATCATCCATTAAAAAATAAGTATAAGGTGAGGTCATGGAAACGTTTCTCCAATAACACTAAATATACTGTCCCTCCAAAATCCAGCAAATTTAATTTCGGGTCTTTAACTCTGCTCTTCAATCACCTTTGTTAAGTAAGCTATTCATTCCCCAAGACAAATCATTGCTCTGATTAAAAGCTGAATGGCTGGAAACGTAAGTGGTTAAACCTGAGAACAGAGAGTACTACACACGGAACACAATGTACAATTAACCCATGTGTATTCGACCCTGTATAGGACACCATAAGATTTATGCTCTTGCTTTAACATTACAGCCTCAGCATTCAGGGATTGTAGTACCGTAGTGCATTTCCATGGGATTTTATTGTCTGCTGTTGAACACCTAAATGAAAGCATGTGCAATTCCAAATGGGGAAGAGAATATTGCCCTCACCATGCAAAAGGATAGGGGAGGTTGAAGCATAAAGTAGGAGCATAATTTTCTCATGGGCTCTGGACACATTGGTGAAGGGAAGGAGTGAGGTCCTCTACTGATAGGAGGTCAAGAAATCCATTCATTTATTGATGAGCCACGGTGAGAGAAGGCCAACACCAGGATTGAAGCTCCAAGAATACGGCCATGCCTCCCAAGAAGGATTTATGACTTTGCGTGGGTGATCAGGTTGGCAATGGCATCAATATGTCAAAATCCAACAGCTGAACACTCACCTCCTACACAACTCTTCTGTTCTCTATACAACAAATTAACTACGCTAGACATTTCATACAGGCATTTTAAGTCCATGCTAACACATTTCCCTCAATTTTCTCAAAGAAGGTGGTGTAAGGAGGAAACTCTTGTCAATCAATTCACCAGCCGAGAAGAGAGTTCAACAGTGGTGATTACCAGTGCAGAGGAGAGCTCGAGGAGGGGAGGAGAAGATGGCGGCATGACGCAATGTGCGCAGTCGCTCTGAAATGATATCGGTATTTGTTAAGTAGGTACTGTGCACAATCCTGATTTGATGGAGGCAGACGTGAGAAGCACAGAGGAATATCCGGAGAAACTTCTGAAATGCTAGCTTCGCTGCCGCTGCTACTGTGCGATCGAGAATCTCCGGAGGGGAAGGCCCCAAATACTCGGCTTTGCCTATTGCCTGTTGCCGGGGCCGGGGCCGAAGCGCTCGGCAGAGATGGTGCTCGGTGTTGGAGAGCTGGTCGGAGCCTCGAAGTTTTCGGACGGACTCAAGAGTCGGCTGTGGTCGGGTGCTTCCAGGGTGCTGCATTGGCAAGTTTGCGGCGCTGGAGGTTCATGGCAAGGAGAGTTTCTCTTCCTTCTACTGTCTGAGTGAGATGATGGGACTTTTGAGAGACCTTGAGACTTTTTTTTTTACCATGCCCATGGTCTGCTCTTTATCAAATTATGGTATTGCTTTGCACTGTTGTGACTATATGTTATAATTATGTGGTTTTTGTCAGTTTTTTAGTCTTGGTTTGTCTTGTGTTTCTGTGATATCATACTAGGGGAACATTGTATCATTTCTTAATGCATGCATTACTAAATGACAATAAAAGAGGACTGTGAGTCCTCATAATCTCGAAAAAAATGCCACTGTCTGTCTAGCCAGTGTCGGCTCAGAGAATGAATATGTATGATAACAGCAATATCATAGTTCATTCTCCCCAAATCCTGCCCACACATCAAGTCCTAATCTAGGCTGAGTTACAGACTGTACTTGGTATACAGTTAAACCCCTGATGTCCCTGTTCCTCAATATATGAAAGGTTATTTTTGTTGCTTTTTTTTGCTCAAATAAGACAGTATTTTTTGCAAAATGTTGAATTAATGAGCAGATTTATTTACTTATGGAAAAAAAATTGGATTGAATAATCTCTTTTGTTCACATATCATTCTGTCCAGAAGCAGTGTGCAAAAGGGTTGATGTTGACAAAAAAAAAATACAATTGCTAATAGCTTTGTAGTGTAAAGAAAAATGACCTGTTGCAGCATTCCAATTAATCATGGAGTCACAGAGTCCTACAAAGCAGAAATGGGCTCTTCAGCCACAAACCAACCATTCTCCCTATCTACGCTTATAATTAACCTCCTTAATAGCATGGCCTTGGAATATTTTGATCAAAAACGGAAATGTTTCCATTTATATATATATATTTTTTTTTTTCTTCTCTGAAGATTTTCTCCTCCATGTCCAACAGCCTCCTGTTACCTGGCTCTGCATTGTCTGGAACTCTCCCTGTTCCATAAGCAGAATCCACTGAAGTGAGCTATCAGATATTTTCTTGCCCCAGTGAACATACTTCTTCCAACCTCAACTCTGTTGTTGCTCCCTTTGTTCAACTTACCTCTGTGACTCATCAAATGCCCTTCACTTTAAAAATTTCTGCTTCCTGAGCTGAACTATATTCCATTCACAATGGATGTCCTATCACTTCCACAACTCCAGCAATTATTTATTTCTTCCTTAAATAGCATCAGTCCCCATCCCAGTCCACCTCCTCACCATAGCACAACATGTCCATTGTTCTCTATAAGACCCCTTCCCCCCACACTTCCACCAAATAAAGTCTATTGCTGTGCTAACCTATACTTGCTTAATATCAGTTACACCATTTTGTGGGAGATTTATTCTATTGCTCCTCTCTGATTTATTTTAGCATATTTCTAAATATGTCAGTTATTTCTGCTCCCAACCAAAATGGAAAATTTCATCAACTTCCAGTTTTCATCCATTCCTTAACTTGATACGATCCATTTCCAATGTTTTCTTTCCATTCCTTACTGCTCTAATTCCTTTTCTCAGGATGAGCTTCCAACTTAACATTGAACCTTACAAGAGAGCAGGAACATGCTATGATGAGGTGTAACCGCACATAACATTAGCCTTCAGCTTTTACTTCATAGAAGGCCGGCTTAGGCCATTCTCCTGAATGGGTCACCAACCAGGAGTTGAGTTAGGTTTTATTTTAATGCTGTAATTATTTAACATCATTTTAAACATTTATAATTTTAGTAAACAGTAGCAGTTAAACATTATTTAAAAATCATTAGATATCCCATGTCCTCTCAAAGCCATTGAGGTGCCGGCTGAGGCCTACTCATTGCTTAGAATCCAGTGCACTTCAGCTGCAGAGAATCAATTCATCAAGCCTGCCACATCTGAAAAAGAAATCTGCTAAATGGATAATACAGATGCAAGTGCAGCCAGAAGGCCTGGACAATAGACCCATTACCTCTTTATATATAATTATCAAAGGTCTTTTTTAACTTCCTTTCTCTAAACCTTTTCCATTTCTCAATCATTTCATGAGTGTGGAGAAGGGGACCAGATTTCCTTTAACTACAACAAGACAAAGGTTGTGAAAATTAGCTTGCTATTGTGTTGCATGCAATTTCCTCATGTTGATCACAACACTAATTGCATTAGAGAATAGAGAATTAAAAAATCTAATTCCTGCACTGAACAATAAATTTTATATATACTTCCAAACTCTTTAGCTCTGCCCTAGATAGTTTTGCTGCAGACTGATGCACTTTACTCAATTCATTTCCCAATAATACTCTTAATTCTGAGATGGTCTTTTATTAATCCTGAGCAATGCAAGAATCAATTAAATTTACTTTATGAAATGACTACAGATTGTTTTATTGTTCAAATTTAAAAGCAAATTTATCCAGCAAAAATATAAATGTGATACCAACTGAGCATCTCCCATACACAAAGTGTAGTAACATAAACTTAGAGACAAGATTTACTGGTTTCTTTGATCTGCCAATCCATTTTTGTACCTTTTGCAGTTTGCCTGCATTCTTTCTCTCTTGTCCTATAACTGATTTGCAGGCCTTTCACCACTATATTGTGGCTGGCCACTAGAAGATCAATGGACAGGCGTCATGAGTAATCCTCTGCTTCCCGTAAAATTCACCATTCACTGGCAACTTGCCAACAGTCAACACCCTTTTCTTGAAGATTTGTGTTGAAGTAAATACAATAATCTTGATATAATTGCAGGATGAAAAGAAATAATTTATTCCAAGTGCATCGTTCTTGACATGCAGCGGTAAATAGATTAAGGACAGAAATGATGGCACTTGTTCATATAAACTGTGGCAATTTTCTACCTTAAGTATTTCCAAAGGGGAGCGTTCTGGTACAAACAAGCAGATTCTTGGTACCTCATATCTCACTTCACTGAAACTGTAAGTACTTGCAAATCTGGTGCAGCATGACCATGCATAAAGCTAAGTGTAATTAATATGATATTTTATCATTCTGTTCACTAGTTGCACAAAACAAGAACTCTTGAAATTAGACACATGAATCAGGGCATTGAATTAATCAGGTTGGTTTTTCAGGAGCACTGTCAACACAGAAATTTTCTTGACTGAATATGTTTCTTCCAAGCTTTTTATGCCCATTACTTTTAACAAAGAGAACATCTCAAGTTTGGAAGAGAGATCTTGTGATGTGCATTGCTGAAATATGTATGTGTGCTTGCCAATCTTCAACGCACACATACATTCAACCACTGAATCTTTGTGAAGACGTCTTGCATTAGAGAAAATGTGCTGAACTAAAAATAGCTGAAAATACAGCCAAAGCTTTAAAAAATTAGAATGGCCTTGAACAAAATGGAATAAAAATGGATCCTGAGATGTGAAGATGCAGAGCTGCACTGAGATATCTCTGATCAAATGTTGATAGACGTAATGGGATGGTTGGATGGGAGAAAATGAAGGGGATGGAGATGGAGAGAGAAGAACATGTGGGAAAGATGTGGGTTTGAAATGAATTGAAATTCCAGTTTGCTGACATATTCTTTATTCAGTGATGTCACAGCTATATCCAAGGATACACGGTGTATCGGAAGGATAGGAAGGTAGGCAGACGGGGAGGTGTGGCTTTATTGGTAAGAAATGATATTAAATCATTAGAAAGAGGTGATATAGGATCGGAAGGTGCAGAATCTTTATGGGTTGAGCTAAGAAAGCGCAGGGGTAAAAGGACCCTGATGGCAGTTATTTATAAACCTCCAAACAGCTGCAGTGATGTGGTCTACAAATTACAACAGGAAATAGAAAAGGCTTGTCAGAAGGGCAGTGTTATGATAATTCTGGGGGATTTTAACATGCGAGTGGATTGGGAAAATTAGGTCGGCACTGGATTTCAAGAGAGAGAATTTGTAGAATGTCTGCGAGATGGCTTTTTAGAACAGATTGTTGTTGAGCCCACTAGGGGATCGGCTGTACTGGATTGGGTTTTGTGTAATGAACTGGAGGTGATTAGAGAGATTGAGGTGAAGGAACCCTTAGGAGGCAGTGATCATAACATGATTGAGTTCACTGTGAAATTTGAAAAAGAGAAGCCGAAATCTGATGTGTTGGTATTTCAGTGGAGTAAAGGAAATTATAGTGGCATGAGAGAGGAACTGGCCAAAGTTGACTGGAAAGGGACACTGGCGGGAAGGACGGCAGAGCAGCAGTGGCTGGAGTTTAGGCAAGAAGTGAGGAAGGTGCAAGACAGGTATATTCCAAAAAAGAAGGAATTTTCAAATTGAAAAAGGATGCAACCATGGCTGACAAGAGAAGTCAACGCCAAAGTTAAAGCAAAGGACAGAGCATACAAGGAAGCAAAAATTAGTGGGAAGACAGAGGATTGGGAACTTTTTAAAAGCTTACAGAAGGAAACTAAGAAGGTCATTAAGAGGGAAAAGATTAACTATGAAAGGAAGCTAGCAAATAATATCAAAGAGGATACTAAAAGTTTTTTCAAGTATGTAAAGAGTAGAAGACAGGTGAGAGTAGATATAGGACCGATAGAAAACGATGCTTGAGAAATTGTAATGGGAGATAAGGAGATGGCGGAGGAACTGAACAAGTATTTTGCATCAGTCTTCACTGAGGCAGTATACCGGACACTCAAGGGTGGCAGGGAAGAGAAGTGTGCGCAGTCACAATTATGACAAAGTACTCAGGAAGCTGAATAGTCTAAAGGTAGATAAATCTCCTGAACCAGATGGAATGCACCCTCGTGTTCTGAAGGAAGTAGCTGTGGAGATTGTGGAGGCATTAGCGATGATCTTTCAAAAGTCGATAGATTCTGGCATGGTTCTGGAGGACTGGAAGATTGCAAATGTCATTCTGCTATTTAAGAAGGGGGAAAGGAAGCAAAAAGGAAATTATAGACTTGTAAACTTGACATCGGTGGTTGAGAAGTTGCTGGAGTCGATTGTCAAGGATGAGGTTACGGAGTACCTGGAGGCATATGACAAGATAGGCAGAACTCAGCATGGATTCCTTAAAGGAAAATCCTGCCTGACAAACCCATTACAATTTTTTGAGGAAATTACAAGTAGGCTAGACAAGGGAGATGCAGTGGATGTTGTATATTTGGATTTTCAGCCACACATGAGGCTACTTAACAAGATAAGAGCCCATGGAATTACAGGAAAGTTACATACGTGGATAGAGCATTGACTGACTGGCAGGAAACAGAGAATGGGAATAAAGGGATTCTTTTCTGGTTGGCTGCCGGTTACCAGTGGTGTTCCAAAAGGGTCCGTGTTGGGGCCGCTTCTTTTTACATTGTACATCGACGATTTGGATTATGGAATAGATAGCTTTGTGACTCATTTTTCTGATGATATGAAGATAGGTGGAGGGGCCGGTAGTGCTGAGGAAACAGAGAGTCTGCAGAGAGACTTGGATAGATTGGAAGAATGGGCAAAGAAGTAGCAAATGAAATACTATGTTGGAAAGTGTATGGTTATACACTTTGGCAGAAGAAATAAACAGGCAGACTATTACTTAAATGGGGAGAGAATTCAAAATTCTGAGATGCAACGGGACTTGGGAGTCCTCATACAGGATACCCTTAAGGTTAACCTCCAGGTTGAGTCGGTGGTGAAGAAGGCGAATGCAATGTTGGCATTCATTTCTAGAGGAATAGAGTATAGGAGCAGGGATATGATGTTGAGGTTCTATAAGGTGCTGGTGAGACCTCACTTGGAGTACTGTGGGCAGTTTTGGTCTCCTTATTTAAGAAAGGATGTGCTGACATTGGAGAGGGTACAGGGAAGATTCACTAGCATGATTCTGGGAATGAGAGGGTTAACATATGAGGAACGTTTGTCTGCTCTTGGACTGTATTCCTTGGAGTTTAGAAGAATGAGGGGAGACCTCATAGAAACATTTTGAATGTTGAAAGGCATGGACAGAGTGGATGTGGCAAAGTTACTTCCCGTGATGGGGGAGTCTAGTATGAGACTTAAGGATTGAAGGGCGCCCATTCAGAACAGAAATGCAAAGAAATTTTTTTAGCCAGAGGGTGGTGAATCTATGGAATTTGTCGCGACGGGCAGCAGTGAAGGCCAAGTCATTGGGTGTATTTAAGGCAGAGATTGATAGGTATCTGAGTAGCCAGGGCATCAAAGGTTATGGTGAGAAGGCGGGGCAGTGGGACTAAATGGGAGAATGGATCAGCTCATGATAAAATAGCGGAGCAGACTCGATGGGCCGAATGGCCAACTTCTGCTCATTTGTCTTATGGTCTTGTCTTATATCAGTTTATTATTGTCATATGTACTGAGGTACAGTGAAAATTTTATTTTACATACTATTTCTATAGATCAATCCATTACAACAGTGCAAGGTGAGACCAGAATGCACAACAAAATGTTACAGTTGCAGAGAAAATGCAGTGCAAGATCGCAACAAGGTAGTCTGTGAGGACAACAGTCCCATTTGTTTATAACAGTGGGATAGAAGTTCTCTTTGAACCTGGTGGTATGTATTTTCAGGCTTTTGTATCTTTTGCCTGATGGGAGAAGGGAGAATGAGCTGGGTGGGTGGAGTCTTTGATAATGTTGGCTGCTTTACTGAGGCAGCAAGAAGTAAAGATAGAGTCCACAGAGGGGAGCTGGTTTCCATAATATGCTGAGCTGTGTCCACAACTCTTTGCAGTTTCTTACAATTCCAAGCAAGAGCAGTTGCCATGTAAAGCCATGATGCTTCTAGGTATCATATTTTCTGTGGTGCACTTGCAAAAATCAGAGAGTGTCACAAGGAAGTAGAGGCACTGGTGAGTTCTCTTGCCTATGGCATCTACGTGGTTGAACCAGGACAGGCTATTAGTGGTATCCACTCCCAGGAAGCCAAAGCTCTCAAACTTCTCAAGCCTCAGCATCACTGAGGTAAATAGCAGCATGTATACCACCCCCTTACTGAAGTCAATTGTTATAGACCATAGAAACCATAGAAACTACAGCACAGAAACAGGCCTTTTGGCCCTTCTTGGCTGTGCCGAACCATTTTCTGCCTAGTCCCACTGACCTGCACATGGGCCATATCCCTCCATACATCTCCCATCCATGTATCTGTCCAATTTATTCTTAAATGTTAAAAAAGAACCCACATTTACCACCTCATCTGGCAGCTCATTCCATACTCCCACCACTCTCTGTGTGAAGAAGCCCCCCCTAATGTTCCCTTTAAACTTTTCTCCCCTCACCCTTAACCCATGTCCTCTGGTTTTTTTCTCCCCTTGCCTCAGTGGAAAAAGCCTGCTTGCATTCACTTTTTTTTTGTCAGTTATACAATTTATTATTCCATTTAGTCCAGAATGATTTCCAAGCGTCTATAGCAGTTTTTTAGATGAGGAGCTTCTGTTGGCAGACGGCATACCTGTTATCGTAATCTTCTTGCTTCACGCTCAGACTCCAAAAGCGTGAGCACATCTCCCTCATGGACTGGCCCTTTCACATTCCGAATGATGGATCGGTTGCTGTCATCCATAAATTCCACACGTACCTGTGTACACTGTCCCTGCGACCCAGTTCTTCCAAGAACCTTGGTAACCCGTGCTAATTTGACGGCCTGTGTCCGCGGGTCCTCCATCACGGCAGCAGCTTAGCGAAAAAAAAAATGTTTCGTAACTCCAAAAACAAATTGAAAGAATAACACGGGAAACATGTCTACTCAGTTTTACTTTTCTTTACTTTAGCTAGGCACTCACATATGGTGTGGTGGCCTAATGATGTATGCCATTCACATACGTTCATATATAACCTGTAATGAATTATGTAAACAAACAAAGAATGCCTAATCAAACAGTATATTCACAATATTACTCAAATATTAATTAAGTAGAACATATACAAAGAGGTGTTGGACAGACAAAAATAAATGGACTGAGCAGGGAAAAGTTAAAGATAAAAAGTCATGTATAAGTTCTTAGTTGAATATCTGCAGGCTATAGTTTAGTATCCTTGAAATGCTGTTCAGAATAAAATCATCGAATGACTGAAACAGCCCAGTCAGTGTCCAATTCCATTTTAATTAATTTGCTATTTACTTCTGGTGTAAGCCAGTTTACTTGTTCCTTGTTAGCTTTTACATTTTAAATCTCAAGGCCACCCAGTCCTGTGTCACTCTCATCGTTATTAGATTTTCCATTAATATCGTGCCAATTAGTGCTACTTTTGAAATTGCAGCTTGATTTTTTATCTTTTAGTCTTCCCTGTTCAGTCCATTTATTTTTGTCTGCCTGACATGCTATTGGTATGTGTCCTGCTTTATTGCATTTTTTGCAAATTTCACCTTTAAATCTACATTGTTCTGGTGTGTGTGAGCCCCTACCACAACAGTAACACAACTTGTTCAGCCAAGCACGTTTCTGTTTAGACGTTCCAATTTTGTTCACATTCTCTTTCATGCTCGACTTCAACTAACTTCCAATTCTGCCTGCTGTTTCCATTGATAGAGCAATTTCAAGTGTTCTTTTAAATGTGAGATGTGCTTCAGCTAGGAGCAGTTTTTCAAAGCTTTCTACTAAAATTCCGCAAACTGAATAATTTCCCAGTACATCTTTAGCCCATCACTGAAACGACAATGCTCAGAAAATTTCTTCAATTCATCCACATGTGATGAAATAGACTCCCCTTCTTTTGAGTCTGCTTATGAAACTTAAAGCGTTCTGCAATCAACATAGTTTTGGTTCTAAGTGTTCTTGCATTATGTTCACAGTATCAGCAAAACTCATTTCAGCCAGTTTGGTTGGAGCAGTCAAACTTGTAAGCAAACTGTTTGCTTTTCCACCTATTGCATTCAGTAACACTGGCACTCACTTTCATTGACTATTTCATTTGCTTCAAAACACTGCTCAATTCTTTCAGTTATCTGTGGTGCATTCAAATGATGTGTTTATTTTTCCGATGTAGCCAGCCATTTCTGCTTTTTAAGAATTTATTATCATTATCACTTTGAACTCTCTGCTTATGAACCTGTAAATTTCATCCGTTTCCTGCCCTTTTTTTGAACTCGAACATCTCTCTCTCCCTTTCCAATTGTTAAAAGGCCTGAAATAATTAGATATGACAAAGTTATTTCCCATGATAGACTTGCAGATGGAGTTAGAGCAGAATTGGTCTACATGGTTGCAAGTGTATAATAAGTAACACTGGGGCCTTGTGGAGCATCATTTTGGAGAATAATCATGCTGGAGGTGTTGCTGCCTATCCTATTGATTGCAGTCTGTGGTCCTTATTAGAAAGAAATAAAATGAAGTCACAATGTTGGTCACAATGATTATCATACTTCTAGCTATCAACAGATCATTACCTATTCCATCGCAATCCATAGAATCAGTGCCTGCTATTTCTTATAGAAAATGTCTTCACTTTAAACATTCCTGCCTCATTTCAGTACCAGTCTGTCATTGCCTCCAGTTCAAGCCAATTCTCTTATTTTAATACTCTGTTCAATATTAGCTACATTCGGCCTGTTTAAAGTATCATTCCCAGCTTCTTTCCTTCCCTTTCCTTGTAAACCTGAAGTTTTTCTCCTTCTCTTTCCACTTTCTCCACTTCCCTATTTCCCTTCAGTCAATTCATTTCCCTTCCCTTACCCCTCCGATCCCATTTCCCCACATCCTGATAGCCATCTGTTGACTGCCTTTTCATCATAATTCACGTCCACTGCTGTCCATTCCTGGGTTCCTCAGTCACTTATGCCTCAAAGTAATCTTCTTTCCAATGGTTTCTCAACTGAAAGCAAGCTCATTTTCTTCTTTTCTCAGCCTGACAAAGGCTCTTCAGCCTGAAACATTAACTCTCTTTTCTTCATAGATGTTGTCTGACATTTTCTGTTTTTATTTCTGGCTTCCAGTCCACTGGATTGGGTTCATCTTCATTACCTCCCCTTATCTGTAACCAACTCCAGATTTTAAATATGAACTCCAATAATTTGGAAGTGTTCCCATCTTCAGAGGCTCAAATCCTTGTTGTGTTACTGAGATGAAATTGTGCCATAACTTTTGGGATTGGACAAAAACACAGACAGGGACCTAAAATTGATCTCACTTCATGCTTGCTTTTTAATTTTATTTGTTTTATAGGATTTATCAATGGCAATATTTTTAGCCCATCCTTGATTACTCTCGGAAAGGAGGTGGTGAACTGGGTTCCAGAACACCCAGACTATGGTCCTCTGGTGATTATACTGGCCCAGTGCTTTTGGCTGTGTTTAATCACAATGACAAAGGAGCAATGATGAATCACCATAACAAGCAGTATGAGACTTGGAGGAGAACCTAAAGATTGCAGTGTTCCCATGCATCTGTTGCTCTTGTCCTACCTAATGGAAGAAGTCGTGGATTTACTCAGTCCTGTGGATATAGCCTAAGCGTGTAACTGCAATGGATGATGCAGATGGCATACTGTAGTCACACAGCAATGGAATCAAATGGGCTGGTTTGTCCTGTATGATGTATTTTTACCAAGTAGAAGTTTTGTTTTGAATAACGGACCAAATTGTGCGCTGTCAAATTTCCTTGAACCATATACTTAATCGTTTTTGATTGTTAAAAACTGAAACAGTTTACAGAAATTTTTAGATTATGAGAACACTCAGTCCTCTTTTATTGTCATTTAGAAATGCATACGTACATTGAGAAATGATACAATGTTTCTCCGGCATGATATCAGGGAAAACAAGACAGATCAAAGACTAACACTGACAAAACCACATAATTATAACATATAGTTACAGCAGTGCAAAGCAATACCACAATTTGATGAAGAACAGTCCATAGGCACAGTAAAAAAAAAGTCTCAAAGTCCCGAGCCGATCGACTCCCGAGTCTCCGACAGCGGCGGCAAAAGGGAGAAACTCCCTGCCATAAACCTTCAGGCACCGTCAACTTGCCAATACCTTGGAAGCAGCCGACCACAGCCGACACTGAGTCCATCCGTCCAAAAACTCCAAGCTTTCGAGAAGCCTCTCCAATACAGCCTCCCGAGCGCCATCCTCTGCCGAGCGCCTTCAACCTCTTCCCGGCCGCTGAAACACGCAAAGCCAAGGATTTCAATGCCTTCAGCTCCAGAGATTCCGGTTATCACACAGTAGCAGCGGCAGCAGAGCGGACATTTCAGAAGTTTTCCAGATTTTCCGCTGTGCGCTCACCTCTGTCTCCATCAAATCAGGATTGTGCATGGTCCCCTACTTGATAGATAACAGATATTCATCACCAGACAGGCCGCGCACACTGTCATCGCGCCACCATCTTCTCCCCTAATTAAAAAGATGAATTTAATGAACAAAATCTTAAAGCCCCAGAAATGAATCAGAATCATTGAGATAAATAAGCACACAGTACACCTGCATTTATGTGATTGATCTGTGTTGGTAATGCTGTTCAAATGAATAGGGGCCCACACCACTCATCACTGGCCCAAGGGAAAAGGTCAGGTGCAAAGTGCATTCATCTGGGCACATCAGTGGTGAGAACAGAGAACAGTGGAGAGAAAGAGTTCCAGATATATTGGCATCCAACCTCCAGCTGGCATCTGGTTTCGTCTTGCAGCCCTCAGGTGCAGGGGCTTGGAGATGAGCTGACCAGTAAGAGGATCAGATTCTCATTAAATTCTGTGCAGTCAGCTTTATACAGGACCAAAGGCACAGGTGAGAAAAATTAAAAATGTTTTGATAATGTTCTCTTAAATGATAGTTTCCTATCTAAAACAATGGAGGAAACATTATATTTTAAATCAATATATTTGAACATACAAGATAAATATTGACTAGAGCCTGAGCTGGAAATTACTCTTTGTCTCTCATGGATTATAGCATAGTCTGTCTTTGTGAAATATGCATATTAATAGCCATTATTGTAACCCTTACGCAAGTCTGAATTCCATAACCATCCATAAAAAACAATATACTGTACTACACGATAACATGCGCAGCCAATCATGTTGTTTAAGCAGTGCATTTTTTTCTTGGTTCAGAGTATGCTTTCTGAGAATTCCAGCATGCTCTAGATCTGCAAACTGATCTAATCTTTGATCAACATGATACCATTCCTGGCTTTATCAGCACTTCAGTCATATCACTGAGCCTGCTCTGCCCATGTTGTATTTATTGTATGGTTTCAGACTCAAAAGCTGCAGGAGTTAACACTGTGTTCATCTCCCAGTATTCACACTGTTTTATCCAAAATTTTACAATCATCACTTTTCCTAGATCTACTGTTTCCTAGTGAAACAGTAGATCTTATCAGCACCAATGCCACTCCACCTCTTGCTGCTTTTTCTTTATGAAGTTTGAAATAACCAACATCCCAATAATGATTATGCAATTTCTTCTTCTCAGTCCTGATGCAATTTCTTTATATCCTCTGTACATCATCCTAAACTGCAGTCAACATCCAACATTTTAATTACCACACTTTCTCCAACTTCTAAACAACATCTAAGCTGCCCTTCTTTCCAAATAATGCATCTCATGGTTCCTAATCATCTACTTTCCCTTCTAAATACTTTTTGCCTGAATATTGACAATCAGACATCCAACCTGCCCTTTGGCACCAGGCTGCTCTGGTCAATGAAGAGACCATAAGATCATAAGATACAGGAGCAGAATTAGACCATTTGGCTCATCGAGTCTGCTCTGCCATTTCATTAAGACTGATCCATTTTTACCCCTCAGCCCCAATTTTCTGCCATTTCCCCATATCCCTTCATGCCATGACCAATCAAGCATCTATCAACCTCTGCCTTAAATATACTTAAAGGCTTGGGCTCAAAGCATGTTCAATGGCTCAGAGTTTGTGATGAAGCACTCCACTGACCAAAGAAAACTATCTACTGTATATTTCAGAAGCATTCAAAATCCTTCTAAATCCATTTTAAAATACTCATTAAGTTTTTCAAAAGGATTATGTTTCAAATAAATTAAACAATATTTAAGTACACTTCAAAGAAATTAAAAGTAATTAAATGAGCTAACAGATTTCAAAAAAGTATAACTTACTGTGTCCCACACAGATATTGCATTCGATTCAAATAAATGGAGTCACTGTTCTGGTGTTAGTAAGTTTGGGCAGAATCCACCATCAAGGTGCTAGAAGATCAATTTTTCTGCCCCTGAAATAGCATCTATTACATTCCCTGCTGATGAAGGGACACTAATTGTCATCTAGGGACTGATCTTTGCCTTCCGCACTGATCACAGACATGCTCAGTACCTTCAAAACACAATTTCTTCAGTTCCACAGCTGCTGTCATTCTTTTTAGCTTGATGCTCACATCTCCTCTTTAAGTTTTATTTTATATCAGGAACTGTGCAGTTCTATCATTGTCATAATTCAAACTGTGGAAGGTATAACACATCTCACCTGTGATTTCAGGCAGAATTGCAAAGACAGACAACAGTGCCACAAAGGTAGTGATTAATGGAAGTCAAGGAAACTTGCTCATGTGATAAAGTTGAAGCAAGGAAATATGACAAAGGCAAACAAAACTTAGCTGGGCATCACAGAGAAAAATATATTTGGCACCATGGTTAGGATTGCTTCAGTGCATGGTGTATTCTCAGTACTCTGGAGGTATTAAATAATTTCATTACTGTCAAACACTTTTCTGTTCATTGCTTATACTTTTATTCAGCAATCATTCCGTATCACATCTTGTCACATTTTACTTGCCCCATCACAGCGAAAAACGCTTGTTTTTGAATGGATATTATAAGGGTCAAAATATAAAGTGACAGTTCAGAGATCAATTTATCAGGACTTGGCTTGGTCTCAGATGATATGATTGCTGAACATTTGCAGCTTTGTAGTGTTTCATTTATGTAGTTTACTGATGGTAAAATGATTTAACATGTTCACCCCAAAACCTGTATGGTTCAATATCAAAATTATTGAAATACTTGTTTCAATCATATTAAAATTATTTTTTCATGTCAATCTTTAAACTAATATTGAAGCTTTGCTACTTTTCCAAATAATAGTCATAAAACATTCTTCATTTTCCAATACAGTTCTTTACAATCAGCAGAATCTCCTCATTGAGCTGATTTATGAAGGTTATGACTAGCAAAGGCATCCAACTTATTCCTGTGGGAGCCCACTTGTCACTGTTCTCAAACCTGAAATGTGCCCATTTATAATCATCTTCTCTTTTCTCTTTTCCGTCTTGTGAATTGCTACTTTGATTTGCAAACATTTATAAAGGCTTGTGGGTTTGTTTTTTTTTGCAGAATTGGCCTGAAACTCTCTTTGGTCTGTGGTAAATAAACACCAGCTGGAAATACTGAAACTCAAAATGAGACATATTTGAAATATATTTCAGAGATGTTCCAAGGCTGTATTGATGCAGTATCTGTAGCATTTGTGAAAATTAGCTTGCTGATTTAACCAAACCATCATTGTGGCTGAGTTCGACAAGAAACCACCCAAAAAATAATGTCTACTGGACTGTGGCCTATGGCCAGAAGTGCTGAAGATTGAAAAGGCCCATGTATGGGTACTATTGCTGCTTCTGCCTTTCTGCGTTTCTCTCAGAGTTGAGTTGCTATGTGTTGAAGATCATGTCCAGTGTGCTTCTAGATGGAGAAATGCACACTGTAGTTCAGAGGCTAGTGCTGCAGCTTCTATAGGAGCTATGTTGAGGAGAACCCTGGGATGAACTCCCTGAAGTTACCTAAATCGAGAAAACTGACTAGGGTAATTGTAGCAGAGTCTTACTGCCATGAGCCACAGGGAAAATCATCACTTGGATCCACCTCAACTGCTTCCTTCCCGTGGCTAAAGAATGGTACTATAATTCCCTGAATCATAGTGTAAATGCTGTCCATCTAGACAAGGGTACAGTGGATGTGATCTCAACTGTGCAACAATTCCAAAAGAAATGCAGGGAATATCATCAGACATTATACTTATCCTTTATCATCATCAGTGAAGCCTTTGACTCTATCGATTGGACTGTGGTGTACCTTCCTCATATTCTGTTTTCAACATTACGTGTCTCTATTTTACATTTGCTACTTGATGGCATGTAAGCCATGAATCTATTCAATGATCTATAGCTTAACCATTATTTACCAGTGTCAAACAAAGCAGCATTGTTACCCTGACACCTTTCTCAATCTTTTGTTCTTCAGCATTGCATCTCACCTTCAATAAATCTCCTGCTGGAGCAGATTCAATCTGTTAGAACCTGTTCAAGTTGCAGAGGTTACACTCCAGAACTAAGGTCACCTGAACCGCAAGTCAAGTTGCAATACACAGATGAAACTTGGATGAGTGCATTTTTGTGAACACTTATTTTTTAAAACAAAATAGCTGCTCAGAAGACAGAAAAGAGAATACAGAAGATGGTTATAAATGGTCATGATTCAGGTTTGGGAATGGTGACAAGTGGGCTTCCATAGTGATAAGCTGGGTGCCTTTGCTGTTCATAATTTTCATAAATACTTGTGAATTCACTGAAAACTATGAAAATATGACCATCAGCATCAATAAAAGTCCTAAACAAACTTCCCCCTTCTCCCCACCCCTCACTACTGCTGTGCCACACTCCCCTCCAGCAATAATGGCTCATAGTGAGATGTTGGAAAATATGGATAACTTCCTATAACTCGGAAGCCACCACTCAGAACCGTCATCAAACGTCACCATCACTTTCAATTCACCAGCACAGTCTTTTAATCAATTGAGGAAAAGATGATATAGAAAGTTAAGATCTTAGAATTGGCACAAAATTGATGATCTACTGGGCAGCAATATTCTTTGCCCTCCAAAGGTTCCCAAGACCTTTACAGGTACTCAATGTATCATGAAGATATCATCAACACCATTTGCACAGAATTCCCCAAATTCACTGGAAGGATGTGAACCAATATCAATATCCTCTCCAGGTCAGTATCTCCAGCACTGAGGGTCCAGTTACTGTCAGTTACCTAAGTTGGGTTGGACAAAACTAGACTTCTCAACCACACACTCCATTCTAAGCTCTATTAAGAGAAAAGGTTACCATGTAAAAATAGGAAATGATTCAGGATGTCCTCAAAGTTTCCCTGCAAAAATGACTCCTCAAAGTCTCTGGTCTATGATCACTCAATATAGTAAAGAAATAATTGAGAACTTTGAATCCATCCAAGAGGAGCACTTGGAAGTCTGAGATAAGCAGCAGTGGTGCGTTATCTCTCAGTTGTCCATCTGAACAAAATTTTGTCGTTTTTATACTGAACCCATTAGAACCCATGCGATTCAAGGGGAAAGCAAATTATCCTTGATCCTGAGGAAGAGCATAAGAAGAAGAAGAAGACTAGAATGAAAATCTACTGTTTTTACTGAATGTTCTATTTTTAATTCTGAGGACATAAAGCAAACCACACTTTATGATATCACAAACCCTAGGGATGATCTGGATGTGACATTATTAACAGTAATGCAATAGCAAGCTTTCATTGTCCAGCTACTGTGCTCAACACACATGCCTTTACCAGAAGTGGGACACTGATTAATCTGATCATCTGTATCCAAGAAGGCGTCCCACAAGGTGAAGTGGCTTGCAATTGTGAGTATTTCCTGAGGCTTTTCCTTCTAAGCTGTTGATTATTTCTGTAAGTCAGATAAATATAAATTATTCAAATGGATTGAAATATTATTTTAATTAAGCATTAGGCAAAGTAAAATACTGACAAATAATTAATTAAAATATTGCAAAACAATTTGAATACTTACCTGTGCCGACAATTTTCTCTCAGAGTTAGCTATCTCTCTTTCAGTACTGTACTGAGCCATTCCTCAATACCACAGTGCCATGATCGCTCAGCAGCTAGCATGTAATATTACGACTCGGGGTGTCGGAGTTCAGAGTTTAATTCCGGCACTGTCTAGAAAGAGCTAGTACGGTCTCCCCTTGACCACATTGATTTCCTCCGGGTGCTCTGGTTTCCACCCAAAGTCCAAAGGCATACCAATTAGTAGACAAATTGGTCATTGTAGATTGTCCTGTGAATAGGTGGGTTGCAATGCAAGGCGGCTCATTGGGCCAGAAAGCCCTGTTCCATGCAGTATCAAAAATAAAATAAAATAACATAATCTGTACCTCTTTCAAGGAAATTGTTGTGGACTTCAGGAAGATGCAGATGAACCAGCCCCCTCTGTAAATACATGGTTCCTCCATAGGGAGAGTTAAGAGCACCAAGTTCCTGAGAGTTCACATCACCGATGAGCTCACCTGGTCCCTTAGTATCACCTCCCTGAACAAGAAGGCACAGCAGCATCTCCATTTCCTAAGGCGAGGGACGGAAGTGAGGCTCGCTCCGATCTTAACTGCATTTTATAGAAGAACAATAAAGAGTGTCCTGGCAAGTTGCATCTCAATCTGATACGGTAGCAGTGGACCATCGGACCTGAACACCCAACAAAGAACTGTGAGAACGGCTGAGAGGATCACTGGGGTCTTCCTACCATCCATCAGGGGCATTTAACCGGAGCACTGCGTGTGTAGGGCCCTTAGTACTATTAATGATCCCACCCATCCATCCAGCTTTGACGTAGTACCATCAGGTAGGAGATTCCAACGCATAAAAACAAGAATGGTTAGGATGGGAAACAGTTTCTTCCCTCAGGCCATTAGGTTTCTGAACTCCCTGCTGCATCACATTCAAAGTGTCACTGGTTAATCTGTTCTGTACCTTGCAATATTTAATTTATACACTTTGGTCTGTTTACTTATGTGTAATCCATCTGTAGATTTCATCCTTACTTTCATAAATTATTATACACCCTGGTCTGGAGAATTGTTGTCTCCTTTGACCGTACACATGTATATAGTTAAATGACAATAAACTTGACTTGACTTGACGACTTTGGACTGTGGAAGGAAATCGAAGTACTGTAACTGGAGGAAACCCATGGGATTGAACCTGAGTCACTGGCACGGTAAATTGTTACTCTAACCGCTATGTTAGTGCTGCCCCAAGATAGAAATTGTCACAGCAGTGTAAAGGAGGTTGGAAACATTGTTGTTTCTGTTCTCTCTGAATATTGCTGGATTTTATTAAGAATCGTAATAACGAGCGGAATCCAAACAATTTGTGATGTACTGTAATAACCTAAACTTGCTTAAGGAAAGGCATTATAATAAAGGGGCATTTATTTTATAGGACATTGATAGGCTAAGTAAAAGAAGCAATGATGGAGTAATTTCATGCAAAATTAATAATCAGCTTTCCTGCCAAAAAACTTTTGCATCTGCAGCTAAAAATTTATTCTCAAGGAATACAATAAGCAGCATTTCTGATTTATGAATGGTCTCACATATCCAGGATGTCCTGCTGCCAAGTCTGGATTTCACATGCCCTGCTTTCAGCTCCAGTTTGAAGTGTTGATTGGAAGAGTGTCAAGTTCCAGGAAGACAGGTGCTCTGTCAGCTGTGGTTAAAGTGAGAAGCAGAGAATGAATGGGAAAGGCCTTTGGCCAGTGTTAGAGTTAACACAACTTAAACTCCAGTGAAAGACTTCGGAACACCAGCAAAATAAGTTAATGGAGTAAGTCTTATGTGTAGATCAGGTAGCTGCAACCTACTGAGTTTATCAGACCCTCTTTCGGGAAGTAATAGAAAGGACTAATGGAAGGTTTTCTGGAAGTATGTATATAAAAGTGAGAATGTAATGCTGAGACTTTATAAAGCATTTGTCAGACCATATTAGGAGTATTGTGAGCAATTTAGGACTCCGTATCTACGAAAGGATTTGCTGGCATTGGAGAGTGTCCAGAGAAGATTCATGAGTGAACCCAGGAATGAAAAAGTAAATGTTTGAGGTGTGTTCGATGGTTCTCGACTTGTACTAATTGGAGTTTAGAAGAATAAAGGAGGATCTATTACAATCTATTGGATACTGAAAGGCCTAGATAAAGCGGGCATGGAGAGGATGTTTCAAATCGTGGGTGGGTCTAGGACCAGAGGGCACAGCCTGAGAATAAAATCACAAACAGAGATTAGTCAGAGGGTGGTGAATCTGTTGAATCCATTGCCACAGACGGCTGTGGAGGCCAAGTCATTGAGTATATTTAAAGGGGTGGGCGATCAGTTCTTAATTAATAAGGGTGTCAAAGGTTACAGGGAGTAGTCAAGAGAATGGGGGATAGATCAATAATAAATCAGCCATGATGGAATGGCAGAACTGACTCAATTCTGCTCCTATGTCTTATGATTTTATGGTCTTCTGGCTAAAAATACATACAATATCTCTTTCAAAAAGGAACATATAGAAAATGACTGAACCACCTTTGCCAAATAGAGCTGCTGTTTAATGGCAATCTTTCCTTAAGTGAAACCCTAAGCGCAGTAATTTCTTTTTGAGCTCTCTCCAACTCTCCCTCCTTCTAAAACTCTCCTTCAAACTGATGTCCTTGACTGAGCTTTCAACCCTCCTGGAAACTTAAGTAAAACCAGAAAACGCTGGAAATATTCTTCAAGTTAAGCCACACCGGTGGGAAGGGAAACAGAGTTAATGTTTCAGTTGAAGAGCCTTCAGCTGATCTGCGAAGGAGAGAAAAGAAGCTTGTTAAAACTGCAGGGAGGGTGGGGCAGACAATAGGTGTCTATTAGTGCAGGAGTAAAGCTGTGTGACCATAGTAATAAGACTGAATGGAGAGAATTTAGATAGTGAGAACATAGACGAAAATCTGAAGTTCAAGTTCAGGTTCGAGTTTGTTGTCATCTGACTGTGCATATATACAAACAAAGGACACAGCATTCCTCCAGACCAACATGCACACACAATACATACAGTATATCAAACACAGCACAGAAAACAAAATATGACCACAAATAAGTTAATAAAATTCAAAATGCTTGTGAACTGCGCAGCACAGGCAAACAATAGAGTAAATAGCAAACAGTACACAACTTCCTGTTCTAGTTACAAGACCTCAGTCATGGTATTGTATTCATTAATCTCACAGCCTATGGAAGAAGCTGTTACCCAGTCTGGCAGTTCTAGTCCTGATGCTCCTGTACCTCCTTCCTGATGGCAGTGGGTCAAGGAGATTGTGGGATGGGTGGTAGGGATCCTCAACAATGCTTTGGGCCTTTTGTATACAATGCTCCTGGTAAATGTTACAAATTGGGGTGAGAACATAAGAACATAAGGACAAAAGAAATAGGAGCAGGAGTCGGCCATCTGGCCCATCGAGCCTGCCCCGCCATTCAATAAGATCATGGCTGATCTGTCCATAAGCTCAGCTCCATCTACCTGCCTTTTCCCCATAACCCTTAATTCCCTTACTATGTAAAAACCTATCTAACTGTATCTTAAATATATTTAGTGAAGAAGCCTCAACTGCTTTCCTGGACAGAGAATTCCACAGATTCAGCACTGTCTGGGAAAAACAAGTTTCACCTCACCTCCGTCCTAAATCTTCTCCCCTGAATCTTGAGGCAATGTCCCCTAGTTTTAGTCTCACCTACCAAAGGAAACAAATTACCTATTTCTGTCTGGTCTATCCCTTTCAAAATTTTGTATGTTTCTATAAGATCCCCTCTCATTCTTCTGAATCCCAGAGAGTGAGGGGACCCCGATGATCCTCTAGGCAGTAAGAAATCCGTAAGGAATTGTAAAATGCAAAATACGAAGACATGTCTAGCAGGTCCAGCTGGGCAGATCCTTCATTCCCAGAGAATAAAAAGAAAAAAAAAACAAAAACACAAGAGATTCTGTAGATACTGGAAATCTTGAGTAACACATTTAAAATGCTGGGGCGATCTCAGCAAGTCAGACAGCATCTATGGAGGGGCATAAAGAAACCAAACAAGTTGAGCGAATATCACAGATGGAAGACTGACGCAGATCGAGATACCAAGTCCTCTGAACTTGTAGAATTCTGCAGAGTCCAGAAAGCTGAAAAGTGCCCAGCTCAGAAATGAGCCGCTTTTACAGAAGTTTGTGTTGAGGTCATGGATCAACACGGGAGTGTGATGGAGAATCAAAATTGCAAACAATGGAAAGCTCATCGTTTCCTCTAAGGACTCAACACAAGTGTCGTGTAAGGCAGTCACATAATCTCTGATTAAAAATCAGTGCTGAGGAGAATTAAAGAGTAAAATTGAAATCTTTTCATCTAAAAACCAGGTTTTACTCCAAGCTACAATGGGAAAATAAAATATTTTTCTGAAACTTTAAAAAGTAAGATGGGATTGCTTTGAAGAATGTTGTATATAATATCAGCTGAATTTGATTTTGGGGATATATATGGATAGCAGAGTAAGTTAAAAAATATAAATATACTAATCCCTCAATTTGGGAATGGAAATAATTGGTCCAACTGTTTTAAACATAGAGTTGCATTAATTAATGAAATAAAAATATAAGTATTCTTATAAGAAGGCCTTTATCTCGGAAAGGATCTGCTGGCATTGGAGGAGAAGTTCATAAGAATGATCAGAATGATTTGGTTAATGTATGAGAAACATTTGATGGCTGTGGGCCTGCACTCACTGGAGCTTATAAAAATGAGGAGTGATCTCATTGAAATCTATTGAATATTGAAAGGCCCAGATTGAGTGGAGGTGTAGAGGATAATTCCTATAGTGGGGGATGTCTGGGACTAGAGGGCACATCTTCAGAATAGAGGAATGTCCCCTTAGGCCAGAGATGAGGAAGAATTTTTTTAATCAGAGTGTGGAATGCATTGCCACAGATGGCTATGGAGGCCAGGTCATTGTGTAAGCTTAAAGCAGAGATTGATTGGTTCTTAATTAGCAAGTGCATCAAAGGTTACAGGGAAAAAGCAGGAGAATGGGGTTGAGAGGGAAAATAGATCAGCCAGGATCAAAAGGCAGCGCAGTCTGGACAGGCCCAAGTGGTCTAATTCTGCTTCCATGTCTTAGTCTTATGGACTAATGGTTCAGAATACATAGTGTCACTATCCCTTTCAGTTATACAATCCCTGTGACACCTTTGCAATGTCCTGTCCTCAGTCTATTACAGTACACACTGTTGTGTATTCAATTCTGAAATCTGGGGGAAAATGTCAGTTTTTAACAATCAGCACGCTGCTTAGCAGAGCTTAAGGCGCCCATCTCCAAACATGTGTGTAGATCAGTTAACGTGGTTTGCTCTCAGACACTGAAGCTGATCATTGCAGAGCAGAAACCAGTATCAGTTTTCTTCCAACGCTGAAATGCAATAAATAGTGTTATTACTAAAATAGCTTCCACTTGATATCACAGCTCTTCCAGCCATCTAAGCTTGATTTATCTACAACTGCTTTCTTCTAGAGAGTCCTGCACTCTTTCCTTCATTCTACCCCTCACCTCTCACCCCACTGCCAGCTTTACAGGAGGCAAAACTGTCTTGTGTCTCACGGAAAGATTAAGGAAACATATTGTATATATGCAGCTTAGTGCCTGTTTATTGCTGATGTGTGTGTTTGTTATCAAGATGAAAATAACTTCCAACTAAGGAAGCCTACATCTCATAATACAAGCACATTTCAAAAGCTTTAAATAACCAATACAGAGAGGCTACTATGAATGATAATAACAACCTATAAAGCCACATAATCTTAAACTATTAAAATATGAATTACATAAGCATAAATTCTTGTTGTTCGGCTGTTGTGCTGAGTAGACAGATGCTGGTTACTTTGGAAGGACTCTCTGTGACCTTTAGAGAAATGGTGACGTTGAAAATTACTCCCGGAAGCATAGCTGGGAATAAAGACATTTTCAATGAATGCTTACTTGGCAATTTTTTGATTTAAAACTATCATTTCTATTTATGAAAACAGAAATTTGCATTTGGAAAGTTTACTGAGGAGTCACTGTTCTAGACACAGTAAGAAATATAATACTGAACACTCACAACAGATTGCCTGCATTGCAAACCCTTGGGATGATCTGTCTTCATCATAGGCAGCCCAAAAGCCCAAACCTCAACAAACGATGTAACCAATCTTCACAAGTCATTCATATACTGTAAATGCTGCAGCTCTAAATCTGATACTTGATGGAAGTATGGAATTTCATCAATGCCCTTTGACTGGAGGGAGGCAAGGGTGAATGGCTGCAAAGTAAAAGTTAATCAGACAGGGAGAGAAAATAAAATTTAAAGGGCCCTTGTTGCAACTGGAATTTTGTGCACAAGTCTGGTCTCCCTGACTAAGGAAGGACATACTTGTGTTAGAGGAAGTACATTGATGGTTTAGCAAATCCATAACTGTTTGTTGTGACTTAATGCTTGCAAGTATGATTAGCAAGTTGACTGATGGTCTAAAGATTGTTGCAGAGAGTAATCTTAGGTTACAGATGATGTTGTTCAATTTGTGTGATGATCAGAGAAATGGAAGATGGAATTCAATCCTAATAAGTGCAAGATGCTTTTGGAATACCTAATGTAGCTGGGATATACATAATAGAACATAGAACACAGAACATAGAATGAACGGGGAAAATGAGGAACCAGGGGAACTTGCAGTACAAGTCCTTTGGCTCCTGAAGATGGTGATAAGGTGATGAAGACGGATTTCTTACCCTTATTAGCCAGGACATATGACAGGAAACCAGGAGGATTATAGTATAATTACAGTATATAAAGCATTAGTTATACCCCAGCTGAGCTAGCATGTGCAGTTTTGCTCACAACACTGAAGGAAGGATGTGATTAAACTGGAGGGGTTGCAGAGACTGACCAGGATGTTGCCTGGTGGAGCTTTGCAGTTGTCAAGGGAGACCCTGTGGACAAGGTTTATTTTTGTTGGAGCAGAGCTAGGTGAGGATGCAGCTGACAAAGATGAACAAATTTATGAGGAGAACCGAAGGAGTGATTGCTGAGACACTTCTTCCTATAATGTTAGTGTCTAAAACCAGAGAGCATTGGTTTAAGGTTAAGGGGGATTTAGAGAGGATCTGAGAAAGAATGCTTTTCACCTAGACCTGAAAGGGTGATAGATTTAAAAGGGAGTAGAGGGAGAGGTTTTTCATGCTCCCTGCTGAATATATGGAATGAGCTGCCAGAGGATGTGGTTGAGGCAGGTACAATAGTGCCATTTAAGAAGCACGGACAGGTACGTAGAGAGGTGGGGCTTAAAGGGGTATGGGCCCAAAATGGGATTAGCGTGGACTGGATGGGCCCAAGGTCAAGTGTCTGTGCTGTATTGCTGTATGATTCTATGGGATAGTTGGAATCTGGAGTACACTGCCAGGGAGCGTGATGGAGACAAAGACTCACAATTTTTAAGAGGCATCAAAGTGTGAAATGCTAAGGAACCAGTGTTATTAGATGAGGTTAGTACAGAAGGGTATGAGGATCTGGACCTCCAGTACAGTGCAAAAGTCCTAGACACACACACACACGCACACAAGGAGAAGGGGGGGAGTGGGAAGCACCAGAGACACATTCTGTAATGATCAATAAACCAATTGTTTGGCATCCAATGGCCTTGCCTGGTGTCACAGGGCTGGAGGTGCCTGCACTGACACCAACCTCAACCCCCAACAGTCCTTCTCTGCCCAAAATCCTTTGCTTTGCTCCTGCCTGATTTACAAATTTGCTGTCTGTTCCACATTGACAAATATAGTACTGTACAAAAGTCTCAGGCCTATATATATATATATATATATATATATATATATATATATATATGCACCTAAAATCTTTGTATAGTCTGTACACTCCCAAAAGTTTAGAAGAATGACAGGTGATCTCATTGAAACATTCAAATTTTTATGTGGGTTGTCTGGGTCCATGCAAGACACTGGCTCTTGTGTCTAGAACTAGATGCACAATCTCAACATAAAGGGTTGGCCTTTCTGGACTGAAATGAGAGGAACTATCTTCTTCAAAGGCCCGTGAATCTTTAGCATGTTCAGTTCAAGATACTGTGGAGGCTTAGTCACTAGGTATTCACAACGCTGAGATTGGTAGCTTTTTGGATAGCAGTGGATTAAGTTAGTACAGGAAAATGGCAATCAAGTAAAGGATCCAAGTAACAAAGAAATCACAAGGAGTTAAGTCGTCCACGCTCGTGTCTTTCCCTATGTTCTTGTGAAATCGAAGTATGCAGTGTGTGTGATGCAGAATTAGGCTCAGATTAACAGAAGTCCTTAAATTTAGCTGCTGACTCTTTACTGAGAACAACTGATGAAGTCTACAAGATTCTTGACTATGTTACCAAGAGAAAGGCAAATATCAATACTCCATCATGTTTCCTTTTATTTTAATCTCACATGTTTGTCCATTGTTCGGTCATGTCTGAAATGATACAGGACAATTTTATTCCTCAATTTTGCTGGTGTTTACCTTCTATCCTGATAAAATGTGATGTGCAGGGAAATCGTTCGCACGACATACAGGAGTCTAAATTTAAGAAAAATAACAGGAGAGTTCACTTTTCTTTAGAAGTATAAATTATTTCAAAAATGCAGAAACAGTCATTGGACACAAAATACAAAAACAGTAACAAAGTACCCTTTATTTCAAAGCCTGTATTAACTTTTTTTTTAGATTATGAGAACACTCAGTCCTCTTTTATTGTCATTTAGAAACTCATACATGCATTGAGAAATGATACAATGTTTCTCTGGAGTGGTATCACAGAAAACAGGACAAACCGAAGACTAACACTGACAGAACCACATAATTATAACATATAGTTACAGCAGTGCAAAGCAATACCATAATTTGATGAAGAACAAACCATGGGAACGGTAAATAAAGTCTCAAAAGTCCGGAGTCCATCGACTCCCGAGCCCCCGATAGCAGGCGGCAAAAGGGAGAAACTCCCTGCCATAAACCTCCAGGCACCATCAACTTGCCAATGCCTTGGAAGTAGCCGACCACAGCTGACACTGAGTCCATCCGTTCAAAAACTTCGAGCTTCCAACCAGCATCTCCGATACAGCCTCCTGAGAGCCATCCTCTGCCGAGCGCCTCCGACCTTGCCCCGGCCGCTGAAACAAGCAAAGCCGAGGATTTCGGGGCCTTCTGCTCCGGAGATTCCAGTTACCACACAGTAGCGGCGGCAGTGAAGCGGGTATTTCAGAAGTTTTCCAGATGCTCCTCCGTACTCTCACATCTGTCTCCATCAGATCAGAACTGTGCATTGTCCCCTACTTGGCAGATAACAGACATCACCACCGAAGTGGCCACGCGCGCTGCTGTCGTGTCACCATCTTCTCCTCCCCAGACTTACGTCCCTTCATTCACTGCTATCCAAATAGTTATTGGTATCTGCTTTGAGTATATCTATGGAATGAGTTTTACATTTGTAGTGTCATCCACATCCAATCATTTGTGGTATTAGTGGCTTCTGCCCACAAAGCATCACTGCCACGCATGGACAAAACAAAATGTTTTGGAGGCTTTTACATTGGGAGCTCCTCATTGCAATTGGCAGAGGGTCCTTAGTCCTTGCACACAGAGCTCTTGTTTTGGCTGTTAATGCATCCTGTAGAACATACTCCTGTAGCCTAGAATGTTCCAGTTTAAATTTGGCATGAAGAAGCCTCCACTTCAGCCAATATTTGTTACAAGTTTTGGCCCCTCTGAACCAAAAGTAATTTTGATGAATAAAACTCACTTAACCAGCAATATAGAGCTGTTAGCAAATTCTTAAAAGGAGCCTTAAAATAGAACATTTAATTATAGCACCTTACGGTTTTAAGTGATGAAAACTTTTAAGTTTCATAATAGTGAATGTAGAATGTTACCTGATTTTTCAACTAATTACGCACATTTGGTTTGAAGTTAATAACCCATAATTTGAAAAACTACAAGTTATAAATGGTTTTGCAAAGCTTTTTGTAGAACCAATTCCCAAAGATCGGGATAACGATCACTCAGATATAAATCTAAAGTAATTGTACAGCTGCAACTTTATAAAAGCATATTGACTGCTGAGAGGAACTGAATTACTATCCTTCATTAGATGATCTGTTGCCGCTTTTTACATGGAGCCCATTCAAATGCAAACACAAGGAAATGATTTGATGCCTTTTATCTGTTTAGTGTTATTGTAGCAAAAGTGCAATTTATGTGCCAAATTTGCAAGTAGTATATGCCACACATTTCTACTTTTATACGAACAGATCCACTGGAAACCAGCATCAAGCTATGAGTAATCCCCTGAAAAAGTTTAAAAGTGCTTTGTTTTTGTTTAAACTGCTAACAACATTTAAAAGCTGAAAGAATGAGATTCCAAACCTGTTTTGGTTAGATTCACAGAAATTAATACCCATCACACTATTAGAAAGATATTTAGGTACTAATAGAAAGCCATAACCTTTAGTGTTCATTTTGTCATTACAGTATGACACAGGAAAGTCAAGCTGGCTGAACAACTATGCTGACGAAAGATAGCATTTTTGGGAAGTGGTGCACCTCAGAACTATTTTTTTGATTCTCTCCTTGTCTAATGCTGCTTTAGTATTTGCATATAAATAGTGAGAAATGTTATTAGCCTCCCCATTATTTTGACAGCAATTTTTGAGTCAATATTAAGTCCATAACAAGAGCAGGCATTGGCTATACAATGAATGTGATTTAATACTAACCATGCAATTAATATGATTAAAGAGTACTGTTAATGAAATCTGAATCAGCATACTGTTTTCATTTTTCAAATTCAAACAGATATTTCTCACTCAGTAGCTTTCAATTTACAGATCAAATCTGAAGTTACTTCAGCATCTTACATTTCTCAGGCAGCTGACATATAAGACACAAGGGGTTTATTGGCCAAATCAAGGGAGCAATTTGCCTTAATTTTCGGTTTATACAAATCAATATTCTGTCGTTGAAAGAAAAACACGCTTTCCGCTTTTCTTTATTTTGCAAGTTAAATGCTCTTCCAATATTTTGCTCCTGCTTCTAACTTAATTTTCCTCAATTTTTTTCAGTATCTGCAATAAATTTTAAGATTAATTTTTATCATAAACTGGTGTAAGCCTTTAAATTTTCCCTTTGGGAAAATTGTTGATTGCCCTTGGGTGGGAACTGTTGGCAATAGGGAGCAATCAATGTAATCTCAAATTTTAATCATTTTATGTTTATAGAAGAATGTGATTGTGGATATTGGAGAGGAATTTACTGTGATGATGATTTGCTACCCATCACCAGCTGAGGACAAGCCAACGAAGTGTCGTGAATTTCTCCACATTACAATCAGCAAGAATCACTGAGGCATCGCTTAAACAGTGAATGCAAGAGCATGGCTCTTCTCAAATGGAACACACTGATGTTACAATTGTATACCAATGGAGATAACGGGAATTTCAAAAATTACATTGAGGGCTCCCCCATTCACAAATCCTGTCAATGGTAGCACTCATATATATGTGAGAAAAATATCTTTGAGAAATACTAACCTATAATTTCTGAATTTTTAAAGGAATTAATCCTTTTTCATTTTGGAATGAGGCAATTTTGAAGATGTATATAAAATCTTTGCTCTCGGAAAGAGAAAATTTAAGACTGACCTGACACAGCTTTGCGAATTAGTAGCTGTGGAGAAGTTATTTCCACATGCAGAATCCAAAACTTTGGACTACAGAAGGAATAGACTTGTCGGTAACTTCTACAAACAGTACCTCACAAGAACCTACTTTGGTGACCCTGACACTCTCTGACAATGTCAGAAATACTCAATGCCATGTCAACCTGTGCAGCTAATTTGAAGCTGCCAGAGTTTTAGGAAGAATATGCTACCGAGTAGTTTGCACAGGCGGAGGCCCAGTTCGTGCTATGAGAAGTTACCGTGAACAATACCAAATTTTACTACATCAGGTTGAATCTACATTTTTCAATTCTCTTTCATTTTTTCCAAGGCAGCCGACAACATTAAACCTTACAGATGAAATAAATCAGCTCATGAGGATAAAAAAGGATGCTGTACTATTGCCACGTCTACATGCAACTGAGGACACTGAGAAGTATGATAGATCGGTAGAAGTGGGAATACAGATCCATTATTCATTGAAAGTGGCATCACAGGTAGGTTGGTTAGTCAAGGAAGCTTTGGCACATTGGACTTAATAAATCAATGCATTGAGTACAGGAGTTGGGATGTTATATTGAAATTGTATAAGACATTGGTGAGGTCTAATTTGGAGTATTGTGTCCAGTTTTGGTCACCTACCTACAGGAAAGATGTAAATAAAGGGAGAAGAGAAAATTTACAAGATGTTGCTGGAATTGGAGGACCTGAGTTATAGGGAAAGGTTGAATAGGTTAGGACTTTATTTCCTATCACTTAGAAGATTAAGGGGAGAGTGGTATGCAAAATTATGAGGAGTGATGTTGGGTGGGACTACAACTGGAGATCATGACTAAGGGTGAAAGGAGAAAATTTTCAGCAATACTTGAGGGGAAGCTTCTTTACTCAGAGGGTGGTGAAAGTGTGGAATGAGCTGCCAGCGCAATTGGTGCATGCAAACTTGATTTCAATGTTTAAGCGAAGTTTGGACTGGTACGTAGATGGCAGGGGTATGGAGGGCTCTGGTCCAGGTGCAGATCACTGGAACTAGACAGTTTAAATGATTGGGCATGGACTAGATGGGCCAAAGGGCCTGTTTCTGTACTTTTCTTCTGTATCGTGGCATTGCAAAGTAGCTCCACTGCAGCCAGAGTGGTAAGTCTACTAGAAGACACACCAGGCATGTGATAAAGACGTCACTCTGAAAACACGTCTATTACAGACTTCTTGACTGTCTGAATCTGAGCATGTTGCTTTCCTTGAATGGGTGACGCTAGACCTTCAGAACTGACGGACCACATGCTATCTCTCCTGGGAAATCACCATTCTTGTTTTACTTTAAAGACAACAAATGCCTGATTATGTTCACACAGTCCTTGCTAATACCCCTGAGAAGGACTACAGAGAGCTTGCTCAAATGGCGGATAGTTTACCCTCAGCCAAGCAGAGGTGCCTTGTTCCTTCTCCTTACCCTGTTTCAATAAGCCCTGTCAGCTGAGCTCCAGACAGACTCACAATGCTGGTTTTGGTGAACTCTGGGGGTGGGGGGGCTGTGCAGGCTAGCGTAATGGGTGACAGATGATGCATATTGTTCTTGATTGAAACTGTTCCACATAATTCATAAAATCATATAAATACAATAAATTCAGTGGAAAAGTAGAATGGATAGAATGTGCTGTCACAAGAAATAGACAAAGTGAGTAGTCTAAGATATTTCCAAGAAAATCTAAACAGGAGGCAGAAAGGAATAGTTGGTAAGTTGAAAAGAGTTGGGAAAGGTAGATATTGAGTAAATATCCTAGAAGGAAGTGGGCTAGTTAGACGTAATCAGTCCTTGGATTGAACCAATGCTTTGATGACATATGATTTTGCTTTCATGAACACTTCTAACCAAATATGGTGATGGGGTTTGTTTGAAACAGAGAATCCAAGTTATGGAAAATTCAAACAGAATTGATTCCTGGCCTAAGTCTGCCAGTCAAAGCCTGCTGTGGTCAAGTGCATGATCAATTAGAAAGCAGGTTCTCTTAATCACTAATGAGACGTGCAGCGTCATAGAGTCAGAAGGCTGGAGGGTTTCTCACTTAGTCCTCAATAACACCGGAACAGCTTCCCAATAAGTTCTGCTGAGCTCCTCTAGCATTTTGTGTGCACAGCCAGCTTTAGTGCTTCTGTTTGACAATAAACTTCCAGTCCATTGGTGTTTCCTTTCCTCTACTACATTACTACTCCCTCTCCATCTACCTACACTCCCCCATGTCCTTCCACTGCATTTTAAATTCTCCATTAGGAGCTGAGTACTGCACTCCACTTCTGACATCAGGTTCTGTTAATCCACAGTGTTGGCAACATACAAGGATTGTGTAGCTGCTATTCAGAAAAGGCAGAGCAAATCAACCAAACATGGACTTTATTCCATTTCAAGTACCTGTGCAACAGCAATCTAATCAACAGTTGTTAGCATGCAGAAAGAGAGGATTTCGCCTGAACAACTATATTGTTTTATTTGTGATTGGGATTGTGAAATGGGATGTTTACCTGACCTGCTGAGTTCCTCTGGCATTTTGCGTGTGTTGTATTAAGACTGATGGTACTGAGCACTTCGACCTTTAGATTTCCACACAAAAGACCATGACTTGAAATCAAGCTGCAGAAATTCAGAATAAACTCGGAGGTGGGTTAAGGAATTGGCTAAGGGATAGGAAACTGATGCACAATCAATAACTCCAAAAGACTGGAAGTAGAGTAAATACTGAAAAGCTTTTATTAGCAGTAAAATGTGAGATACCATGCTGAGTATCTGCCCCTGGTCTGAGAGGAGGAGAAGTGGCGCAATGGCCTTTATTCAGGGGTCTGTGGGAGGAGCCACAGGAACAGTCAGCAGAGGGGCGTGTCCAGACAGGTAACCCAGTTACAACATGTATATGTGGTTTGCCACAGAAACAAAGAGTTTTCATTAAAAGAATTATGTTCAACTGAGAAGAAATACTGGGATGCCTCAAAGCTCATTGCAGACACTATGGCTGTTTCTAATTTATGGAAAAGCCTTCTATTCAGAAACTCAGTGTAAAGTCATCACATTGCAGATTCTACAATTCCAGAAGGGGTAACAAAACTAAAGGAAATACTGGATTGTCTTTCAGAGTGGAGAACAATGGTGGGTGAAATTCAGTGCGGCCAAGTGTAAGCTGATATACTGTAGGAGAAGAATACGTTTGAAGTGTTCAGTGTTGAACTAAAGAAGTTTCAAACTAAAGAAAATTAAGTAATCTTTATAGATTTGGCCTTAAATTTATTTGATTCTCTTGTGTTCTTGCAATTGGTCATCTGTCATCGGTGTTTTCGCACATAACAGACAAAACGTTTAATGTTGATATTCAATAATGTCTGCTGAATCGACAGATGAACAGCAGTTACTTCCAGTGCACACAGATATTTCTGATTCTGCTGCTAAATTGATGTGGTAAACATTGAGGTTGTATAAAATATTGTCGAGGCCTACTTTGGAGTATCGTGTCCAGTTCTGGTCACAACCTACAGGAATCTTTACAAGGTTGTTACCAGGGCATGAGAACCTGATTTATAGGGAAAGGTTGAGTAGGTCAGGATTTTATTCCCTAGAGCGTAGGAGAATGAGTGGAGATTAAGTAGAGGTCTATAAAATTATGTGGGGCTTAAATAGGGTAAATGTAAACAGGCTTTTTCTGCTGGGGTTGGGTGAGACCAGAACTAGAGGTCATAGGATAAGGGCAAAAGGTGAAATGATTAACAGAAACATGAGGGAGAACATCCTCACTCAAAGGATGGAAGAGTGTAGAATGAGCTGCCAGCAGAAGTGGTGGATGTGGCTTCGATTTCAACAGTTAAGAACAATTTCAACAGCTGCATGGGTGGAAGGAGAATAGAGGTCTATGGTCTGGGTCCAGTTCGATGGGACTAGGTAGATTTACCTAGATGGGCAATAGGGGTCTGTTTTTGTGCTGTAATCTTCTGTGACTCTATGACCTGCAAAGTTGCCATGTCTCTGACTGAATCAAACATCCTAATACATTTTTCAACATGAGACTCATCTCCTATATTTTTTTCTCATTTAGGATTTGAATAAACATGAGAATACCTGCATTTGCAGGAAAACCAAAGCATTAGACACAAAATGCTGGAGGAACTCAGCAGGTCAGGCAGTATTTATGGAAAAGAGTAAACAGTCGACATTTCAGGTCAAGACCTTTCTTCAGGACTGAGAGGGAAGGAGGGAGGTGCCTGAATTAAATGCGGGGGGTAGGGGAATGAAACTAGCTGGAAGGTAATAGGTGAAGCCAGGTGGGCAGGAAAGGTCAAAGCTGGAGAAGAAAGAATCTGATAAGAGAGAAGAGTGGGCAATAGGAGAAAGGGAGGAGGAGGGGACCCAGGGGAAAATAATAGGCAGGGGAGAAATAATAAAAGGCCAGAGTGGGGAATAGAGGGGGAGGGGAAATTTTGTTCACTGGAAGGAGAAATTGATATTCATACCATCAGGTTTGAGGGTACCTAGATGGAATATAAGGTGTTACTCCTCCACTCTGAGAGTGGCCTCATCTTGGCACAAGGAGGCTACGGATCAACACATTGGAATGGAAATGGGAAGCAGAATTAAAATGTTTGACCACCGGGAAGTCCTGCTTGTGGCAGATGGTGTGGAGGTGCTCGACAGATGAAGTGGTCTCCCCATTTACGATGGGGCGCGCCAATGTAGAGGAGACTGCATCGGGAGTACTGGACACAATAGACGATTCTAGCAGATTTGCAGGCAAAGTGTTGCCTTACCTGAAAGAACTGTTTGGGGCCCTGAATGGAGGTGAGGGAGGAGGTGTATGGGCAGGTGTAGCACTTGGCCCACTTGCAGGGGGAGGTGCCTGGAGGAAGATTAGTGGGGAGGGATGAATGGACAAGGGAATAATTGCTGCCGAAAGCGGCAGGGGGGTGGTAAAGATATGTTTAGTGGGACGATTCCTTTAGCGATGGTGGAAGTTGCAGAGGATGCGGAGGCTGATGGGGTGGTAGATTAGGACAAGAGAGACTCTATGACTAGAGTGATGGTGTGAAGATGGAATGAGTGCAGACGCAGGTTGGGCAGCATCAACAGTACAGGGAGAGAAACCCCATTCGTTAAAGAAGGAGACATCTCTGATGTCCTGAAATGGAAAACCATGTTCTGGAAACAGATATAGAGGAGGTAAAGAAACTGAGAAAAGGGAATTGCGTTTTTACACAAGGTAGGGCGGGAAAAGTTATAGTCGAGATAACTATGGGAATCAGGTAGGCTTATAAAAGATGTCGGTTGACAGTTTGTCTCCAGAGATGGAGACAGAGAGGTCAAGGAAGTGGAGGGAGGTGTCAGAGATGGACCAAGTGAGTTCATATGGCTAATTTAGGATTTCAACTCATGCATTCTGTGGCTGGTAGAGGATTTGAAATTTTGGTTGCGCACTGCTGGGCAAGGTGGCTCAGCGTCCTACATGAAGTCAGTGGAGGTCAAAAGACCTGAAAAATTCAGGACCAATATTGAAAAATTCCTACATATGCCCAGCTCTTCAGTGAAAATGTATTTACCTTTACTCCTTTCAATCAGAACATCATACAGAGAACATCAAATGATGATGCCAAATGGAGGATCAATCTAAATCAGTGAAAATTGAACATAGCAATTAAATTGGTCTTAAACTTTTTTGGAGCTGTTCAGAAGGGTAAATTTACTAATGACAGAACTAGATTTGGCAGAATTTCAGATGGTGAAGAGAGGATGTACAGGAGTGAGATATATCAGTCAGGTGAGTGGTGTCACAGCAACAACCTTCCACTCAACGTCAGTAAGGCTACAGGACTGACTGTGGACTTTGGAAAGGGCAAGACGAAGGTACACACACCAGTCCTTGCAGAGGGATGAGAAGTGGAAAGAGCGAGCAATTTCAAGTTCCTGGGTGTCAATCTCTCTGAGGATCTATCCTGAACCCAACATATCGATGAAGCCACAAAGAAGGCATGATAGTGGCTATTTCATTGGAGTTAGAGAAGATCTGGTATGTCACCAAAAACATTCACAAATTTCTACAGATATACCGTGGAGAGCATTCTAACTGACTGCATCATCGTCTGGTATGAGAGGGGGAAGTGCTACTGCAGAGGAACGAAATAAGCTGCAGAGAGTTGTAAACTTAGTCATCTCCATCACAGATACTACCATCTGCAGTAACCAGGACATCTTCAAGGAGCGATGCCTTAAAAAGATGGCATCCAACATTAAGGAATGGGCACGTGGCCAAGTGGTTAAGGCATTCAACTAGCGACCTGAAGGTCGTCAGTTCAAGCCCCAGCCGAGGCAGTGTGTTGTGTCCTTGAACAAGGCACTTAACCACACAGTGCTCTGCGACAACACTGGTGCCAAGCTGTATCGGCCCTGACCCTTCCCTTGGACAACATCGGTGTCGTGGAGAGGGGAGACTTGCTGCATGAGCAACTGCTGGTCTTCCATACAACCTTGCCCAGGCCTGCACCCTGGAGAATGAAGACTTTCCAGGCGCAGATCCATGGTCTCGCAAGACTAACGGATGCCAAAGAATCATTAAGGACCCCTATCTACCAGGTCATGCCTTGTTCTTACGAATTATGATGGTCGGATTACTACCATCAGGAAGGAGGTGCAGAAGAGTAAAGGCACACACTCAATGATTCAGGAACAGCTTCTTCCCCTCTGCCATCCGATTTCTGAAATGGCATTGAACCCATGAACATTACCTCACTATTTTTTTATTTCTATTTTTGCACTACTCATGTAACTATTCAAAAAAATATAGGTATACAGGTATACTTACTGTAATTCACATTTTCGTTTCTATTATTATGCATTGTATTGTACTGCTGTCGCAAAGGCAACAAGCGCTGGTGATATTAAACCTGATTCTGATTCTGAACACAGAATACACTGACTCAGGTCACATCATTGTTGGTTTGAGAATTAATTAATTGGTATTGCTGGGGATAACTATGATACCTACTGTGGTGCTTTAATTCATGTTGCCAGGAAATTGTATCCTGCTTTCAAAGTACGAAGATTGACATGTGCTAGTGTGCAATTTAAAGCATAGATCATTAGATTTCAGAGAATTCTGTTTTTTTTTGCTTAAAACTATAAGCACACAAAGCATCAAAATTTATGTTGGATATAACTGAATAATTTAGGTTGTACAAGGAACTTACGGGCACACCTCTTAATGCACTGCTTGTTCAAACTCAATGAAATGTCAGACATTAGAGAAAAACCTCAGGCTTCATTTAATCAGGGAATCATGAAAGCTGATGTTACCCTGCTTTGTGGATGTTATCCAAAGTTACAAGTCAGCTTTGATCAGTTCAAAGTGTGGAAAGGCTTCATTCTTTATTGTCTATCGCCCTCACAGAAATGAAAACAAGAAGATTGAAGGAAAAGGATGTTAGACACATGTGAACAAATCAACACCAATAATTTCACACATGGATGTCAGAACATGAAATGATTCTGGATCCAATGATGTGTTCACTCATTCAATTTACTGCTTTGGGAAAAAGCATCTGTCAATAAGATCTCAAACACGAGGAATTCTGCAGATGCTGGAGATTCAAGCAACACACATCAAAGTTGCTGGTGAACGCAGCAGGCCAGGCAGCATCTCCAGGAAGAGGTACAGTCGACGTTTTGGGTCGAGACCCTTCGTCAGTCCAAGAAGGGTCTCGGCCCGAAACGTCGACTGTACCTCTTCCTAGAGGTGCTGCCTGGCCTGCTGCATCCACCAGCAACTTTGATGTGTGTTGTCAATAAGATCTATTTGTTCATAATACAGAGTGCCACAAGTCAGATAGAATAATCTTCCCTAATGTTAAATCCAACAACCGAAATGAATAGAGATTAACTTTCATCCTTTCACAAGATGATCTGAACATGACGGCGATTATCTATTCTTACAAATCGCTATTATTAACATTACATCTATTTCGCAAAATTAATCAAAAGAATCCCCATCATAACGTTGCGTCAGATTTGAAGTGGTGGTATCAGCATGAGTCAGGAACTCACAAAATGCATCGACCACGAGATTCCTGCAACATGTATATTTTGCCAATTTTATCTGCCTTCTTTCTCCTTGCAATGGGAAGCAGCCACTGAGACCAGGAAAGGAACAGTCTACAGAGATTTGTGACAAAGCTGATTTGGTGGCAATGGAAGCCTAAGTTTCATTCCAGCAAATGGGATGGCTGCTCCTAGCAACGTAGTCCATAACACTTTAAAAATGCACCTCTTGGAGTTCCTTCAGACTCAATTGGCTTTGATGGTCTGATTCAAAATTTACTGTAACATCCTGCTTAAGATCTTAGGCCATAAAACGTAGAATCACAATTAGGCACTCGACCCACTGAGTCTGCTCTGCCATTCCATCATGGCTGATTTATCAAGCCAAACAATCACACTCTCCTGCCTTCTCTTCATAACCTTTGACCCCCTTACTAATCAAAAACCTTCCAACTCCTCTTCCATAATACTAAAATGTTAGATCTGATGTTCAATATTATTAAGAAAAGCACTTTGGTGGATTTGGGTCAGACCCAAGCAAATATTCAGTTCTACCAGTTAAAACTGTGATTGGTCAGCTCCAGTTGAGGAAAGTCTTCTAGCCAATTTTAATTGGTCCCTTATTCAGTCCTACTTGCTTCTAATAACTCAGTAGGTTTGAAATTGTCCCCTGGATGTTCTGCAATATGGCTTTCTAAATAGAATATGTACTCTCAAGGTACAAAAATGGATAATGGAAATGAGTTTATAGATCACTAACTCAATAGCAAAATAGATGTCAACTGATATTCACTTATCATGAGAACAACTTCGTGCAAACTTACAAGAAAACATTTCCTACAGCACATCCAGAAAAAGATAAATTCCCTTGAAAAATTTCAATATCATTCACAGCAGAATATTTTATTTTCACTGTGTATTGGAGCTAATGGTGCTGTTAATAGAGATTCATGACACTGCGGGAGCACTAGCGTACTTTATTGGTAGCATGACATTGGATTGAAATATGATGGTGTAGAATTTTAATTTTAATCTTCTTGCCATGCAGTTTCACAGCTCAGTTATCATGAAGGATTGAATATGAATACCCACACGTGGCATTAGCAGCTAAAATATCTGCTTTCCTGCTTGTGCAATATCATGTTAAATAAATAACTGGGTCCTGATTGGTATTTCTGCTCATCTACATTGGCCTTGGTATTAACCCTCAAATGTCTGAACCGAGAAGCAAAGATGTTAGCAGGGGTGAGAAGCTCAAACATTGGTAACATGATCTTAGCATTTTACCTGTGCGTGTCCACCATCTTTACTCCATTCAGTGGCCACTTTATTAGGTACACCTGTACACCTGATCATTAATGTAAACATCTAATCAGCCAATCATGTGGCAGCAACTCAATGCATTAAGGCATGCAGACGTGGTCAATACGGCTAGTAACTTAGTAAATCAGAAGCTAAATGGTTTGTTGGGTTAAGAATTAGGGGATTATGGCAAGACTTGTAGGATAATGCGCATAGGGGAGACACCTTTACAGAATACATAGAACTGTTAGGTTGATGGGAGAAGGGCGTAAAACAAGAAGAGAAGGAATTATATTGACTCAACTTAGAATTTGGCACACTATGCTTAATTATTCCTTCTATCTTGTTGTGTAGATTTTGTCATCGTTATGAAACAGTTGAACACATTCAACTAAAACAGCAATAAGAAGGGAAAAGATGAAATATGAGGGGAAACTAGCCAATAATATAAGGCAGGATACTAAAAGCTTCTCTAGGAAGAGGTACAGTCGACGTTTCAGGCTGAGACCCTTCGTCAGGACCTTAGTCTCGGCCTGAAACGTCGACTGTACCGCTTCCTAGAGATGCTGCCTGGCCTGCTGCGTTCACCAGCTACTTTGATGTGTGTTGCTTGAATTTCCAGCATCTGCAGAATTCCTGTTGTTTATTGTTTACTAAAAGCTTCTTCAATTATATAAAGAGCAAAATGGAGGTGCGAGATGATATTGGACTACTGGAAAATAATACCGGTGAAGTAGTAATGGGAGGCAAAGAAATAGGCAGATGAACTTAATGGATACTTTGCATCTGTCTTCACTGTGGAAGACTCAAGCAGTGTGCCAGAGGTCCGTAAGTGTGAGGGAGCAGGAGTGAGTGCCATTACTATTACAAAGGAAAAAGTGCTCAGCAAACTCAAAGATCTTAAGTGGGATAAGTAACCTGGACTAGATGGACTACATCCCAGAGTCATGAGAGAGGTTGTTGAAGAGATAATGGATGCATTGGTCATGATCTTTCAAGAATTATTTGATTCGGGCATAGTCTTGGAGGATTGGAAGATTGCAAATGTCACTCCACTCTTTAAGAAGGGAGGAATGCAAAATAAAGGAAATCATAGGCCAGTTAGCCTAACTTCAGTGGTTGGAGTGTATTATTAAGGATGAAAATAGAAAAGGAGAGGTGCAACGAGACCTGGGTGTCATTATACACCAGTCATTGAAAGTGGGCATGCAGGTACAGCAGGCGGTGAAAAAGGCGAATAGTATGCTGGCATTCATAGCAAAAGGATTCGAGTACAGGAGCAGGGAGGTACTACTGCAGTTGTACAAGGTCTTGGTGAGACCACACCTGGAGTATTGTGTGCAGTTTTGGTCCCGTAATCTGAGGAAAGACATTCTTGCCATAGAGGGAGTACAAAGAAGGTTCACCAGATTGATTCCTGGGATGGCAGGACCTTCATATGATGAAAGACTGGATCGACTAGGCTTATACTCTCTGGAATTTAGAAGATTGAGGGGGGATCTGATTGACATGTATAAAATCCCAAAGGGATTGGACAGGCTAGATGCAGGAAGATTGTTCCTGATGTTGGGGAAGTCCAGAACGAGGGGTCACAGTTTGAGGATAAAGGGGAAGCCTTTTAGGACTGAGATGAGGAAAAACTTCTTCACACAGTGAGTGGTAAATCTGTGGAATTCTCTGCCACAGGAAACAGTTGAGGCCAGTTCATTGGCTATATTTAAGAGGGAGTTAGATATGGCCCTTGTGGCTAAAGGGGTCAGAGGATATGGAGAGAAGGCAGGTACAGGGTTCTGAGTTGGATGATCAGCCATGATCGTACTGAATGGCGGTGCAGGCTCGAAGGGCCGAATGGCCTACTCCTGCACCTATTTTCTATGTTTCTATGTTTCTATAAGGTTTCGGGGTACTTGGAGACTAATGATAAAATAACTCAAATTCAACATGGTTTCTGTAAAGGAAAATCTTGCCTCACAAATTTGTTATTTTTTTGAGGAAGTAATAAGCAGGGTGGACAAAGGAGAGGCAGCGGGTGTCACTTACTTGGATTCTCAGTAGGCATTTGATAAGGTGCCAAACACGAAACTGCTTAACAAGAGAAAAGTCCTATGGCATTACAAGAAAGATACTGGCATGGACAGAGAATAGCTGACAGGCAAGAGGCAGAGAGTGGGAATAAAGAAGGACTTTTCTGGTTGGCTGCCTGTAACTAGGGGTCAGTATTGGGACTGCTACTTTTCACATTGTTTGTCAGTGATTTGGGTTATGGAATTGATGGCTTTGTGGCAAAGCTTGTGGATGATATGAAGATAGGTGGAGGAGCAGATAGTGCTGAGGAAGTAATGTGATTGCAGCAGGACTTATACAGATTGGAAGAATGGGCAAAAAATTGGCAGATGGAATACAGTGTTGGGAAATATATGATAATGCATTTTGGTAAAAGGAACAACAGTGTGGACTATTATCTAAATGGAGAGAAGGTTCAATGATCAGAGGTGCAGAGGGACTTAGGAGTCCTCATGCAAAACTCTCAGAAGGTTAATTCACAGGTTGAGTCTGTGATACTGAAGGCAAATGCAATGTTGGAATTTATTTCAAGGGGAATAGAATATAAGAGCAAGGAGATAATGCTGAGCCTTTATAAGACACTAGTCAGGCTGCACTTGGAATATTGTCAACAGTTTTGGGCCCCATACCTCAGGAAGGATGTGTTGTCATTGGAGAGAGTCCAGAGAATGTTCACAAGGATGATTTTGGGAATGAAGGGGTTAACATAAGAGGAGTGTTTGGCAGCTTTGGGCCTGTACTCACTGGCATTTAGAATAATGCAGGGGGATCTCATTAAATCTTACTGAATGTTGAAAGGAATAGATAGGGTGAATGTGAAGAGGATGTATCCTCTGGTGGGGGTATCCAGAATTGTAAGGGACAGCCTCAAAATTGAGGGACAACCATTTAAAACAGGAGGATTTTTTTAGCCAGAGAGTAGTAAATCTGTGGAATTCTGTGCCACAGACTGTGGTGGAGGTCAGGTCCATGGGTATATTTAAAGTGGAAGTTGATAGTTTTCTGATCAGTCAGGACATCAATGGAGAAGTTGAAAGAAGTCAGATGTATGAGATTGAGTGGGATCCAGGATCAGCCATGATGGAATGGCAGAACAGACTCGATGGGCTGAATGGCCTAATTCTGCTCCTATGTCTTATGGTCTTATTACTGTGTGAAGCATATAAGGTTGAAAGAAATCAAATGCAGGCTTCACAACTATCTTTGGGGGTTGATAGGTTTCAATTATAAACTTTATTAAGTTATTGAAGTGACGTTAATTTAATTCACAGCATTGTCTTTCATCATTTACAATCTATAGGGCTTTTTGGGATAAATTAGTTTTCATTTGATAAATATCTAGTCAGTGTTTTATTTCCCAACTCTCTACACCACACTCCAGTCCAGTTGGTGGTGGTAATACACCTTTATGTTGGACTGCAACCTCCATTAAATGGAAGAAGGAGAAGAGGAAGAAGTAGAGGTTCATTTGTTGTTCAGACCCAACATCAGAATGGGAAAGAAATGTGATCTAAGTGACTTTGACCATGGAACGATTGTTGGTGCCAGACAGGGTGGTGTGAGTTTCTCAGAAACTGCTGATCTCCTGGGATTTTCACGCCCAACAGTCTCTGGAGTTTACAGGGAATGGTGTGAAAAACAAATAACCATCCAGTGAGTGGAGGTTCTGCAGGCAAACATGACTTGTTAATGAGAGAGGCCAGAGAGAATTGCCAGATTGGCTCAAGCTGGCAGGAAGGCCGCAGTAACTTAACTAACCATATATTATAGCTGTTGTGCGCAGGAGAGCATCTCTGAACACACAACATGTCAAATCTTGAAGAGAGATGGGCCACAGCAAGTTGGACTCCTGTGGCTACTTTATGAGGTCCTCCTATCACCTAATAAAGTGGCCACTGAGCATATAGAGGCAGGAAAGTTGTTTCCACTGGTAGGTGAGACTAGAACTAGGACATATAGCCTCAAGAGTTTCAGGTGAGTAAATTTAGGATGGGGATGAGGAGGAACTGCTTTTCCCAAAGAGTGGTGAATCTGTGGAATTCTCTGCCCAATGAAGCAGTGGCGGCTACTTCAGTAAATATATTTAAGACACGGTTGGATAGATTTTTGCATAGTTGGGTTATGGGGAAAAGGCAGGTAGATGGAGATGAGTCCATGGTCAGATCAGCCATGACATTATTGAATGGTGGAGCAGGCTTGATGGGCCAGGTGACCTACTCCTACTCCTGTTTCTTATGTTCTTATATGGTGCTGGGTGTCCAGGCCTGCCACAGAGAGATGGGGCACTTGAGTAATATATCTAAATTAGGTTCCCAATGCTGTTGTGCAAATTTGAAGAGATTTAGGAAGCTGCAGGTTCCCAAGATAAGGACTTCATGGGCCAGGGGAAGTAGGTGAATGAGGAGTAAGAAGAGGATGAGAGGTTCACAACAAATTTTTCACCCTTTCCAATTGCAGCTTCATCTTTCTCACTGTCTGAATGTCAAATGTCAGCCACAGGATCCTCTGTACCCACTCTAGCCCCACTAATCCCCATTCTTCAAGGTCTGTATGTTAATCTCTCTCTCTCTTCCCTGGCAGTTCGCCCTTCTCATTCCCACAGGCATTGCTCTCTCATTCTCCAATCTCACAACCCAACTCCAGCTGCACTTCTCAACAGCACATTCCCATCTCCAACCCCTCAGGGCTTTCTTCTCCCCGCATCGTGCTCTGACCAGATCAACAACATTCCTCCCACCTATTAGGACACTCAAAGTTGCTGCGCAGATTGACAGTATTGTTAAGAAGGTGTATGGTGTGATGGCCTTCATCAACCGTGGGATTGACTTCAAGAGCCGTGAGGTAATGTTACAGCTATATAAGACCTTCGTTAGACCCCACTTAGAGTACTGTGTTCAGTTCTGGTCGCCTCACTACAGGAAGGATGTGTATACTATAGAGACAGTGCAGAGGAGATTTACAAGGATGTTGCCTGGATTGGAGAGCATGCCTTATGAGAACAGGTTAAGTGAACTTGGCCTTTTCTCCTTGGAGAGACAGAGGATGAGAGGTGACCTGATAGAGGTGTATAAGATGATGAGAGGCATTGATCGTGTGGATACCCAGAGGCTTTTTCCCAGGGCTGAAATGGCTAACACAAGGGGGCATAGCTTTAAGGTGTTTGGAAGTAGATGTAAGGGAGATGGCAGGAGTAAGTGTTTCACACAGAGAGTGGTGGGTGTGTGGTATGCACTGGCAGTGACGGTGGTAGAGCAGATACAAAAGGGTATTTTAAGAGATTCTAGATAGGTACGTGGAGCTTAGAAAAATAGAGGGCTATGCAGTAGGGAAATTCTAGGCAGATTCTAGAGTAGCTTACATGGTTGGCCCAACATTATGGGCCAAAGGGCCTGTAATGTGCTGTAGACTTCTATGTTCTATTTGCCCGGATGTCACCAAAACTCCTTGGCTGAGAAATCGTCGAGCACGTTTTCCATAGGCTGCCAGCTGGCCTGTAAACTGGACGTGGATTCTACCACTGTTACTCCCGTTGTTAAATTTGGCAGGCAATCCCCCATCTTTGGTCTAACCAGATTATCAACTGCTCTTGGCCTCAAAGCCAGAGACGTTGCCTCAAAAATATTTTGGCCACAATATAATTCACGGCCATAGTCAAGTTCGTAACTAGCTAAAAAAACTCTCTCACAGCTTCAGTCACGATATGTTCTATATTTTGAAAACGGTTCTGCTCAATGTCATCAAGTGAAGCATGAAAGAAATAAACACATTTCCAGCATTAATCTTATTAAAAAAGCCCCGCAGAGCTGCTCCAAACTTCGATGCGTTCCTACTGACCACAATCCGGGTGCCAGCGGAGAAGTTAATGCTATTTATTCAGTTAGCAGCCAAGGACTGTGTATTGCACTGAGTTTTTAGAAAACCGGCATAATTTAATTCCTGGGTTGAGCTGCGCCTTACAGTTATGAAAGGGCACCAGAGGAGGGATTGATTATATTTGCTGTGAAGAAATGTATTTTCTCTGACAGTCACTTTGGCCTATTAAATTATTTCAAATGAGAAGTATTACTCTGCAGAAACTAAAACAGAGTTAATACAACAATAATTCTATTTGATAAGATTTATTTTTACTTTTGAATGAACTATTCAGATATGTGGTCAGTTTTCCATACAGACCAATAGATGAGTGAAAATCTGTCAGCAGAATATATTGCTCAAATAAATAAGCAATAGCCACAGGAACTAGTTTAGTCTAATCAAAATGGACTGCTTAAAATGCCATTTTATATCATGTAGTAGAGCTTCTGAACAGATAATGAAAGGCACATGCTTGGTTCAAAGATTATTTTAATACCTAAATATCCCCTTCAAATGCCAAGGAAATATATACCAAAAGCATAGTCTTCAGAAGGTTAATGGAACCTATTTAATACTGACTGATAAAAAAGAAAAGGTACATTATTTTATAAAACAAGTTTAATTTTATACAACTTCCTGATGGTGTACAAACAGAATCAGATTTATTATGACTGAATTAAGTGACATGAAACTTCTTGTTTTGCAGCAGCAGTGCAGTACAAAATCTGAAGAATACCATAAATGACAAAAATACATAAATAGTGTCAAAAAAGAATAATGAAGCAGTGTACATAAACCATTAAGAAATCTGATGGCTGAGGGGAAGAATCAGTATCAGGTTTAAGATCGATGTCATATGTTGTAAAATTTCTTAACTTTGCGCCATCCGGTTTTGATATGGCCCAAATGCAGAACGAGAGACACTGAAGTGGGTCAATAGTTCACAGACTTTAATGCGAACAGAGTTAGAAGGAAAAGAAAACAATAAACATTAGGCCAAACAGGGCCATTAACTAAAGCTATCAAATGGAAAATGAAGCTTACACTGTGTCTGAAAGGAATAACTAAATATAAAACGAATACCACTAGTCTTCAGAGTCAGTTGACTCGACAGTCCAATTTCTCAGGCAAGGCCGAGTGCAAGCAGGGAGCGAAGCATTCTTTTGTTCAAGTCTCAAAAAATACTACGACGGATTGAATGGAGGTAAGTACTATCATAATGAAATAATAATTAGCTGACACATGCATATTCACAAGCCGTATCTGCTGTACTGCCGGATCCTTGGTTGTGACACTTTGCAACAGCAGTACAATGCAATACTCTCAGTAGCTCCAGTTGAACTCTGCCTTTTTGTGTGCTTTCCGCAAGCTATCATTCTGTGGTTTTGTATTGCCATGTGCTCTTGTTTGTTTTCATGCCCCATGTACTTGTGCTTCTGTCCCTGGCCCTGTTCTACTCTGGCCCCTGTATTACTGAGGACCCTGCCTCTCACCTGTTTCTCATTATTACCTTTATTGCTGCCACCTGTGTCTCATTGTGCTCCACCTATCATCTGCCTCCCTGTTTATTGCTCAATATATTTCACCTGCTTGTTGCCAGATTGTGCTGGTGAGTTTTCCAGCATTTGTATCTGAACTCTGTCCATCTGAATATCGAACTCTGCCTGTTTCCTGATTCTCTGGATGTTTTGATCTCTGCCTGAACTTTGATGCCAAATTTGTTTGCACCTTGGGATTTGTTACTCAATTAATATCACTGTGTGCACAGTACTGGGTCTGCGATTGGATCCCCGTTCCAGTGCCCTGACAAATATATAATAATAGAAAGAAAAGAACTGTGAATTACAGTGAGGTTTTTAGGGTGAGTCACAGCATCGTGGAGGTATCTACACAACAAATTTACCTCTGTAGTAATGCATCAAAATGTGCTACAAAATGCTATTACTACTTTCATTCTAACTCAAACTTTAGTATTCCTTGAATTTAGATGTTGCTCAGCAAGGTGAATGAATAAACCCTGATCTTCCCAGTCACTCTTTATAGAATACTAGCATGCTGCATTTCCCCAGCAATTTCCTTGGGAGGCTCTTTCCACTGAATCTGGGGAAGATTAGATAAAATACAGAATTAGTGAATCCATCCATTTCAACAGGCAGAGGCCTAGGACAAGATTATTAACATAAATATTTATGATCAATTATATTCACTTAAATCTCTATAATCTTTTTCATTTCCTCAGTGTTTTGGGTTTATAACTTTAAAAAAATATTTCAATTGAATTAAAAGCTTCTGAAAAAGTTTGAAAGTTTCTGAATGTCAAAAGACCTTTCACTTTGAAAACTCAATAAAAATTATATTAAAAAAAAGACCTTTACAAAACCGTTCCAATAAAGAGATCCTCACTGCTTCTAACCGGGACAGTCCTTACCTGCGAGTGACTCTTATAGATCCACAGAAGACACTTGCTTTTCTAGCTACTTATCTATGCTCAGTAATATTAGAGTGTATTAACCTTACGCTGTTTCTGTTGGAAATTATCAGCTGTGGAGATTTACTTCATTCCTAATCCAAATCATCAAACAGGAAAATATCCCTTTGATCATACACTTTGTGGAGAGATCAGCATAAAGCAGCAGACACAATGAATAACAAGGGGATCAGCAGTTCATGTGAAATTCTGGTATCTTGGTAAGGTTTTACTGCAAGATTCTGCCTTGTGATAAGGGAGGCATAGACGATCTAGGGTGTGTATTTCATAACACTGCCACTAACTCAGCATGCCATAATTCCCCAGGAATGGGAAAGTGGGGTGTAGGGGAGGAGTATGGAGGTGGTAAAAGGTGTACTTTGTATTATTGCCAATTGCTCCTTGAATTACTAAGGGGACATGTAGTAAGTCAAGTAAAATTTATTGTCATTTAACTATATACATGTATATAACCATATAATGTATATAGAAATGAGGCAACAATAAAGAAAATCTTACGACAGTCAAGTTGTCAAGATGTTTTATGAAGGAAAGGTGGAGTATAACAAATTTACTGAAGTTCTTTGTGGACGTAATAAACAGGATGGATAACCAGGTAGTGTACTGGGATTTCCAAAAATAAAAATTCAGTTATGTGCCACATAACAGATCACTGCACAAGATAAGAGCACACAGCATGAAAGCTATTATATTGGCAAGGGTAGAAGATAGACTAACCAACAGAAAACAGTCAGGATAAATAGGTCATCTTAGAATTGGCAGTCCATAATAAATATGGTTCTTGATGGTGAATGCGGTGGTCTCGATTATTTACAGTCTATGTAAATGACTTGCGTGAAGGAGCTAAGTGCATTGCAGCCAAATGTGCTGAAGAGGCAAAAATAGATGGATTAGCAAGTTGTGAGGAGGACACGGATAGCTTGTAAGGTTCTATGGATTGGTTAAGTGAGTGGACAAAAATTTGTTTGATGAATTATAATGTGGCAAAATGCAAGGCTATCCATTTTGGAAAGAAGAATTATTATCTAAATAGTGTGGAGTACAAAGTGATGCAAATGAAAGGGATCCTCCAGCATGAAGAACAAGGGGCTGGCATGCAGGTACAGCAAATAATTAAAAAGGCCAATGAAATCTTTATTCAGGAGGCATAGATGTTTTGATGCAACTTTTCAGGGCAATAGTAAGACCACAGCTGAAGTACTGCATACAGTTTTGGACTCCATATCAGAATCGGAATCAGGTTTATTATCAGCAGTACAGTACAATACACAAAAATACTAAAAGTTACAGTAAGAAATATATTACAAAATAAATAATGCATAAAGAGTAAAATTGATAGTTCAAAGTTAAATTAAATTAATGATTAAAGTACATATATGCCACTATATACAACCCTGAGATTTACTACCTTGTGGGCATACTCAATAAATCCACAATAGAATAATAACCATAATGGAATCAATGATAGACCACACTGACCTGGGCGTTCAACCAGTGTGCAAAAGACCACAAACTGTTCAAATACAAAAATAAATAAATAAATAATGACAAATAAATAAGCTATAAATATCAAGAACATGAGACAAAGAGTCCTTCAAAACGAGTCCCTAGGTTGTGGGAACATTTCAATGATAGGGCAAGTGAAGTTGAGTGAAATTGTTCCCTTTGGTTCGAAAGGTAGTGTTCATGGGTTCATGGACTGTTCAGAAGGAAGAATTAAGAAAGGATTTGCTTGTGCTGAAGTCAGTGCGGAGAAGGTTCGCAAGACTGATTGCAGGGATGATGGGGTTAATATATAAAGAAGCTCAGCCTCTCTGATAATTAACACCATCGCCTTGTTGGAGTTTAGAAGTAGGAGATATGATCTTATTGAAACGTTGAATATTCTGAGAAAGGTGAGTTAGTAGGTAGTTTTCCCTAATTAGAGCACCTAGAATTAGGGGACATAGTTTCGGAATAGAGGATGCCAGTTAAGGCAGACTTGAGGAAGAGTTTCCTTTCTCAGGGAAGTGAATCTGTGGATCAACATCATTTAATATACTCAAGGTAGAGAATCATAGATATCTAAACTACAACTGAGTTAAGGAGTATGGGAGGGAGCAGAAAAGAGATGTTAAGGGCACATTTGTATTAATTATGATATTTTGAATGGTGGAGCAAGTCTGTGGAACCATTTTTCCTGCATGACATGTGCAGGTTTATAACTGATAAATAAAAACCCATTGTTTCCCCTGTTTTGAGAGGATGTTGATCTAAATGAAGAACCTTGGGGAGAACTATTCCAGAGGTTTAACCGACTCTGAAGTGGATCAGTGTCTTCATTCCCCCTTAGCTTTCAGAGTTCCAATGAGGGAACATCTGGAATCCAAGAGCAAAGTCATTAAATAGACTGAACAATCAATCAAAATTTAGAATTCTTGCAAGAAGCAACTAGGAAGTAAAAGTAAAACTCTAAAATCTATTCACTCATTGTAAGAGAGACCAAATAAAAATGGGACATCCACTTGGCATTGATGCAGAAGAGGATATAGCATGACCAAATTCAGTAACATTAAATCAACATTTCGATTATTATTTTAAAGGTTTTGCAATGCCTATTGTGTATGCAGGAAATGGCACCACATATAGTATATAGGGTTCGTTTCTCTTGTATGGAAGAGAGCAGGGAATAGAATTTGAAGTTTTTTTGGCAGCACTATGACTTATCATAATGCTGAATTCCCTGTTAGGCACATTCAATAAAGTTTGACAACTTAACTGGATTTGGCAATGAGAATAGTGTGCACAGAGTTGACATCCTTGTCAAATCACCCATTCTTTGTTGATTGCATCTTCAAAGGCAGCGTGGGGGAGCAGGCTATTGCAGAAGCAACTGCTGGCTTTCCATTTTTATCTTGTACCTGGAGAAGGCAGAACCTGTTGTCAGTTTTGCACCATCATGAAGACTGGCAGCTTGATGTTATTACCACAAGTTCTGGTCTAGCACCTTAACTTCATGTTAAAGCAGATGGAGCCTCAATCAGAACCCAGAGGGAATGGAGGAGAAAATAAATTTTGTTATATTCTCCAAGAAAATACAAACACCAGAAATGGACATTACAACGTATATGCCATATTCAAGATCTAATACTGCAGCCTCTACAGTGTGCCACCAGCAACAAATCCAATAACTGAAAAACTAGAACAGTTGAGTGACTCACGTATATTCAAAACACAGTTGACTGAATAGATGCAGAAAGTCCTTATTTTTCCCAAGCTGTTCACTACAGTTTGAAACTATCTTTTAATGAACACTGCCACTGGTTGCAATGATAAATGCAGACTGCTAGAGGTAATGTATAAATTAGCATTAAAGCATGACAGAGAAATTACTCGAGACAGTTCACTGCAGTGAATAAAATGTTTTAACAATTACCAGTGTTATTCTTGCTTGATTTGAATGTGCCAAATATTTTCTCTTTTTCTTTAGCTATTGATAATACAAAGATAAGGCAAACTACCATTGTGTCACCTTAATTTATTTTTGTAAGGGCATAAGACTGTGTGCTGTGCTTATAGCATAATGATACTGTTTAACCTTCAAAAGGAAAGATTAATCAGAGACTTATAATTGCGGCAGCCATGGGCAGTTTTATTAAAGAAGTCCATCAGAAAATTCTGTGACACTGACTTATACTGTTGCATTGGTTCTTTGTTAGTATCTTTCGGTTTTTGTACACTCCTATCACTTTTTCAATTAGATAGGGATAATAAATACATGATACAGCAGTTTATGTGCACTGAATTCCAGTAATGGACATTTAGCACAAGAACAGGGATGATTTTATACTTGCCTGCCATTTCATGACTTCTTCTTATAAGCTTTAAAGCTAATTGCTTACACCCCCACAGCCCTTCCTCAGTCACCGTGCTTCTGCCCTCTTTCTGATTGCCTATTCCTTTTGCCACACTATTCCCAATTGTGCCTTCAGTTACTTATGTCACACGTCCTAAACTCCATACATAAATAAGCCCACCTGTCTCATCTCTTCACAGACACTCCGCGAAACGCACCTCTCGCCCTCCTAATGCTCCTACTTTTCATTGGTGGAGTGTTACATCTAAAAAGGCCGTTTAAGTCATCCTGACTGTGCCAGGTTTTTTTGGAAGAGCTGTCCAATAAATCACAGTCCTCATCCCATTCCCGATAACACTGCAATTTTTCCCCTTTGGTATCTATTATCTATCAAATTCTATTTTGAAAGCTACTAATGAATTTGCTTCTATCACTCTTGCAGCCAGTGCATTTCTGCTTATAACAACTCACAATATAAATCAAAATGTATTCTATATCCCTTCTGCTGCCTTGGCAGTCATTAGAAATTTGTATTCTCTGACTCCCAACCCTCTTGTCAGTCACTCACTGTATATGCAAACAAAACACTTCTTAATTTTAATATTTTTATTTATTCCCATGAATTTTCTTTACCAAAGAGAGCAATCGCAGATTTTTTTGTCCTTCCACTTCTTTGCTTATATTTGTGAGTCAGTCTCTGTAAATTGCAATGGATCATTTTCAGTATTATATGTTCTGCACTGATGTAGATTATTGTTCTATTGATTCACAATATTTACATGCAAGAATACAATGCAGCTGCCTCTGAATAATGTGGTATTGGCCAAGAATACATATGTAGCCTATTCTGTATTTAATATTACAGTAATATTTGAGTGATATTGTAAATATGTTGTTGATTAAGCATTCTTTGTTTAAATAATCCAGTACAAGTATATGTAAAAGTACATAAATGGCATATGTCATCACGCCACTGCGTCATACATTTGGAATTGTAAAACGTAACAGTGGCAATGAGGAAGTTTTAAATGACTACCTACCTATTGAAGCGCAGCAAGACATTTGAGTTTTTTAAAAAGTGCAGCAAGAAACAGTTGAGCAAAAAAAAACAACGCAGCATGGGCGTCTTTCGAAGGGAGAGACATGGCTGAATTTTTTAAAAGGCAAAAAACGGACAAATTCATAGGTTTATAAACTGTGAGTACTGGATGATAATAATCATGAATTTAAAAAAAGTAGAAATTGCTGGCAACATCAGAAAGATTGATGTGTTAGGTTGCACAAGAGGTAGCTGGCTATTGCATACTGAGCAAATTGAACAGCATTTTGAACCGAGTGCCAATCTGATGAGTATATTGGATTTAAAGACATAAAGTTTGATTGGAGGTTTAACTGCTCCAACCAAACTAGCCAAAATGAGCTTTGCCGATATTGTGAAAATAATGCAAGAACGTTTAGCACTGAAACCATAGTTGGTTGCAGAACAGTTGAGGTTTCATAAGTGGAATCAAAAGGAAAGGGGACCACTTCAGTGTACCTAGCTGAATTGAAGAAGTTGTCTGAGCATTGTCAATTTTGTAATAGGCTTAATGATGCACTGAGAGATTGTTTAGTCTGTGGAATCTTACAAGAAAGCATACAAAAATGGTTCCTAACTTCCTAAAAGAACAGTTGAAATAGCTGTATCAATGGAAAAAACAGCAGAGAGAGACACAACTGAGCTGCAGTTAGGAATGAAAGTAAGCATGAACAAAATTGCAGCATCTTTAACAGAAACTGGCTTGACTGAACAAATTTTGTTACTGTTGTGGCAGGGGCTCACGTACACCAAACAAATGCAAACTTAAGGCAAAACTTGCAGAAAGTGCAAAAAAGTAGGATAAATACAAGGATCATGTCAGGCAGACAAAAAATAAATGGACTGCACAGGGAAGATAAAAAGGTAAGTTACGTTTTCAAAAAGAGTTCTAAATTGCATACTGTTGATGAAAAATCTGATAACAATGAGAGTGACTCAGGATGGTTTAGCTTTGAGATTTATACTGTGAAAGCAAACTATAGACAAACAAAATGGCTTACACCAGAAGTAAATGGCAAGTTAATTAAAATGGAATTGGACACTGGCTTGGCTGTTTCAGTCATTCCACAAAATGAGTTTCAAAGGCATTTCAAAGTTACTGATCTGAAGCCTGCCGATAGTATAAGAAATCATACTAGAGAAAAGAGGACTGCTGAGGGAGTGACATTTGTAACAGTGAAATACAACAATCGACAAGCCACATTGGGCTTTTATGTGGTAAAAGCAGGAGGGCCAGCTTTTTGGGCACATGATTAGCTGCGGCACTACAACTTGAGTGGAGATCCATCCACCATTTGCATGCCACATCCCCTATAATAGTCAACCGAAAGCGAATTAAGAAAGGTACTAGGTGATGCTACAGCATTGTTCAAGGATAATATTGGAAAACTCAAACATATCAAGGGTAAAATAGTGCTAAATGAAAATGCCACACCCAAGTTTTGCAAAGCCCATCCAGATATTTATATCATCCGTGATAAAGTAGCTAGTAAGCTTGATTGCTTGGAAGCTGAAGGAATGCTTTCCAAGGTTGAGTGGAGCTCATAGGCGAAGGTGTTGACTGTCTGGAGAGTAGCCAAGAAGAGTGGGACTGTCAGGATCAGTGGTGATTTTAATGCCACCATCTACCCAGTAGTAAAAAAAATAGACATACCATCTTCCCTGAATAGAGGATATTTTTGTAAACCTTTCCGGAGGAAAACACTTCGGCAAAGTGGATTTAGCTGAGGCCTACCTACAGATGGAGGTGGAAGAACAGTCCAAAGTGTTTCTCACCATAAACACTCACAAAGGCCTTTATTGCTATAATAGGCTTATTTTTGGAGTAGCATCTGCAAGTGCACTCTGGCAGAAAGCTATGGACCAGGTGATGCGAGGCTGTCCAGGACTTAGTGTTACACGGATGACATCATTGTTACTGGTAACAGTGACAAAGAACTTTTCCAAAATCTCAGGACAATGTTAGAAAGATTAGGGGATTATGGGCTCGGAGTATGACACAAGTGTGAATTCCTTTAACGAAGCCTCACTTACTGTGGTCACTCTATTGACACACAAGGTTTACACAAGTGTACTGAGAAAATTCAAGCAGTGGGGGATGCCCCAGCGCCATAGGACATATCATATTGTGGTCCTTTTTTGGATTTCTTTATTAATACAACAGGTTCCTAACTACTGTGCTCCATCGCTTGAACTCATTGCTACAGAACATGAAGAAATGGCAAACGACAAAGCAGTGTGAGTAGCTTTCAAAAAGGTAAAGGGAATGGCGATGTCAGACACTCTGCTCACACATTATGACCCACATTGTCCAGTGAAGCTTACCTGTGATGCTTCACCTTTTGGTATAGGTGCAGTCATGACACATGTTATCGTTGATGGAAGTGAACAGCCACAGCCTTTGCATCAAGTTCCCTTACCGGTGTAGAGAAAAATTATGCAAAGATTGTCAGAGGGGCCTTGAGTCTGATTTAGGGTGTAAAAAGTTTCAATCAGTACTTGTATGGGAGGGAGTTTACCCTCATTACTGATCATCAACCACTGGTGTCCATTTTCCATCCACAGAAGGGTGTTCCACTAACAGCAGTGGCACAAATGCAGAGACGGGCTCTCTTTCTTGGAGGACACAATTACAAGATTGAATTCAAGGGAACAACTAATCATGGAAATGTTGATGGAATGTCTTGTTTACCCTTGGAAAAGGAAATACCTGAAAAATTTACAAAAGAGGACACTCCTCTTGACATATTTTCCCTAATGCAAATCAAAAGTCTCCTTTAAACAGCAGGGATGATCCAAAGAGAAGCTAGAGAAGACCCCGCACTAACTCAGGTCGACATGGCAACCCAAAATGGCTGAAATATGCAGCAGAAATCTCAGTTCTCCCATTCTTACCAGCACCAGGATGAACTAGCCCTTGATGGCAGCTGTCTTATGTGGGGATTGAGTGTTACTGTACTATCCAAGCCAAGAGCTAAAACGTTGGAGGAACTATGTGCCAATCATCTAGTTAAAATACAAACAACAGGAATTCTGCAGCTACTGGAAATTCAAGCAACACACATCAAAGTTGCTGGTGAATGCAGCAGGCCAGGCAGCATCTCTAGGAAGCGATACAGTTGACGTTTCAGGCCAAGACCTTTCGTCAGGACTAACTGAAGGAAGAGTGAGTAAGAGATTTGAGATTTGAGACAATAAACAAGCTAATTAATTACATTCCACCCAGCCCGTAAATGTCGGCCCAGATCAGAGGCGAGTCCCCTCTGATCTGAGCTGACACTTACATGTCAGGCGGCACCTAATTAATTAGCTTGTTTATTTTGGCTTTTTTCTTAAAAATATGCTGGGTGTGTTCCGACTACTGCTGCACCACTGCATTCTTCGCAGCAATGTATCGGTCCATGGCCCAGAGGTTGGGGACCACTGTAGTAGTGGATGCAACTTCAAAATGGCTGGAAGTGTTCCCGATAGCCTTTAATAGAGCCTCGCACACTTTTGATGATCTCAAGGCCTGGTGTTCCACAACAATTAGTCCGTGACAATGGACCACAGTTTGTTGGAGAAGTCTCAGTCATTCCTGAAAATGAATGGAATAAGACATATTACCTCAGCACTGTACCACCCAGCTACAAATGGCTTGACGAAAAGATTTGTCCGGAGTCTAACAAACGCACTGCGAGTAATGTCAGCAGAACACACTACACTGACACTGAATCAGAAACTCACCAATTTCTTCCTTGTATATTGCAATGCAGCGCACTCCACAACCAATAATTCACCAGCTATGCTGTTCCAGGGCCATCCCTTGCATTCACACTTAGATCACCTCAAATCCAATCTCAGAAGCAGTATGCAGGGCAAAAAGCTGAGACAAGTTGAAGGCTCCTCATACAAGGAAATTTGATGTTTCACTTCTGAAAGATTAAGAACAGAACTGGGCTACTCTCCTACACAGCGGAGATCGCATCTGATATCATCTTGAGACGCCATGTCGATCAGTTGAGGAGAGCAGAGCCTATTTTTAGAGAAGAAAGGTGGCCAGAGCTGTCAGAACCACCTCCTTCAGTCTCAGTCAATTCCTGCAACCATCGTGGAGGAGGACCAAAACCTGAGATTGTTTCACAGCCACATCTCACCTGCCAAGCGGAGTGATCCCTATTGTGAAGAAAGACGTTATCCCAAAAGAGTAAGAAGGCCTCCACAGCGATTAAATCTTTAAGCCTGAATGGGCCAAATTTAAAAACAAAACTACAATGAGCAGTTACAAACTCCAGGGACTGGAGATCTCACACAACTTGTCATGGTCCCAGAGCACATTATACATAATCAGGAAAGCTCCTACTTTCTGAGGAAGTGGAAGAGAGCTGAACTAGGTATGTCTATATTCACGTCATGCTAAAGGTGCACAGTAGACAGCACCCCAACAAGCTGTATCACTGCATGGTACGGAAACTGAACTGCGGCAAACACGAAGGGTCTACAGCAGGTAGTCAAAACGTGACCAGCACCAGCCCACCCACCTTCAAGGACATGTATATGGAAAGGTACTGGAAAAGGGCCAGTAACATCATAAAGAATCCCATCCACCCAGCTCATGGAGTGTTTGTCCCACTACAATCAGGGAGGAGGCTACATAGCATCCATGCCAAGACCACCAGACTCAAAAACAGTTACATTCCTCAAGCAATTAGACTGATCAACACCTTCATCCACTAACCAAACCCTCCACACTCCCAACCACCATTACTTTATCACTTCCTGTCAGTCACCTTATGGACAGAAACTCCTACGCTTAGCATCACTTTATGGACATACAATCAATCTATGATTGCATAAGCTATCTTATGTGCAGTATTAATATTTATCATGTTTTATTATTATTTGCTCCTTATTGTGCTTTTTTTCTGTGCTGCACCAAATCCAAAGTAACAATTATTTCGTCCTCCTCTACACTTGTGTACTGGAAATGACACTAAACAATCTTGAACCTTGATATATTGACTCTTCGACTATCAAACATCTATCAAGTTTCAAACATTCCACATGGATTAACCAGAATCTGATGGTGTAATATGGTGGAGCATTGACACATCTAACTAGCTTCTAAATGTGATGAGGGATTCTGTCTACGTTACCTATTCAGGAAATAAGTTCCAGACCCCTATTACTGTTTATGTTGGAGAAGTTTTTTTTTTCACAGTTCCTCTCTGACATACCATTATTGAAAATAATTGGGTTGAATTTTAATCCTGACAATTTTGAGCAGGCCAGATCAGGAATAAAGCACTCACTAGCCTACTTTCACTCCCATCCCTTACCTGCATGTTCTATATGAATTGCCCGTCTGAGAGCACAAAAATTCAGCAGAGTCTGGCACGTAGGTTGGTGCCTCAAGGGAGCAGACGCTACAGGTCATGACCAAGTTTTATAGGCAACTTTGCAATTAAAAGAAATGGCACAATGAGTTCAGGTTTGGGGAAACAGCAAAAGTGAGTTCAAATCTTACAGAGATTAATAGATGGTTGGTTACTAGGCAAGCGCACGGTTATGGGATTAGTACCGATATGCAGGGAAGGCATGGATGGTCGTGTTCTACTGTTTCTTATGACGTAGTCAGGATTTTCCCAATAGAAGGAATAGAATAGAGTCAGGAAGGATTAAGGGTGGGAAGGGGGTGGGAGTGGAGAGCCTGCGTCTATGAGGGCAAATGTTTCCATTCTCAAATGTGAGTCTCTTCTTTCTTCCTTAATTTATATAGAGATACAGCACAAAACAAGCCCTTCTGGCCCAATGAGACCTTCCAGCCCAGCAATCGACCTGCTTAACACTAGCCTAATCACAGGACAATTTACAATGACCAATAACCTACTAACCGGTACGTCTTTACTTTGTATATGGAATCTGGAGTACCTGGAGGAAACCCACACGTTCACAGGGAAAATGTACAAACTCCTTACAGTTGGCGCCGGAGCTGAACTCCACATTCTGGAGCGCCCTGACCTGTAATATCGTCATGCTAACCACTATGCTACCATGATTTGGGAACTACTGCCAACTGGCTTTCCCCTTGAGAATTTCTAAAAGTTACTGGGATCTTGCTGACATGGTGCAGCCTCGACATGCAGGAGACCACTGTCTGCTTCCGGTGGGTGTGTCACCCACAGATCATGGTATCAAGAAATAAGGATCAGCATGATTCGCCATATACATTTACACAGCACGAGGAATTTGCTGTGGTGTGTTTATCAGTGCATGACATGCAACAAAAAAAAACAACATTCAACAATTATAAGAATAAAGAATTATGTGAAACATAAAGTTGGAGATAAAGGTACGGATAAATAAATAAATACCAGTAGGTATTTACAATATAAACAGCATTATTAAAAGTGGTTTAAAGTATTTACAGTGCAGTGCAGTGATAGAGGGGGTTAACTAGAATGATTGATCAGATTAACAGCCTGAGGAAGAAAAGCTTTTAAGATGACGTAAAGTTTCTTTTTTGTTTTCATAGTCCTCTAGTGCTTTTCAAAAGGGACGTTTTGGAAAAGACAATTTGTGGGTGGGGGTTAGTGTCTGCAATGATTTTTCCTGCCTGCTTCTTTATCCTGAACATGCACTATACAAGTCCTAGTGCGACGGGAAACTGCAGCCAATGACCAATGATCTTTTCTGCTGACCTGACGGTTCACTGTAGTTTTCTGTATTTTGTGAGAAGATGCTGCACCAAAGCATGCAGTACCCTATGTTGAAAACATTGTAAAGAAATAACACTAGAAATTGTTGCTTTGATCCTCAAACCATGCAGCAGCTTCTGCAACAGCAAGAGTTAACACTGTTTGGCTGAACATCCCTACTTTGCATGGGTTATGCTAGAAATCAAAAGGCAGACTCATGCTACACTTAAACCTGAATGTCTTTATTTAGATGTGGTCAGAACAGATGGTAGCAGCTTTGCAATAAACACTTGCAGTATTGCAGTTAATATGAAGAGTTAGCAATACAAGTACTTATATTAAATGGTTATTAATTTTTCAGCTACTTTTCTCATAACATTCACCATCAGCTTTATGCTATAGGTACACTGGGCGATTATTCTTCTTGTGTGGCATAAATACCCTGGCTGAAGTAGGGCCAGCTTATTCATGTAATCTGACTGATAGCAAACAATACTCTGCCAGGCACTAATAGCTACCCTCTGTGTTTTCTGATTGTACAGACTGCTATCACTAGAGTGACATAATGGTTTGCACTCAGCACAAAAGTGATTAATGAGTAAATTTAATGATAATTTGTCACCTGCCACAACACTTCTGTATTAATCATGGGGCAACCACTGCAACTTTATCTGGAAACAACTTGGTTTTCTCAGAAAGCTATTAGAGAATCATAGAAAATTTATGAGGCAGGAGGAGGACATTTGGTCCTACATGTCTGTACCAGTTGGAAAATACGTACTAATCCCACAGGCTAAGTACCTTTAAGTATACAGCCAAGAACTTTCTAATGTAATTTCTGCCTCTACCACCCTTTCATGTACTAATGATCCAGAACCCCAACTCGTCTCATTTATATTTCTTCCACAAATTACTTAAAATCTATGTTGCCAGGTTTTTGACCCTTCTGTTAAAGGAGGCATGCCCTTCCCATTTACTCTGTCGGTGTCCCTAATAATATTATACACTACAACTTAATCCCTCCTGAGCTTCTTCTATTCCAAAGAGAGCGGCTCCTGTGCACAATGTCTACCATTTTCTCCATCAATAATCAAAGAACAGCAAATTCTGGGGATCTGAAAGAACAATAAAAAATGCTGCAAATACTCAATCTGCCAGCCAGCACCCATGGAGAGGGAAATGGGACTAACATTTCAGGTAGATGGACTTCTAAGATTTGTTTTTAATCAATGGCATTTTCTTATTAAGATGATGGAAAGAATGATCTCTTTGATGTCTAAATGTGCAAGGATTATTGGAGTTTGCAAACGTGATTTTTCCTCCTTTATTTCTCTCTGTTCCTTTCCTGAATACATTAGCAAAGCTGCTGCTCCTGTGGCTATTCATCACAAGCTCCTGGCTGTGATTATTGTGGTGAAGTCACACTAACAAGTTCGTCGTTGATCTATCCTCATCCACAGATGCACTGATGCTTTAACATTAAAAAGTCATTTGAGGTGGAATGTTTTGTTTTGAAATAATGAATTTCTCCTGAATGTAAATTTTATTATCTTCCATTATGTCCAGCGAAGTTATTCTTATTACCTCTGAAATTCAGCATCTCCTCTCTCTGTTTTTTGACAGGGAAGTATTATACTTAAATGAGATTGCACAAGCATACAGCACAGCTTCATAATTTACCCTCACTTCAGCCGTTGGAAAATTTAGAGACCTGTGAATCAGTTCTGTGAGACTAGGTACTTAATTTTCCAATTCTTCAATTCATGAGATGGAGATTTACCCTGCTGTGCAAATAATGGATTAAATTGATTTCAAAAATACTTCTTTTCATAAGTTTCACTGAGCCTTTGAATCTATTGGAAACAGTGGGAGTTCCAACACAAATTCCTGAGGCATGGCATTCGGGACGTGTTCTCAGCTTGATATGGTTTCCTGAACCATCATCTTTTGCTGCCTGTTCATGCTTTTGTTTATTTATCTTTATGGTAAAAATCAGCATCAAACAATTGTGGATCAAATGGCCCACGGAAGATCCTAATGTATGTTATGCTCATTGGAAGACAGCCATCACAGCCCAAGATATAACTGATGTTCCGCAGGGAAGCAATCTTCAGGGCAGTGCTAGCTATCTTCAGCTACTTGAAAAAATACCTTCACCCCATTGAAAGGTCATAAGGATTGTTCATTGTTGATTGCTGGAAGTTCAGATACATTTGCAATTCCTCAGACAGTGAAGCATCTCCAGCCTACATTTTAGAAGACTTGGACAAAGTCCAGTATCAGTAACAACTCAAGTAGCAGACAGGAGAAAGATTAATCATTCTCGCCTTATAATGAACATCAAAAATAGCTGAGCGAAGTCAGAAAGGAAAGTCAAAACATGCAAAATCTCTAGGCTACTAACAACCACGCCCCAAGAACAAATTATTAAACATAAAATTATTAAATTTATTGAAATAAAGTAAGTGGAGAGAAATAATTAGTGTGCCAAAGCTGAAAGTAGACTGTGATTTTGTTTTGTTGAATAGTCTATGCAATGATAAAGAACTAGAATGTGTTCCCAAAATTTTTGGCTCCTATTCAAATAACCCTACTCTGTGAAGCCATGCCTACATAGCAATATGTTCTCCACTTCAAAACTTGATTTAACACAAACTTAAATTGCATCCCACATGTATAAGTTGTGATTTTTCTCCATTTCTCATCAATCTTGAAAAATAAACATTTAGCATTTAAATCCATTTAGTTCACAAAAAAAAAATTGGATTGAGATTGACAGCATAAGAAACCTTAATCACCTCATTGAAGTTATAATGAAAAGAAATAACTACACTACAGAAGAAATATAGTTTACTTCGGTAATGTGTCCGGTGCAAACATCATGAGCCAGAGAGCCTCTTCCTGTGCCATAGTGATCTATGTTTCTTGATCATTACCCTGCAGGTTACAGCACTTCAAGTCCTCATCCAGTAGGCTCTTAAGTACTTTGATGATTTCTGCTTCAATCAACTTTCAGGGAGTGAGCTTTAGAATCTCATAACTCTATTGGTGTTTTATTTTTTAAATACACTCTTCTCCCATCCTTCATCAAAAATCTATGTCCTCCAGTTCACTCTCACTCTGAAGGAAATAGGTTCTTTCTGTCCACCCTAATTTGGCCTCTATTAATTTGAATCACTTCAATTAAACCTCCCATTTGCCTCTTTTTCAAGTTCAAAGTTCAAATGAAATTTATTATCAAAGTACATACGTATATGCCACAATATAGTACTCTGAGATTCTATTTTTCCCCAAGGGGAACAGTCTCAGTCTACTCTGTTTTGTTTTATTCTTCAGTTCTTGCAAAATCCTTGGAAATGTCCTCTGCAATATCTAACTATCTTTTTGCTGAGCCATACATCCTAATAGAACAATACACTGAAGTTAGGTCTAGCAGATTCTGTTACTGAACTCTAGCATGTCCTCTCTGCTCTTACATTCTGTCTCAGCCAATGAAAGAAGCATCTTATTGCCTTCTTGTTCACTGTATTGACATGTAGATCCTTCTGTTCCTCTGTAATATTCCATAATTAGACAAAATCACATGTTGTTCGGCACCCTTGGGACTTCAGTGATGTTGGGCCTGCAGAATTTATAGACTTTTGGATGATACTCCTATGAATATCCAGCACACCTTTATTTGACTTTTTTTATTCATGTTACACAATGGTGTCATAAATATTCCAATAGATTGGGAGAGTTTAAAGGGAGTGCGAAACATGTAAGCTCTCCTGACTCAGCTCCAACAGGAAACACATAATTTTCTGACCACCTGAGACATAGAAGATCCACGACCCTGACGCTAGCTACACTCCCAGCCTCAGTCCGGACTCAATCCGCACTCCGTGTCATGTCCAGCTCTGGCCACACATTCAGCTTGCATTCTGGAATTCCAGTCACATTCCGGGCGAATAAATAAGACAGATTCTGCTGGATTAAATAAATTTATGTATTCCTTTGTCATTTATCCTTTTACTTCAAGCAGAAAAGATTTGTTGCTTCAAATAAAAACAGTGCAAATATAGTAATGTTTAATTCTGTCATTAATTTTGCTCAGGGCTGGCCTATTGAAATTAAGTACCATAATTAACTCAGAACCATAATTTAACTGGACTTTAAACAAATGAAATGAGTTATTTCAAACAAGCTTCTTCAACTGGAATATTAAAGATTTGTCACATGTACATGGAAACATGGAGCTAGATGCACCATTTGCCTCAAATCAAATTAGTAAAGATTGTGCTGGATAGCCTGCAAGTTGCCATGCTTCTGGCAACAACATAGCATGCCCATAACTTATTAACCCTAACAGTACATCCTTGGAATGTGAAGGAAACTGGAGCAGTCAGAGAAAAAGCATACAGTCATGGGGAGAATGTACAATTATGTTTATTATTATATAATGTATAAATTTACTGATATATATTATTATACAGTGACATGCAAAAGTTCGGGCATTCCTGGTCAAAATTTCTGTTACTGTGAATAGCTAAGCGAGTAAAAGATGAACTGATTTCCAAAAGGCATAAAGTTAAAGATGACACATTTCTTTAATATTTTAAGCAAGATTACTTTTATTATTTCCATCTTTTACAGTTTCAAAATAACAAAAAGAGAAGAGGGCCTGAAGCAAAAGTTTGGGCACCCTGCATGGTCAGTACTTAGTAATACCCCCTTGGCAAGTATCACAGCTTGTAAATTCTTTCTGTAGCCAGCTAAGAGTCTTTCAATTCTTGTTTGGGGGATTTTCGCCCATTCTTCCTTGCAAAAGGCTTCTAGTTCTGTGAGATTCTTGTGCTGTCTTGCATGCACTGCTCTTTGAGGTCTATCCACGGATTTTCAATGATGTTTAGGTTGGGGGACTGTGAGGGCCATGGCAAAACCTTCAACTTGTGCCTCTTGAGGTAGTCCATTGTGGATTTTGAGGTGTGTTTAGGATCATTTTCCTGTTGTGGAAGCCATCCTCTTTTCATCTTCAGCTTTTTTACAGACGGTGTGATGTTAGCTTCCAGAATTTGCTGGTATTTAATTGAATTCATTCTTCCCTCTACCTGTGCCACTGGCTGCAACACAAGCCCAAAGCATGATCGATCCACCCCTGTGCTTAACAATTGGAGAGGTGTTCTTTTTCATGAAAGTCTGCACCCTTTTTTCTCCAAACACACCTTTGCTCATTGCGGCTAAAAAGTTCTATTTTAACTTCATCAGTCCACAGGACTTGTTTCCAAAACGCATCAGGCTTGTTTAGATGTTTCTTTACAAACTTCTGATGCTGAATTCTGTGGTGAGGACGCAGGAAAGGTTTTCTTCTGATGGCTCTTCCATGAAGGTTATATTTGTGCAGGTGTTGCTGCACTGTAGAACAGTGCACCACCACTCCAGAGTCTGCTAAATCTTCCTGAAGGTCTTTTGCAGTCAAACGGGGTTTTGATTTGCCTTTCTAGCAACCCTACGAGCAGTTCTCTCAGAAAGTTTTTTTGGTCTTCCAGACCTCGACTTGACCTCCACTGTTCCTGTTAACTGCCATTTCTTAATTACGTTACGAACTGAGGAAAAGGCTACCTGAAAACGCTTTGCTATCTTCTTATAGCCTTCTCCTGCTTTGTGGGCATCATTTATTTTAATTTTCAGATTTCTAGGCAGTTGCTTAGAGGAACCCATGGCTGCTGATTGTTGGGACAAGGTTTGAGGAGTCAGGGTACTTATAAAGCTTTGAAATTTGCATCACCTGGCCTTTCCTAACGATGACTGTGAACAAACCATAGCCCTAATAAGCGATTGTTAAAGTCTGAGACCCTGGTAAGAGTTATCTGAGAGCTCAAATCTCTTGGGGTACCCAAGCTTTTGCATGGTGCTCCTTTCCTGTTTTTCACTCTAAAATTATACAAAACAAAAATAATACACTAATCTTGCTTAAAATATTGAACAGAATGTTTCATCTTCAACTTTATGACTTTTGGAGATGAGTTCATCTTCTACTCACTTAACTATTCATAGTAACAGAAATTTTGACTAGGGGTGCCCAAACTTCTGCATGCCACTGTATGTATGCATTAGCTCAACTTCTCTTTCCATTTACACTGACCGACCTGATGACTTTTCCATCATTTTCTGCATTGATTTCAGATTTCCTGCATCTACAGTTTTAATTTTAGTTTATTTCAATATCCAGAAAACACTGAAATCATAAAAAGTTCAAACAGACTGGAACAAAGTTACTGATCTACAACCTATTGACTCTCTTTACATAGGCACTGCCTGAACTTCTCAGAAACTCCAGCAAGTTCATTTCTAATTTCCAGAATCTGGAGTTTTTCAGCACAGCATTTCTTACACTTAATGTGCCTTTAATCTATATCTTCCCGGCATGCATGAGCATTTCTGTTCTAATGGAAAATCAGTGCCAAAATTTTAAAATGTTATTCAATTATGTCAAATATGATAAATCATAATTATCTGATCAAAACAGACTGAAAGAAGAAATGGACTATATCATTGGCTAGATAACAAATAAACACAGTCAATTCAAATGACGCAGTCACTTCTGCATTATTTCAAACTGTCTCAGGCATTGCCAGCATTCTGAGGAAGAAATGGAAAATTGATCCCTTTACTAATTTTTATAATGAACATTCTAACAAGTTTCATGGCTGAATGAAAGCTCGGCTGATTAAAATTATTTGTCTGCACTTCATGCTCAGTTTGTCCAAGTTGCAAGTATTCTCCTTATTGGTGGCTATGCTTTAAATGGGCTTACCTTTTACTATTCAATTTAAGTCACGGTGGAAATTTCTTAGAATCTATAGCTTGAGCAATTAGCACATTCAGTTTGGTTAGCTGGACTCCTCAAATAAACTTTTGTTATGGACATAAAAGTCATTCTAAGTTTTTCCAACTCTGCATGGAGGCTTTGTTCAAGTTAATCTGTTTTTGCATTGTTGGTAAGGCCAGAATTTACTTCCGATGCCTTTCCAAAGATGGTGGTGAGACATCAACAGCGCTTCTATAGATATACAGTGGAAAGTATCTTGACTGGTTGTATCATGGTCTGATATGGAAACACCAATCCCCAAGAACAGTAAAACCTACAAAAAGAAGTGGATACAGCCTAATCCATGACAGGAAAAGCCCTCCTCACCATTGAGCATATCTACAAGGAGCGCTGCCACAAGAAAGCAGCATCCATCATCAAGGACCCCACCATCTTGGCCATGCTCTCTTCTTGGCTGCTGGTGTCAAGAGCCAGATACAGACACAGTCATTACACTTCAACCATCAGGCTCCTGAAGCAGTGTGGATAATTTCATCAGCCTCAACACTGAAGTGATTCCACAACTCACTGTCATGGAATCTACAACTCATGGTCTCAGTGTTTGTTTACTTGTTTGTTTGTATTTGCACAATTTGTCTTCTTTCGTACATTAGTTATTTGTCAGTCTTTGTTTGTGTGTAGTTTTTCATTGAATCTATTATAGTTCTTAGTTCTATTGTGAATGCCTGCAAGAAAATGAGTCTCAGGGTAGTACACGGTGACATATACGTACTTTGAAAATAAACTTACTTTGAAATCTTGAACCTTAAACCTTCTTAAACAACAACCTTCCTTCTAGTAAAGGATTTCCAAGATTTAGACAATGAAGAAATTGTGATATACCCCCAGGTTAACATGACATGCATCCTGGAGGGGAACCTGTTTCAGCTGGTGTTTCTGTGCTTCTCTTGTCTCCTTGGAGGGAGTGATCAAAAAAGCATAAGTCTTCACTATGACAGCTGGAAGGTGGCCTATTCCCTTTGCCTTTCAGAAATCAGTGTTGACTTGACGGATAGCTGTGGTACAGTAGGTGGAACAAATACTGGTATCCTAGTGGTGGAGAGATGAACGTGCAGAGTGCAGGAGAGGCTGTGCGGCCATATCTTCTAGATTTTGTGAGTGTTACTGGAGCACCTTGGAATGCTGTTAGAGGCTTGATGCACTCATGCAACCGAATGGGGGGCTTTTCATGATACTCCCGACTTGTACTGTATCGACAGCACAGTGACCTCAGGATTTCAGGAAGTGAGTCACCTACTGAAGGATCCTGAGCATTGCAAATCTAGGTTGTTTGTACAGTTACAGAATCTACGTTGACACAGAAGACTGCAGACGCTGGAATCCTGGGGAATGCTGGTGGGACCTCAAGGGTTAGGCAGCAACCCTGCAGGGAAATGAACAGTCGATTTGGCAACCAGAACCATTTCACTTTGTGTGAGGTATGATTCCAATTACCTAAGTGTTTCTCCCCTGATGCCCACTGTTAGTGGTTTTACTAGGATTCCTTAATGCCGTACTAGGTCAATACTGATGTGACGTCAGTCTCACTTCACCTCTAGTATCGAGCATTTGGTTCATATTTGGTTCATATTTGGTTCAACGTTATGATGGTATCAGGGGCTGAGTTGTCCCAGTGAACTCCAAGCTGCCAATCAGATGAGCAGATTTTAGGTGAAGGAGTGCCATTTGATAATGGTGTCCATTGCACCCTTCACCACTTGGTGATGATTGCGAACAGAGTGACTAGCAGAGATTAACTAGTCTGGATTACATAACATACCTTGGAATTTTTCTAAAGATGCCTATGCATCAGCATGACAAGAAGGGTAGCAGGTGCTGAGTCAAAGGTCTTCAATATTATAAAGGTCCTGACGAAGGGTCTCCACCTGAAACGTCGACTGCACCTCTTCCTACAGATGCTGCCTGTCCTGCTCAGATGCTGCCTGTCCTGCTGCGTTCACCAGCAACTTTGATGTGTGTTTCTTCAATATTATGTATGGGATGCGCAGCCTTTACACTGCTTAATGCTCTCAACTATTTATTTGTGTCACTTGATATGACTTCAGTTAGTTTTGGTGATGGTTAGGATCTTCAGAGGAAGTTGACATGGATCATTCACTTAGCATTCCTGGCTGAACACGACTGCAAACATTTCAGACTTGTCTTTAACGCACACCTGCTAATCCTCACCAGATTAGATTGTTATTCCTTATTCAAATGTCCATGGTAACTGTGGCTCAATGACCTAAAATGAAATTATATTGTCAGAGTGCTTTCACTCTTTTTTTATATTTTGATAACTTGCTAAACCAGTTATCATGAAGTTAGTTAACCGACCTTGGGTTTGCCCCTTCATTAAGTGATAGAAAAGAACACTTTAGAACCAATAAGTGACTATTGTCCACATTACTTCCAATTGCTAATTTGCAAATTCAGTTAAGACCTTGAAACCTGGAATCCTACTGGGTCCATCATAATTGTCAACAACAGAGGGACATCGAGGGCATAGATTCAGATTTCAATATATTTATCACATATACATCAAAACATATTTACAGTTTAGGTAGTAGGCAATATACTTTTTTTTATATTTACAGTTCTGTGGTGACAAAAGCTCTGTTTAACTTTTCTTTACATCCGAATGGTTGGCCTGGAGTTGTATAGTGGGAGGGTGTGGAAGATGCTAATTTTATGTTATTTTATTTTGGGTGCTTTTTCTTTACTGTTATGAATTGTACATTAGACATGTTTGTTTTGCACAGTATAAATCTCTTTTTTGCTGTCGGGTTTTTTTGTTGTATTGCAGAAACTCATAAAAAGTTAATTTAAAAAAGCATACAGTGAGGATTTGCTGGGGGCAGTCTCAAAGTGTCGCCACCACACATTCTGGTGCCAACAAAGCATTCCCACAATGTTCAACACAACAACAGAACAAAACAAGACAAATACAGCAAAACAAGCCCCTTTCCCACACACCCACCCTCTCACACACATACGCCTCCAACCCCAGGACAGGCCACCTTCAGTCCTCAGTTATTGGCCCCAGATTCCCAGACATAGGATCTCCAACCTCCAGTCCTTGGGCTATTGGGTGCTGGCTGTGGTGGTGGGGCGGGGGTGATCTGGTCAAGCCTGTATAAGCAGATACTTCCCAGTCTCCACCCAGCTAACAGGAGTCATCTGCTACACATTTCCTTCTCATCACCTGCAGCCTATTTAAACCCAGCTGCCATTCACAGTCCTTGTTCGCCCATCCAACCAGCCAGCATCAACTAGTTGTTCCTAGCCTTCAGATAACTTGTTGCCTGTCATGTTTCATACCTGTTCTCTCTTGCTTTGTGGCCCCTTGTGTCTTGTTACTTTGCAGTTTATAAGCCAAATATTGTTTACTGCATAATTGTCTCCGCTGCTTGGCTTTTGGCATGTAGAAAGCAAATCAGTTTTAATAGGGCAAATTAGACAAGAATACATACATACATACATACATACATACATACATAAATTATATCATCATACATAAGGAGTCAGAGGTAATTGGTGATCAACTTAAGAAGATTGTAAATGAGAGAAGAGAAAACCTTCCTGCAAGTAAATTATTAAGGTATTAAATACATTGGCTTGGACTAGAAGGGTATCACAGAGACCAATATACCTTTAAACGAAGAGGAGGTGGAAACTTCAGCATTGGTAGGGAGGACAGGGGTCGTGAGAAATGAGGAGGAGAATAGGAGTGGTTTGAGATGAGAAAGGGATTTTAGGATGGAGCAAGGTGGGTAGTGGAAAATAGGATTTGGAGAGATCCAGGCCTGCAAGGCAAGTTAAAATTTGTGGGGAAATTTCTGAATTAGAGCCCAAGACACTGCAGATGCTGAAATCTGGAGGGACAAACAATCTACTGAGGAACCCAGTAGGTTCAGCCGCATCAGTTGATGGGAAAGGAATTATTGACATCTTGGGATAGTTCTGAATTACATGACATTCATCTCAAGCCTTGGATGGAATGGTCTTCTACGCTGTGAACATCTGTGGTACCATGCTTTTGAAAGTCACATCAATCACTCTGGTTGAGAGAGTTTCCGAAAAGATCAAGTTTTTCAGGATTTTCAAAATAAATATTTAATGACTTTGCAACTTTTTCAGTATGAATCAAATTAGTTACCACACTAGAGAATTTTGCCAGAGGTAGAATTGCATGGCAATTCAGCACAGCAAGTTTCCATTATATGACTGAGCAGACCTTGAAGCAGAGAACTGATTATAAGATAATTTAATCAGTTGCCCTGTTGAAAATTGCAATCTGTTCAAAAATACCTGTAGAGCGTGATCAAAGAATTCGAAGTACAATTAAGGTCCAGCCTCAGCAAAATTCTTCGTTCTTAATTAAAATTTTGTAGGTGTTTTTTTGATAATATCTTTAAATGATAGACAAACATCCACAGTAATCTCAGTTACTGCTGAATAGGCATGAGTCCTCAGTACAATCCTGCAGTGCAAACGTATATCAGTTTCAGAACAATACTGTAGAATAAGTGGGCTGATGTGGATTTGAGTCAAGCATTTGGAAGCTCTAATGTGCTCCGGTTATTTGGCGGTCTCAGCATTAGGATTATTATCACAGATATCTATAATAAAATTTGTTGTTTTATGACAGCAGCCCTGTGTACAACATAAATATTTCCAAAAGTTACAAGAAATAGGTAGATAACTGACGAACTAAATAAATGGAGCAAAAGAGGAATAGTAGGGTGGTATTTAAAAATCTGCCGGCAGGGGGCAAGTAGCTTTTCTCAAAGCATTGAATGTGCATCCTCAGACTCTTGCACCACCTCATTGATGGTAGTGAGAAACAGGCATGACCAGGATGGTGAGGATTCTTAATGATCGATGCTGCCTTCTTGAGGCACTACCTCGTGAAGATGTCCTTGATGGTGAGGAGGGCTCTGCCATTTTAAATCTGAGCAGGAGTCTGATGCCAAGGAGTCCGAGAGTGCACCAGAGCAGCTCGCGTTCTTTTTGGCATTATAGTACTTTGGATTTTAACTTCTTGGCTTCCTCCACATATCAATGAGCAACCACTTGTGAAAAACTGATGGAAAGCAAGGAAACTTAACACAAGTCAGCAGGAATTTTTAACTGCAATCAAAGCAACTGTTCTCACAATTCAGGTCAAGGATTTAAGTTGGACTCTTGCTTGGAAGCTGGGGGCAAACTCTTATCTGTTGACAAGCCAAATATTTAATAGAAAGCCTAGTAAAGAATTTGGCACCAATTCTTGTAAGATCATCTGAATGGAAAAGCATAACCGTAACCCTATAATCTTCCACTCAGGATTGTAGCCAAAGTAACAATGAAAGCTCAATATTTCGAATTGAATTGACTTTATTTCTTACATCCTTCACATACATGAGGAGTAAAAATCTTTACGTTACATCTCCATCTAAATGTGCAATGTGCAATCATAGTAATTTGTAATAATTTATAACAAATAGAACAGTCGATGTAACATAGAATACACTCAAATCAGTGTGAGTTAATCAGTCTGATGGCCTGGTGGAAGAAGCTGTCTCAGAGCCTGTTGGTCCTGGCTTTAGTGCTGCGGTACTGTTTCCCAGATGGTACCAGCTGGAACAGTTTGTGGTTGGGGTGATTCAGATCTCAATGATCCTACGGGCCCTTTTTACACATCTGTCTTTGTAAATGTCCTGAATCATGGGAAGTTCACAACTACAGATGCGTTGGGCTGTCCACACCACTCTTTGCAGAGTCCTGCCATTAAGGGAGGTACAGTTCCCATACCAGGCAGTGATGCACCCAGTCAGGGTGCTCGCAATTGTGCCCCTGTAGAAAGTTCTTAGGATTTGGGTGTTCATACCAAATTTCCTCAACAGTCTGAGGTGAAGGAGGTGCTGTTGTGCCTTTTTTACCTCACAACTGGTGTGTACAGACCACGTGAGATCCTCGGTGATGTGGGTGCTGAGGAACTTAAGGCTGTTTACTTTCTCAACCCCAGGTCCATTGATGTCAATAGGGGTTAGCCTGTCTTCATTCCTCCTGTAATCCACAACTAGCTCCTTGTTTTTGCGACATTGAGGGAGAGTTTGTTTTCTTGACACCACTGTGTCAGAGAGATGACTTCTTCCCTGTAGGCTCCCTTGTTATTGTTTGAGATTAGGCCAATCAATGTAGTGTTGTCGGCAAATTTAATTAGCAGATTAGAGCTGTGGGTGGCAACACAGTCATGGGTATACAGGGAGTAAAGGAGGGTACTTACTACACAGCCCTGAGGGGCTCCTATATTGAGAGTCAGAGGGGTGGAGGTGAGGGAGCCCACTCTTACCACCTGCTGGTTACAGGAAGTCCAGGATCCAGCTGCACAAGGCAGGGTCAAGGTTGAGGTCTCTGAGTTTCTTATCGAGCCTGGATGAAACTATGTGTTGAATGCTGAATTGTAGTCCAAGTACAGCATTCTCACATAAGCATTCTTCTTCTCCAGGTGTGTAAGGACGGTATGTCGAGCAGTGGCTATTGCGTCAACTGTCAATCGGTTATGTCAGTAGGCGAATTGTATGGGGTCCAGTTTGGGTGGTAGCAAGCTGCAGATGTAATCCTTGACCAGTCTCTCAAAGTATTTGCTTATTATTGAGGTGAGTGTGACAGGACGGCAGTCATTCAGACGTGTTACCTTGGTCTTTTTTGGTACAGGGACAATGGTGGATAATTGGAAGCAGGAGAGTACTCTACACTGGGAGAGGGAGAGAATAAAAACGTCAGTAAGCCCACCTGCCAGTTGTGCAGCAAGTGCACCAAGGAATTGATTACAAAAGGAACAGAATAATTTAAAATACTAGCATAATTTCTGCCAAATAGGCAGAAATACACCTTTTCCTTTTTAGTGCCTTATTCCAGGTCTGGTAATGAAGTCTATTGCACAACTTCAGGCTGACGCGGTGGTGTCGGGGTCAGCATAACGCTTTTACAACAGCGGCGACCTGTGTTCAATTCCACCGTTGTCGGTAAGGATTTTGTATCTCTCCCACGACTGCACAGGTTTCCTCCCAGATTCCAAGCATCTGCGGGTTAGTTGGTTAATTGGCCACATGGGTGTAATTGGCAGTGCGAGCTCGTTGGGCCAGAAGGGCCTGTTACCACACTATATCTCAAAATAATGATAAAAATAATAAAAACTGGTGTTTATTTGTGTTGAGCTCTTCAGGGCCACGTTCTGGATTCTTATTAAAACTTACAGATTCTGAGGAGACTTGACAAAGTAGATTATTAGAGGATTTTTCCTCTCAAAGGGGAATGTGGATAAGTGGGCATGTTTTCAGAAGGGATAAGACAAAGACGAGAAGGAATTTCTTCTCTCCGAGAGCTGTTAATCTTTGGCATTCTCTACTGTTGAGGGCTCTGGGAGCTGAAGCATTGAATGTATTCGTCACTGAGGTACACAGTTTTTATTTTAACTTTAGAGGAGACTCAGTCTCTGGTGAACACCAAATCAGCCACAATCTTATTGAGTAGTAGGGCAAGCTCAATGGGCCTAGTCCAGCTTCTATTCCTTATACTCTAAATATGACAAAAAAGCTTTTATTTCAGTTTCTTTTTCAAAATACTTCACAATTATTATTTCTTTTCATTGCCGTTTGCAAAGGTCTTCATGAAACTCACGATGTTAAAAACAGTAGTGATGTTGCGATCCCTCGAGTTGAGTCTGACACACACCCAAGGGGTTATTTGCTTAGTGAAGAATGCCTGTGCATGAGTTTACTTAACATGGAGTGGGGTGGGGCAAGGTGATGGGGGACAGATGCACAGGCAGCCACCACACAGTTCTTGACAGATTAGGGTCAGGGTCCAGTTACATGGAATGCAAGACGACTGGGGACCCTTCCCGGCTGCGGCCTTCCTCCACCTTCTCTTTTGTTATGATGTGTCATCATCTTCCACTAGCTCCACTGTTGAGGTCTTGGTTGTGACTGCTCTTTGTCTTGGACCTTCCCCTTGGCCTTACTGCCATGGGTGACCCTACCAAGAGATAAGCTCCAGACAGCATTGCTCTTGGGATCTCAGGAACTCACAAGCCTCTCCAGCACGTCAAGGTGACGATTCTTGGAGAAGGTTAAGAATAACATGTTAACAAATCAGCCTAACTGAACAATACGCCACCTTGATTTATGGCATTAGGCTTGTTTGTGGTCATTCCTTTCCACGCCTTGTGGCACATTGGGTGGGGCAACCTTGCCTTTACTTTAGCATTTTTGTCTGTTTTTTTATGAGGCCGAGTTGCTAGCTCGCCACTCAACCCAGCACGGATGGAAAGCGTCAAGGAAGCAGCTGGATTCAAACCCAGAATCACTCGCCTCAAAGTCAGGTGTGGACGTCACTTCAACAGCAGCCGGCATTTGGCTTGTTTATCTATGTCTAATTCAAAGTTACAATCAATCAGAATGGAATTGCTAGTTGATGCTGGAATCCTGAAGTAGCATCATCTTTTTGCTTAGGTGCCATGCTTCATTTAACTTCACACAACAATAGTGTGTTTTCAGAGCTGACTTTTTTACTACTTCAAATCAGTTTGCATCACTGTAAATGAGGCTTTGGGAACAACAGCATCCGCTGGACTGCAAGGTACATTGTTTAGTCCCCAAGAGAGACGCACAGTAAATCCACAGGTAGCAGCAGAAATACTAAATAATCACTTTGCCTCAGTATGTATCAGCCAAACTAATACAGCGGATGCAAAACCAGGAGCAGTGAGCATAAAGGATATAAGGAGATTTAAGAAAGAAAGAGGGAATGATTTAAAACCTAATTAAAGTTAAAGTTAAAGAAATCCTTGGTCTGGATGGATTACACCTTTGCATTTTAAAAGAAGTTGAGGAAGAGGCTGCTGAGGCACAATAGCATATTGATCAAAATTCATTAGTGTTGAGAGTAGTGCATAGTGCACACTAATATGATTCGTGCATCAAAAAAGAGTTTGAGAAACTGCAGAAATGAAGTCTAATGTTGCTGTGTGACGGTTAATGGAATAATGAACCCTAAAGAATCTTTCAGATTGTGGAAAGATCTGGTAAGGTAGACATGTAGAAGGCTTTGTCATCTGTGGCTGGCTATATATTAAGCCAGTTGATAGTGAATTCAGGGGAATTTTTACCCAGAGAGTAATAGCATAGATTAATACAAAGCAAAGGAAAGAGATGAAGTTGAGTGGGAGGAGGCTTTTGTAGATCATAAGCTCCAGCATGGACCATAAGCAGAGTGGCCTGCTTCTTCTGTACTATGAATGCATTGCACTTTAAACTGTCATACCTAACAGTAACAAGGAGGTTAGCATTTCAGTGCAACAGCTCGTAAGTCCGACAGAGCAGGTTCACAAAAATGTAATTGTGAGTCCTCCCTTGAATATTTTTCAGCTGTGCTTTCTGCGATCAATAACCAATCTTAAGGGACAAGTGCACTAGAATAGGCCACCAGCTGTGTTTGTCATGCGGTGAATAGCAAGTGAAGATATTAAATTCATGGTAAGACACTGGGACTGACTGAGATAACTCACCGCACCAAATCATCCATTGTTGTGAAGTAACGTCAATATTCATAAACAATATTACAGCGATCTATAAAATAAAGGATTTATTCATGACTCAGGTAAACCAGATCATTCACATGGCAAGGTCACAAGTGAGTTACAATGTTCGCATGAAAGATAAAATTATTTTTTCATGTTACAATTACCAACCAAATATAATATCCATTAAAATGCAGTTTTAAATATTAGATTACTTGCAATCACATGAAGAATTTCAACGATAATCCACAACATAATCCTAATGTATTAACAGAGCCTGCTTCTCTCTTTTGGAAGACTTAAGATGGCTGATGGAATCATAATTCAAACGGTAAATGGAACAAGGGGTCAGGGAAGCATTTGATATGATGATCAACAGTGTGTAGCTGTAGAGGCTTATGCAAAACATGTTCTCAACATAAAGAATTAAATTTGCATGAACATACAAAATACATATTTTTCTCATTTTATATCGCTGCTTTTGATGCTCCAAAGGAAAAATGTATTATTTAGACCCCTTATTCAAGACCTGCAAGAAACGCTTCTGAGCCTTCAATTGGATAATGGTACAGGGTGAGTTGAACAGAGTTATGAATAACTCAACACACACTTGAATACAGAGAGCTTTACAGTTTAAGGGCTGAGGTAGTTCACTCAGTCCTCTGTCTGGGATGAATGTGGTGTTTTTCATTCCTGATACATCCATTGTAGGCAAAAATATCTGGGGGTTCTGTCATTGGGCTCTCTCATTTGAATGAAGTCAAATGCAGAATGGAAACAAACAACATCCAAAAGCTAGATAATACATACAACAGTTCTCTCTAATTCGTTCCTTAGTATCGTCACTTCCTCTTTCTCTTGTCCTCTCTTCCTACCTCCATCCACAACACTTCTGGTGTATTCCAACACTTCAACAGTTTCCATTTTCCTACTTCAACTAGTTCATTCTCACCACATTATCCTTGAAGGTGTTTTGCTTCTTGCCAGGACAGAGGCTCGTCCAGTTCCTTCCACCATCCCATCTTTACCGAGCTGGCCTTGCTCTTACATTGATACCTTTACCCCTGCTCTTCAAACAAGTAGAAGGTGGGAATTCACAGGGCTCCAAGGTAAGCCTATCTCCCTGTGGGCTACAGACATCCCTTTCAGGCACTCTCCCCCATCCTCGCCATTATCCACTCCCCTTCTAACAGCAGCTTCCCGTGAAACAGCAAAAGTTACAACATAACAACAGTGAAGCAGGAGTCGACTATTCAGACCCTCGTGTCCGCTCTTCCATTCAATACAATCATGGCTGATTTACTACCTCAACACCATTTCCCTATATTAACCTCACATTAGCTGAACTCAACTTGTTGTTTTTTATTGTGCGGGCAAGACAAAACTTTTTCGCTGGTGTTTATTTCTTGCAGCTGCTCATTCTCTCCCGATCCATTGTTCTCTATTCATCCTGAATGGCCTTTTGTAATTTCTTCAGTGAGCACAGGCAAAAGTTAGTTGTTTAATGTTTCAACCCTTTCATTTCTTGCCAATGTACTGGGACTTACTGAGTGCAAGAGGGCTAGACGGGGCAGAATTTGTTAGATGCATCCAGGAGGGTTTCTTAAATCAATAGGTAGATAGTCAGCTAATGTGTCAGCGCATGGCCAAGTGGTTAAGGCGTCGGTCTAGTGATCTGAAGGTCGCTAGTTTGAGCCTCAGCTGAGGCAGCGTGTTGTGTCCTTGAGCAAGGCACTTAACCACACATTGCTCTGCGACGACACCGGTGCCAAGCTGTATCGGCCCTAGTGCCCTTCCCTTGGACAACATCGGTGGCATGGAGGGCATGGGCAACTGCCGGTCTTCCATACAACCTTGCCCAGGCCTGTACCCTGGAAACCTTCCAAGGTGCAAATCTATAGTCTCATGAGACTAACGGATGCCTATAAAAAAAGGTAGATAGTCCGACAAGAAGAGGGGTGGTTCTGGACCTGGTGTGGGGTAATGAGCCTGGCCAGGTGATCAACCTGTCACTGGGAGAGTAGTCAGGGAAAAGTGAGCTCAACTTAAGTTTTAAGATAGCTATAGATATGGATAGGTATATACCTTGCAGGAGAGTATTAAATTGGAACAGGCCAAATTATGAGAGCATTAGGCAAGAACGAGGGAAAGTTGATTGGAAACAGCTTTTTGAGCACTTCCACATCTGGCATGTGGGGGGTGTTTAAAGACCAAGTGCCTAGAGTACAGGACAGGTTGTTCCAGTCAGAAAGAACAACCAGGATGACAGTGTAAGAGAACCTTGATGTCGAGAAAGGTGATGAATTTAGATAAGCAGAAAATGGAGAAGTATGTTAAGTTTAGGAGTCTAGAATCAAACAGAGCCCTTGGGAAATTATACAGAAGCCGGAAAAGAACTCAAAAAGAGAATTTGGAAAGCCAGGAGCGGCCACAGAAAGTCCTTGGAACGCAGGTTTAAAGATAATCCAAAAGCATTCTATACATACATACATCAAGGGCAACAGGATAACTAGGCAGAAGGTAGGACCACTCAAGGATAAAGGGGCGAACATTTGCTTGGATGTGGAGAATATGCATAAAGTCCTAAATGAGTATTTTACATCAGTACTTACCATGCAGATAGGGAGATCAGTGCTGAGTGTATTCATGTACAAGGGCATTCTGTAATAAAGGAGGTGGTAGTGTTGGGTCTTTTAAAGAACATTAAGGTGGATAAGTCCCTAGGGCTTAATGGGATATACCCAGGTTATTTAAAGAAACAAGAGAAGAGATTTCTCAGGCCTTGACCAATATCTTCATGTCCTGTCTAGCCATAGGTGATGTCAAGGAGGCCTGGCGAGTAACTAATGTTATTCTATTATTCAAGAAGGGAACCAGGGATATTCTTGGAAACTATAGACTGGAGAGTCTCACATCAGAGAATTCTTAGAATTAGGGTTCATGAGCATTTGGAAAACCATGGCCTAATTAGGAAGAGCCAACGTGGCTTTGTGTGGGGCAAGTCATGTCTTACTAATTTGATTGATTTTTTTGATGAGCTAACAGGGATGATTGATGAAAGTAGACCTATAGATGTTGTCTACATCAATATTAGTAAGGTGTTTGACAATGTCCTTCATGGGAGGCTCATCCAGAAGTTTAGGGTGTGCGTGATCCATGGTGAAATGGCCATTTGGATTAAGAACTGGGTACTCTATAGAAGAGGGTAATGGTCAAAGGGTCTTATTCTGGCTGGAGGTCTGTAATTAGTGGTGCTTTGCAGGAATCTGCAGTGGGACCTCTATAGGTGACGATGTATATAAATGACCTAGATGAAAATGTAGATGATGGGTTGGTAAATTTGTAGATGATACAAAGTTTGGTGGTGTTGTAGATAACAAAAAAGACTGGCAAAAATACAGTGGGATATAGATCAGTTGCAACTATAGATGGAGAAAAGGCAGATGGAGTTTAGCCCAGCCAAGTGCAAAGTGTTGATCTTGGTAGGTCAAATGTAAAGAGACAGTACACTGTTAAGGGCTAGGTTCTTAACAAAGTTGATGAGCAGAGAGATCTTGAGGTCCAAGTTCATTTCCCTGAAAGTGACTACACAGGTTGATAGGGTGGTAAGAAGGCATATGGCATGCTTGCCTTTATTAGTTGAGGCACTGAGTTCAAAAGTTAGGGACTTATATTGCAACTTTATAAAACTCCAGTTAGGCTGCATCTGGAGTATTGCGTACAGTTCTGGTCTGCCTATTGCAGGAAGGGTGCCAAGGCTTTCGAGAGAGTACAGAAGAGGTTATCAGGATGCTGCCTGAATTTGAGGGCTATAACGAGAGGTTGGACAAAGGTGGGTTGTTTTCTCCGGTGTAGTGGAGGCCGAAGGGAGATCTGATAGAGATTTATAAGATTGTGAGTAGACAGACAGTATCTTATTCCCAGGGTTGAAATATCTAAAACCAGAGGGCATGCATATAAGGTGAAGGGTACACAGAGTGATGGGTGCCTGGAATGCACTGCCCGTGGTGATGGTACAGGCAGATACAGTAGGGACTTTTACAAGATGTTCATGTCATGCCCTGGGAAAGGTTTCACTACTAAGGTAATGGTTTCTCTGTAGCTGCAGTGTTTGGGTTATGACTAGAGATAACGGGGCCTTTGGAATGTGTGCTGTCCAATGAGGGGAGTGTTTTTTCTTACCTGTGTGCCCGAGAGTGAGCCATTCATGGGCTTTTGTTTGGCGGAACATGGAGGGAGAAGATGCCAGAACGGAGAGTTCATAGACTTCAGTTCGGAGTGGATGTGGAAGGGGGCCGGGAGTCAACAACGCCTGGAGGACATCGATGGAGAGCTAAAGAACAGGAAAACTGTGAGCTCCAACGTGCGCATTAAGACTGTTTCATTAACATGGGCCCATTTCTTTTAGTTTTTCTTTACTAACTCTCTAGTCAAATTAAGAATTATAAAGCTAAATTGTTTAATTGCATATGGTGTACTGTTTGTTATTTCGTGGTACTGATTTGTAACAGGGGAAAACATCACACAGCGTCCACACAAACGAGATTCCACAAGTTTGGCGGGGTTGGAGACTGTCTTCCCCTAGACTAATGCTGCCAGCTGAAGCTGGGGGTTATATTTAGATAGGCACATGGAAGTGAGGGAAAAGGAAGGATATGGACACTGTGTAGGCAGAAGAGATTAGTTTTGTTTGATTACTAATTTAATTGGTTTGCACAACACTGTGGGCTGAAGGGCCTTCTCCTGTGTGTAATGTACTGTTCTATGTTTATATAGTAACTTCTGCCACAGTTTTTAATCTTTGCTAAATTTAGTGAACCTTTTTCTTTCACTCTAGTTGTGTTTTACTTTTCCTTGCTAAAATACACATGTACAGTATCATTTTCCTTTTCCTTATCAGACATGGTCGGCTTTTGCCCATTTCTCAAGCTTTCCCTTTCTTCAGTCTGTAAACTGTTTCCTTAAATGTAATGCAACCTGTAACTTCTCTTGTTACCCGGTGGCTGGACCACATTTCCTGTTGGGATTTTGTGCCTTAAAGGAATATCGTTTTATGGCAAAGTTTTTATTGATTCATTAAAAGTTAAGTATTACTAATCAATTGTTGTAGCCTGTGCCTTTTAGACCTACTCCTCAGCTGTTTTTCTTCAGCCTGAAATGTTGACTGTACTCTTTTTCATAGATGCTGCCTTGCTGAGTTCCTCCAGCATTTTGTGTGTGTTGCTTGGATTTCCAACACCTGCAGATTTTCTCTTGTTTGTTGTAGATCGTAATACAGTTTCCAATCTGCAATAGTCAAGTCAGACCTCAGGCATTCATATTTTCTTTATTTGGATTTAAAACAATGGGTTCAGGAGCACAATACATTACACTACCACTTTTGTTTAAGGCATCTGCCATCAATATTTTCTGTACCGTGCAATTTCATTTCTTTCACCAAGTTTTCCTTTATAAATTCTCAAAATAAATGATACCATAATAAGCAGATATTTTAACATATTAGTTTGGATTCCTGGAGAAATTATTCCTCCATTTTGATAAGCATAAATCAAGATTAATGCATGGAACTTGTTTCCATATTTCCTTGCAAAGATAATCTAAACTGTTATTATTGTGTAAAGCATGGGACAGTGAACTGACATTAAAATGAAAGACAGAACCACGCTTGAGAGACCAAGTGCTGCTTATTTGAAATTAACATTTGATTGACAGCATTACACTGTATACAGGTGGTGTTATAACATCTATCTCACAAGGTCTCACAGTGCCAGTGGATTATTGACCGTAGGCATTGAAGCAGATTGGGCTGGAGGTAGTGGGGGTGGGGAGGGCAGATGGGAGAAGGCAAAGTTCATGAAAATTATGGTGAACAGATGGAAAAATGTATGATGACAAATGTTTAATTTGTAGGAAGCATTAACACCTTATGAGAGAGGGAAGAATTCAGAAAGAACAATTAAGGAAAACTGTAAACAGGTTTTACTGTTCCCATGGCTGCTAATCTCTGAAGTGAAGCAGGTCACCAGGTCCCTCATCATAGTTCCCACCATTACATCATGGACCTGCCTGTTAAATCTTGTTTAAAGACAAAAATAGGCAGGCTGTTGTTTAATAAGCAACCAAAGAAACACGGAGTCATGGAGTCATTAAGTACAGCACCGAAACGGGCCCTTCGGCCCATCTAGTCCATGCCAAAACCATTTAAACTGCCTACTCCTATTGGCCTGTACCAGAACTATAACCTTCCATACCACTACCATCCACATACCTATCCAAACTTCTCTTAAATGTTGAAATTGAGCTCGCGTACACCACTTGTGTTGGCAGCTCATTCCACACTCTCAGCCCACTGACTGAAGAAGTTTTCCGTCATGTTCCCCTTAAACTTTTCACCTTTCACCCTTAACCCATGACCTCTGGTTGTAATTCCACCCAACTTCAGTGGAAAAAGCCTGCTTATATTTACCCTATCTGTATGCCTCATAATGTTGTACACCTCTATCAAATCTCCTCTCAATCTTCGATGTTCTATGAAATGGAGTCCTAACCTATTCAATCTTTCCTTATAACTCAGGTCCTCCAGATCCAGCAGCATCCTTGTATTGTACGCGGCCAACTCTCAACTATCAGCAACAGTTGGTAAAATAACTTCAAAGTTCAACTAATTACAATAAAAATAATAAAATAAATCAAAATGCATTAAAATTGCCAGAAATAAAAAATAAGCCAAATTGAATAGTTAAAGAATTAGTAAAAAGTTATCCTTTTCTTTGTGATTTCCACATTCATAGAGAGATATAATATGGAAACAGGCTCTTTCACCTAGTGAGTCAGCACCAGCCATTAACCACCCATTTACACTAATCATTCATTAGTCCAATAGTTCCCAGGTCAGGGTATCAATTCCAAATGGCTGGGGTTTCTCACTTTTCACCATACCTAGACAGACACAGGATTGAAAAGTGGATTCCCTCGCACAGTGTGCAACTCGGCTCGATGTGAAGTTCAGTGACAGTTGTGCTGGGTAGTGAAGTTAAGCTGCGCTTTCGGAACATGGTTGGCATCTGGACTGAGGATGAATTACTTCCACTCCAACAGTTTCTGTGAAAAATGAGAGAAGTGCAAGACAGATTCTTCCGAATAAGAAGAAATTTTCAATGGAAGATGGACACTATCGTGGCTGACAAATGAAGTCAGAACCAAAGTAAACGCAAAAGAGAGGGCATACAAGGAAGCCAATGCTAGCAGGAAGATAAAGGATTGGGAAGCTTTTAAAAACTTGCAGAAGGAAACTAAGAAGATTGTTAGGAAGGAAAAGATGAATTATGAAAGGAAGCTGGTGACTAATATAAAAGAAGATTCTAAAAGCTTTTTTTAAATATATAAAGGGTAAAAGATAGTTGAGGATAGTTATAGGACCAAGAGAAAATGACGCTGGAGGCATTATAATGAGAGACGCAGAGATGGCAGAGGAACTGAATGTGAATTTTGTATCGGTCTTCACAGTGGAAGACGTCAGCAGTATACTGGACATTCAAGAGTGTGAAGGAAGTGAAGTATGTGCAGTGAAAATTACGGCTGAGAAGGTGCTCGGGAATCTTAATGGTCTGAGGGTGGATAGATCTCCTGGACCTGATGGAATGTACCTTCAGGTTCCAAAGGAAGTAGCTGGAGAGATTGCAGGGGCATTAACAATGATCTTGCAAGATCCAACAGATTCTGGCATTGTTCTGGATGACTGGAAAATTGCAAATGTTACTTTGCTAATTAAGAAGGGTGGGAGGCAGCAGAAAGGAAACTATAAAACTGTTAGCCTGACATCAGTGGTTGGGAAGTTGTTGGAATCAATTAGGGATTGGATTATGGAGTATCTGGAGGCAAATGACAAGGTAGGCCAAAACCAGCATGGTTTCCTGAAAGGAAAGTCCTGCCTAACTAACCTCCTGCAATATTTTGAGGAAATTACAAGCAGGGTAGATAAAGGAGATGCAGTAGATGTGGTGTACTTGAGATTCAGAAGGCCTTTGACAGGGTGCCACACATGAGGCTGCTTAGCAAGATAAGAGCCCTTGGAATTACAGGGAAGTTACTAGCATGGGTGGAGCATTGGCTGATCGGCAGAAAACAGAGTGTGGGAATAAAGAGAGCCTATTCTGACTGGCTGCCGGTTACCAGTGGAGTTCCACAGGGGTCAGTGTTGGGATCGCTACTTTTAACGAAGTACATCAATGATTTGGACTATGGGATTAATGGATTTTTGACTAAATTTGCTTATGATACAAAGATAGCTGGAGGAGCAGGTAGTGTTGAGGAAACAGAGAGCCTGCAGAGAGACTTAGATAGTTTAGGGGAATGGGCAAAGAAGTGGCAAATGAAATATAATGTTGGAAAGTTTATGGTCATGCACTTTGGTGGAAGAAATAAATGGGCAGACTATTATTTAAATAGGGAGAGAATTCAAAATGCAGAGATGCAAGGGGACTTGGGTATCCTTGTGCAGGATAGCCTAAAGGTTAACCTCCAGGTTGAGTCGGTGGTGAAGAAGGCAAATGCAATGTTGACATTCATTTCTAGAGGTATAGAATATAAGAGCAGGGATATGATGGTGAGGCTCTGTAAGGGACTCGTGAAACCACACTTGCAGTATTGTGTGCAGTTTTAGACTCATTATTTTAGAAAGGATATATTGACATTGGAGGGGGTTCAGAGAAGATTCACGAGATTGATTCCAGGAATGAAAGGGTTACCGTATGAGAAACGTCTGGCAGCTCTTGGGCTGTATTCCCTGGAGTTCAGGAGAATGAAGGGGAGTCTCATAGAAACATTCTGAATGTTAAAAGGCCTGAACAGATTAGATATGGCAAAGGTATTTCCCATGGTAGCAGATTCTAGGACAAGAGGGCACAACTTCAGGACTGAAGGACGTACATTTAGAACAGAGATGTGGAGAAATTACTTTAGTCAGAGGGTGGTAATCTGTGGAATGTGTTGCCACAAGCAGCTGTGGAGGCCAACTCATTGGGTGTATTTAAGGCAGAGATAGATAGGTTCTTGATTAGCCAGGACATCAAAGGGTATGGGGAGAAGGCAGGGGAATGGACATGAATGGAGGAATTGGATCAGCCCATGATTGAATGCCAGAGCAAACTTGATAGGCGGAATGGCCTACTTCTGCCCCTATATTTTATGATCTTATGGTACTGAGACCACCGATGAGTCTAAAGTAGGAACTAAAGGCTCTGTCACTTTTGGGGTGGATAGTTTATGAGGTAGTGCTCTCGTTGTAGTGTATGCTCCTGAAGAACAGATATTCTCACTTCCATTCTGAACAGACCTTGTTCTACTTTGGGCAGTGTTGATTCAGGGACCCTCCCGCATGGCCTAAAGACACTACGCCTCTTCACGGAGACTTTGTGAACATCTTGGAATTTCCATCTATCTGGTGATCCCTTACCATGATGGAGCTCAGAGTGGAGGGCCTACGTCAGGCATAGTATGTCAGACATGCATACAACATTGCCTGATCTTTAGAGTCGACTGAGTACAATTAGCTGGCATGGGGAAGGGCTGGTTTTCAAGGATTTGGAAGATTCCGACGAGGAAGGATGGCAGCATTTCCTATTGTTTATAGTATATATGATCTTACTTCTGATGTATATACTGTATACACCCAGTGGCCACTTTATTATGTCACCTTTCATTGATTCAAATATTGAATCACATATAAAGTGTATGTGTGTACCTCCTGTACCCAATAAAAGTATATACGTATATAAAGGTCAATAAGAATATGTATGTATAGAATATGCATATATATGTCAGGGTCATCAGGGTCATCTTAAACTAAATAATTGTTGTAGTTTTACAAATGACCATGGATAAATAACAAAACAGAGTTTGTTGCACAGTCTGCAGCATTAATGTCCGAAATGAGGTATGACCCTATCTTTTAGAATGCAAAATAAGGCCAGGTTTTTGTCTGTTAACTTGGGTATTGGTAGCTCGGGGTGTCGACTGAACTGCTTCACACTCATCTGCCAAACTGAAGAAGAGGACGGAGAAAGTTCTGATTTAGGAATAGTTGATTTTTGTCCAATCAGGATAGTATTCAAAGCAGATTGAAATATTCCATGAACAAGCAAATCAATCAAACTCATTCACAGAGACACCAGGCATCAATAAAACTGTCAGCCTTGTATGTTACGTTGCAATAGAAGAGAGGAAGTTAAACAGTGTAGCGGCGCAAGAGCCACAAATCTGATATTGTACCAGCTGCCAAAACTCTACGTCATTGGGAAAACTTAAGATGTTTTAACCTTGTTTAAGGCTACTTCAGTGGCAATTGCATGGACATTTAAAAGAGTGGTTTATTCTCATTTCTCCAGTCAACAATATAGTGCAGAATTTCACGCCAGTAAGACAGGTTCTTCGCATCAAGGTCAAAACATGGACTGGATTCCCAAATAAATTTGTCAGACAAAGCAGAACAATCATTTAGAAACTAATTGTATTCAGCTATAAGGCAATTCTGGGCTCTTCACTGATAGCTCAAACAAAATAGGCCAGATGACCATTCTCCTCTGCAATTATCTTGTCACCACACAAGAAGGGAGGTCTCACCCTTTAACTGTATCATTATGTCTCTGACTGAAGAAAGGAAAAGCTTGACTGATATCTAATTTAACATTTGTGGTACATTTTACTCCGTATGACCTCAACCGCTTTAGCCTCTTCCCTCCATTCATTCCTAATAATTTAAATCAAACAATTTATTTTGAAGGTTCAACTTACTTTTTTATATAATTGATATTTAATCAGGTGCAGAGGAACATTATAATCTTCTGGCATTTGTTTTTCTAAGAAGTTGGATTTCTGACTCTGGGTGCATGTGATTAATTTTATAACCACCAACAAATTCATTAGTTGATTTCAATTTTTCTTGGTTGATTAAATCATCCACATTTTACATTCCCCTTAATATGTGTTCTTATTTTTTTAGAAACATAAGATACATTATCATAAGCAGAGCAATGAGACATCAAGTAAGCAGAAAAAAGAGTAATGTTTATTGCAGTGTTGTATGATTAAAGACATTCAGACCGTGGATTGAAAAGTGTTAGCAAGCAGTTCTGGATGATTTTGCATTACTCTGCGAATACAGCTGGGTGTTCTCCAATGCAAAACAGAAGTGATTCCCACATTAGATGCATATCAGATTATATCATTCTACCTGTAGCATGCATTTTGGTACATCTGAGGGAAACAAGACTTGTTTTTCTCAGGACTGACTATCTGGCACCCCTGGAATAATAATTTGGGCCCAACTGAAGCAGGTACTGTACTAGACACAAGAGGTTTGACAGGTGCTGGGAATCTTGAGCAACACACGCAAAATGCTGGAGGACCTTGACAGGCCAGGCAGCATGTGTGGAGGGAAATATGCGGTTGAAGTTTTGGGCCCAGATCCCTCATCAGGCTGAAAAGAATGGGGCAGAAGCCAGCGTGGGGATGGGGGGGGTGGGGGACGGGTCCAGTGGGGATTACAAACTGGCAACTGGTAGGTGAGACCATCTGAAGCAGAGGGGGGATTTGCAGGGGTGGGGGGATAATGCAAGAAGCTAGGAGTTGATAAGTGGGCATGGTAAAGGGCTGAAGAAGGAATCAAATAGAAGAGGTCAGTGGACCACGGAATATAGGGAAGGTGGAAGAGAAGGAAAGAGTTTTGATGCAGGTCATGATGGCAGTGGAGGCAAAGAGATGTGAGAGGATAACCAGTTCTCAATCAGTGAAAGTTCAGATCCAGCAATCTCCCCATTATGCCAAAGGAGACCCGGCCTCAATCACTGATCAAACATCCTTCCTTCTCCCCTCAGCCATTCACCTGGTTTGTAACCTAGCCCTAGAACCTGACCTCAAATGCCGATCCACTCCAACCCTAGTAACTCGCCCAAATCTAGAACTGATCTGGGCTTCAATTGGGTCAGCTCCAGCTCAGCCTCAACTTCTCCTTCAACCTCAACCCAGTCCTGGGTGGCACATTTTTGTTAGTGTCCATCTTACAGAGTACTATAGCACAGAAACAGTCCCTTCAGCCCATCTAGTCCATGCCAACCTGGTCTTCAGCCGAGTACAATCTACCTGCACTGACCATAGCCCTCCATTCCTCTCTCATCCAATTGTCCATCAAACCTTCTCTTAAATGTTGCACTGTTTTTGTATCCAGTGGCAAGCTTCCACTGCCAGTTTGTTCCACACTCACACCACCCTCTGAGTGAAGAAGTTCTCCTTAGATTCTCCTTAAATATTAGAACCTCGAGTTATAGTTTCACCCAAACTGAGGGGGAAAAGTCAGCAAGCATTCATCCTACCTATACCCTTCATAATTTTGCATATCACTATGTGATCTCCCCTCAGTCTCCTGTGCTCCAGGAATAAAGTACTAACCTATCCAACTTTTCCCTATAACTCATCGTCAAGTCCAGCAACATCCTTCTAAATTTTCTCTGCACTCATTCAAGCTTACGGATAACTTTCCTGTAGATAAGAGACTAGAACTGCACACAGTATTCCAAATTTGGCCTCACTGTAGTCTTATGCAACTTCAACATAACATCTTAATGCTTCTACTCCGTACCCTGACTTATGAAGGTCAATGAGCCAAAAGCTCGCCTTATGACCCTGTCTATCTGTGATGTCACTTTCAAGGAATTATCAATATGTGTTTCCACATCCCTTTGTTCTACTGCACATCTCAATGCCCCACCATTCACTGTGTAAGTCTTATGCTGATCTGTCTTTCGAAAGTGTAACATCTCACTCTCATCTGCATCAAACCCGTCTACCATTCTTCAGACTATTTTCTCAGCTGCCCCAGATCACTTTGCAAGCTTTAGTTGCCTTTCTCAATGCCCACAATCTTGGGGTCATCTCCAAATTTGCTGATCAAATTTACCACATTATCACCCAAATCCTTGATATTGCAGGTAAACAACAATGGACCCAGCACCCATTTCTGTTGCTACCACAACTTACAGGCCTCCAGTCAGGGAGACCACTCTCTGCAAATATACTTTAAGGCATACTAGATTGCATACTTCCTCCCTCACATATACAGTCTTGGAACTTACAGGAAAACTAATTGTTTGAGATTGAACCAAATTTATGCAATGTTACTTAAAGAAAGCCCTCTTGCAGGTAATTGAAGATTAAAATTATCCAGCAAGATTCCGTAGTTGGCTGAAAGGGATCAAGCAATGTTTCAATTTGCAAACTTAGGTCGGAATTCTCCTGGTTGAGACAAATGAGGCCAGTATATACATTTTGAAGTGAGTGCATTGTACATGTACAACATATTCAGAGAAGGGGAGTCAAGCTGGTTCCATGAACCAGAGCTTTGTTCAAGTAATTTAGATAGGTAAGTAGATTGGCTATTTGATCAAGGTTTTCAAGGTAGTAAATGAAAATTAAAAAGGTGAATAGGAATAACTTCCTGTGACTGGGGACCAGAAATGAGATTAGCAAGCATTTCTATCAGGTGACAACAGAATGGGACTCTCTCCTGCAAATGGTAATAGCCACTCAGTCAAATGTTCATTTCAAATGCAAGACTGGAGGAATTTTAAGAAGAAAATTTAATTAAGTATGTGCAGAAAGGCATACATATGGAGGTGGGTAACAGAATAGCCATGGGCTAATTGATGAGCAGAGCAAGCTTAAAAGGCTACATATTTTTTTGCTAGGTTAAAATTTAACAAGTCTCTCTTTGAATCTATGGACCAGGAACCAGTTCTCCAATATATTTGCCTCAGGATTTCCTACAAATGATCAACTCATTCATATACTTCATATGAGAGAGTGTTAAAATAATTTATTTCCCTTAATAACTTCAAATCTCTTCTTCTCCTTTATTCCTTAATCACATTTTTAAATGGCATTTACCTTATCACATCCACTCCATTCGTCATTAAGCAGCTCACTCTATTCCTTATTTCCTCTGAAATTCATCCAAGCATAAATTCAAACTATTATCCTTCCCTGCACTTTGCTATTATTCCTCAGCACTGCAGCATCCCATCTGTCAGTACATATACACTTCTCTCCGAGAATCACAAGCAATACTTTGCTCCAATTACCTGAAGCATAGTAATTTGAGGTCACCACTAAAACCTGTTAACTTTCAGACATCTTATGGTTTATAATTTAGTTTACCTCAGCCAGAACCCAGTGAAAGATTTCCGGTGATCACTTGTCTCTGTGCCACTTTGGACACTTTATGCTCCAGCCCTCATATTCATTGTATTTGAAGTGTTTTGTGCGATGATTAAATCTAAATGCCCTTCAATTGCTAAAGGCATTTCTATGCTGTTTAAGGATTTGCTAGGTTTCTGTTCATAATTTCTGCCATTTTCTCCCCTAATAGAGAAATGGTCCAGATTGTCCTTGTTCCAGACCCTCTCCTGCACCTTTATGCTATTGCTCTTTATTACCTCACCATCCTTTTAACAATCTCCCTGGCTTCAGTGGTGAGTCCAGCAGTACCAAAAACACTTAGAAATACCAGCACCTGTCATCCCTTTATCGCAGACTTCTATCTTTCACCTTTTGATCAAAACAATTACACAATGACTCATCATGGTGAAAAATACAATAATGCTTTTGTAAGCATTAACAAATCAGAACTGGATCAGATTGTATTAAACATAAGATATCATTATCTCCTAATGGAAGAGTACTCTGATATGACCTCTCTACGTTCACAGTAGTCACCTTTACAGTCACCTTTGGTTATAATTGAAAAGTTGTGGTCAATTTTACAATGAGAATAAGATTGAAAATAAGCAAAACGCATTCTTCCCTTTGGAATTTATTCAATGCATGGGAACTTCACTAAAAGAGAAATAATCTACAGTACATCACATCTTCCAGGAAGGAACACAGTTGAGAGGTCAAAAGGAAAGTGTGATAAAAAAAAAAAATTGTCCCCTTTCTTATCCACGTTCATTACTTGAGGCAGAAAATGAATGCAGTAAGTATCCCTCTCTGAGTTCTTACGTTTGCTTGGTAAATTTTTAATCTTGCTTGCATTTTCTTTGAGCAATCTACTTCACCTTAGAAGTGATTTTATATGCTTTGTCATTTATTCTCATATTTAACATCCACAAAGCTATACAATATGTTTACCCAGCTGAGAAATCCAACCCAACTCTTGCTGCAGCTGTTAAGATGTCTTCTTTGTTCTTGAATCTTGGATTCCCCTGCACCACAGTTGACAGAACCCATGACTGCATCTTATCTGCTTTCCGCACCCCCTGCTCTCAGGCCCTCTCTTTCTGAACAGGACAGGGATTAAATTTCTCTGGTCCTTCCATCTTACCAGCACTTATATTCAGCGGCTCGGCCTTTTCAGTGTTCCACAGCTCTATCAAGGTTCCACCACTAGACTATTTTTCCATCCCTTTATGATTCTCAGATTCTCTATTCAATTCCCTCCTTTCTTTCTTAAGGCATATGCCCATACAACCACAGGCGACTGAATTCCCGTCCTTAGGCCTCTTCAATTCCCACCAACCAAGAAGCAAACAGTTCTTCCAAGTGAAGTCACTTGCACTTGTTCCAATCTACTGTACATTCGGTCTTTATAATGCTGTCTCCTCCTCACTGGAGAATCCAAATGTACTGTAGATTGTATGAATGTTTTACAGAAAGCCTCAAGCCTGTCCATATACACCACTCAGAGATCACTGTGCAATCCCCAATCCCCCCCCCACCCACCCCCATCTGATCAATATGCCTGTAGCGCCTGGCACAGTAACAACAATGCCCAACATCACCTTGAGGAACATCACCTCATCTTCTGGGAACATTGCGGCCCTCCAAACTCATTAACAAAATCTACAATTTCGGACAATTTTCTTCCCCTGCCTGTGTCCGAACTGGCTACTTTTATTGAAAGTCATCTGGCCATGATATTGGCTCAGGTTTCTCTCCTTCTCTCTGTTAGTCTGGTCTGCTGCAGGAGTCCAACAGCTCGGCAGTTCACACTTCTCCTTTGCTCCCTGCTCATATTCACACTTTCTAAACTGTCTCCATTAATCCATCAGCTAGGTGACCTGTATTTATTCCCATGATGATCCTGGACTCACTTTATCAGGGATATTCCCTTTCTCCTTTCTCCACCTTCGCTGCAACTTATAAAAATACCTTGTTTTGTTCCTTTGCCAGTTCTGACAAATGGTCTTCAACCTGAAACATTAATTCTGTATCTCTTTCCAGAGATGTTACTGATCCACAGAGTGTTTCTAGCACTTTCCATACTTGTTTCAGATTTCCAGTAGCTGCTGATTTTATTTGCATTTGATGCCCTACGTAGCTCTTCCTGTCATTATTTTTCCCAAATTGGAGATGAGCCTATCAGGAAAGAAGTTAGGAGAAACTCATCACTGTCGACAAGACAGGTGACACACTGCTGATTTAAGACCTTGACTTTATTTAATCTCTGCTGGCTGCCAATTCATGTAGGAATTAAATTAATCTGTAAGTACGAGCAGCTTTCTTTAAGTATGTGTCATTGCGTATAGTTAAGCAACACAGCTTGAATGAAACAAATCCTGTTGTTTTGGGCACAGTTAATCACAATCCATTGCCAACCATTCTATTGTGCTCCTCTAATTAAATGTGCAATCAGGATGAAATGAAAGATGATTCTTCTGCAACCTGTGTGCAATGCATCACGAGTGCCAGCGAGTGTTTAAATCATCTCTCTCCCCCCATATTGTTGATTGTTTGAAGTGGGACAAAAGAAAGTGGTGAATTGGCTCTCTTTTGCAACCTGCCCCTTCGGAGCACCTGCCCCTTTGAAGGAGCTCCATGGATGAATCTGCAGAGGAATCAACAACAGAATGATGATCAGAAACCAAATGGCTGCCATTTATCAGGGATTGCAAACTAGGAATCTTCAGCAGTATAGATGAGTTCAAGTCAGATTTGGAGCAGAGTAGATTTGTCTTCTTTTTGCTACATGGTTAAGCAGTTGTTGGCTGCATCGTGGGCTTGGTTATGGTATGAACACCTTGTTCAAATCTCATCTGTCATACACTCTCTGCGTGGAGAACAAGCAACAGTAATAGCTTACAGGAATGTTGTCCATCAGGGGGGAAGAAAATATGACATCCTGTGGATAGGGTATGTTTGTTTCACATCATCCTGTCTCAGTACACTGATCATACTGTAGTCTCAAAGCAAAGTGCTAAAAAATCAATCCCTTAAAAGTTGAACATAACGGATTCTGCAGTTGCTGAAAATCTTCAGCAACATGCATAAGATGCTGGAGGAGCTCAGCAAGTCAGGCAGCGTGTACGCAAGGGAATAAACAGTCGAAATTTCGGGCAGAGTTGAAGTGTCCTGTGGGGGTTCCAAACCTGAGGTTCACAGACTGCTTCGTTAATGGTAGGGGTCCAAGGCATAAAAGAGGTTGGGAACCCCTGTGAATCTCGGCCCAAAACATTGACTGTCTTCCCCTTCCATTACGCTGCCTGGCTTGCTGAGTTCCTCCAGCACTTCTTATGTGTTGTTCAATCCTTTAAAGTCATAGCATTAGAAGCTACTGGGATTATTCTGTGAGGACTCCGTAGGCCAGGTTCGACCATGGATGATACGTCCGAGCTGTCTGGATGTGCAAGCCTGGGCAAGCTTTGCCCATGTAGCAAGATTCCCCTCTCTACACAGCTGATGAACCTGAAGGAACAGCAGAGACCAATACAGTTTAGTACCAGCAGTATCACAGGAGTTGCCAGTCAGAATTGAACTCAATGTAGGGTTGCCTTAGGGACTCCAGCTCCCGATTTTTCCCTCGGAATTTACTCTCGAAGTCTTCCTCATGAGTGGGTGTAGCCACAAGGCAGAAGACGTTCAAGATCAGAGTTTTTCTTCTCTTAGATGAGCTGGCAACCACAGCTGACAAGCCCTATCTGCCCAGATCGACTGGTTTTAAGGCAGCAGTAACCCACCTTTGCCCCTTCTCCTGTCAGAAGAAACTAAGTAACTAAGCCACACATGAAGGCCAGGAGCTGGACTTGTTTGTCAGAGGCTATTTAAGACGCACACCATTGGAAACATTTAATAGTGGAAGCTTGTCCCCACTACTACTCCCAGCTATTACAAAGTTAAGGAACCTAGGGATTATTAACGAGTTGTAATGACTTCAGTGAGCATCCAACATGGACTTAACCAAAAATGACCTCCTTCAATTAAATGTGGATTAAATACAAGGAACATCATTACAATCAAAATCTGACAGGTTGAAGATGTTGCAGAATATAAGATTTAAAGGTAAGCCAAAGATCACCAAGACTGTTCCCAAGTCGAGAAGGTAAATTTTTTTCTATGTGCCATTAATCTTTTGACACTCTTTGACTAGCAAATTAGGTTCTTGGCTTTAATAATATTAATTTTTTAATCTGTTACAAGACACTCATAAATAACTTGCTGTACTGTACTGAAGCTAAAACAGATTAGATTTATGTCTTTGTGGCACGTGATTCAAGTGTTGCATTGGTTGAGCTGGACTAAGAACCACAGCAGTCAATAGAAAGACTCTGGAGATTATTTTGCCTTCCAATTATTTTGGCTTTTTGTCTATTGCAAAAAACAATTTTCAATTTCTTTGCAAATGTCTGACGCCATTTCACCTCTACCATTTTTCTAACAGCTTATTGTGAAATTTTACACATTTGTTTTTAATTTGGTGTGTTGATTTGCCTGCTGAAAGATTGCCAAAGAACGATTTTTGCTTTAATTATTGTCCTGGTTATAATCTCACCTTTTAGAAATACTTGGAAGAGAAATATGGGTTAACGAATTCAATGGATATAAAATTGCTGTAGCAAATTGGTGCTGAGGTAAAACATTAGGTATAATCATATTGTAGTGCAGAGCAGACACAAGGGGTGAAATAGCCTATTTCTGCTTCTGTTTGAGCTCTTTTTTTTAGGTGTGATAGGTAAAAAGAGTTCTTGGAACTTCAGTCAAGTTATACCAGCACAGAACTGCCTTTACAAGCAAATACTACAGATGAAGGAAACCTAAAATAAAAATAGAAAATGTCAAAACACTCACCAGATTGGACAGTATCTATTGAGAGACATACAGAATCAATGACAGATCATTAGTCTGTATTGTTTACTGTGTTTCTCTCTCCCTGGATGCTGGCAGACATGTTGAGTATCTCTGGTATTTTCTGTTTTGATTTTAGTATGATTTGCAAGCATTTTAGGAACAAGATAGTGCTGAGGGTGTGGCCTTGGGTTGATCCCTGGACCTTTATTAATTGCCAACTACCAGAACAATTTTGAGATGCGAGAGGAAACCAGAGCACCTGGAAGAAGCCCACATGGCTAAAGAGGGAACATGCAGACACCACATAGATAGCATTGCAGGTTAGGACTGAACCCAAGTCATTGGAGCAGTGGCGTAGCAGTTCCATCAGCTGCACTATGGTGCAACTGCGAGGCACTGTGAACCACCAGCAGCAACAGAAATGTACACCACCACAGTCTGGCATAGTCCTCTCTCTTACAATACCGTCAAGCCAGAACTCCAATGAAGAATGCAGAAGGCATGCCAGGGTAAACATTGGAGATAATGAAGAGTGAGGAGCCAATCTGATGAAGATACAACACACAGCACTACAAAGCATTCTAAACCATAAAAACAGCAAAAACAGCTTGGAGGTAAACTAACAGCCAGAAGATCAGGTCAAAACTCTGCAGACCTGCCAAATCTAGTCTTGGAATTAGACAATTAAACTGCAAATAAGAGAATGGCACTCCAAGAACATGCATTCTTCAGTGATGGCCAGGCCTAGTGAGTGCTGAAGGCAAGGCAGGCATATTGCGTTACCCTAGGTGTGAGTGCCAGTAGTATGGACTGTATGATCCACCTTGCCTTTCTCTTGAGAACGCCACCATCACAGAATCTAGACTTCCCTCATTTCAATTTTCTCCACAATAAATATCAATAAGTGGCTGGGAGCATTACACAAGGCAATGGCAATGGGACTAATTAACTTCCCTGGCACCCTGCCTTAAGCCAAGCTCTTCAAGCAGTTATTCCACTGGCATCAACCCAACAGTGTGAAAAATGCCCAAGTATGCGTTGTTAACAAAAGGCCGGGCAAATCCAATCTAGTTAATTAGTTCCCAACCAGTTCACTCTTGGCCATCAGCAAAGTGTTGGAGGGTGGTATTGACAGGACTAACAAACAGCACATACTCATCAATAACTTCTCACCGATGCCTGGGTTTGGATTTAGCTGGACGGCTCAGCTCCTGGCTTCAGCACAGCCTGGATTCGAGTAAGTGTTGGGTGCTCAATAAAACACTGACAGATGTTTGGAATAAATATAATATTTTTTAATGCCACTTGCCTCCCAATTACCTAAATTAAAATATCCCGATATGGAGCCTCACAGCTCTGACTTCACGGGAATGTTCCCGGTGCAGGAGTTGTGAGGTGACCTTGTGTCTGAGTGTTCATCCTTGTGCAGCCCAGAAATGTCACAAAGAGTTTTCATGACAATTATCCACGTAATATAAGAAATTATATGCTTAGCATGTAGGATGACTGGCCCTATGGTCTTCAATGCAGGTCAACAATGTGTATGCAGAGCAAGTTAAGATGGAGAATAAATCCCACTGGGAGTTCAACAAGATTAGGTGGGGCTGATGGAACATCATGCAACTGTGTTTGTAACTGTAGAGAGTAAAGGTAGAAAGCTAGAGAAATAGTGAAGCAATCTCTGAAGAACTTTGTCCTGTCCTGTGTTTCACTGAAGTTCAGGAGCAAGCCCCTTCTACTGCAGTTGAGTGCACCAAACTACACTTTATGTCCACTTTATCAGGCACACCTGTACACCTGCTTGTTAACGCAAATCAGCCAATCATGTGGCAGCAACTCAATGCATATGTAACGCTCAGCTATATTGGCTCGTATTTATCTCGGGGAAAACCCGTCCGCCGCTCACCTTGTTTCCCGGTTACGTCGGTTGCTGTACAACTGCCACCTGATTCAGCTTCAAACATCAATCATCAGCCAGCACACAATGTACATTTTACCAATTACACTTTATAGATATTACTAAGTCTATGAGTTTAATAGAAGTTCAATACAAAAAAGGAATGGAAAAGGCGCCAGACTTATCAAAGTTCAATTTCTTCGTGCACACGTTGGAGCTCGGGACCTCTTCGGGACCACTCAGATCCCTTCGACTCTCAGCTTGGAACCACCCGGAGTTATCCACCTAAGCCTTCCCCGTACGTCCGTTGTCCTCACGGTCTCTCCTCCAACTCCCCCCCACCAAAACCCCCTAGTTGCCAGCCATATGAGACAGCATAACACCCCAAGAAAGAATAACATGGAGACCCATTGGTTCATTTACTCTGTTATCTATATTATATCTCAAGCAAAGTGCTAGCTAGAGACTCTATCAGCATTTAACATAACAAAGAAGCCATTTTGATTAACATACGCAGTAACATAAAAGAAGAAACCCTTTACATATAAAAGCATGCAAGCATGTTCAAGAGGTTCATTTGTTGTTCAGACCAAATATCAGAATGTGGAAGAAATCTGATCTTTGTGACTTTGATCACGGAATCAGATGGTGTCAGATGGGATGGTTTAAGTATCTCAAGAACTGCTAATATCCTGGGAATTTCACACACAACAGTCTCTAGAGTCTGCGGAGAATGGTACAAAAAACACAAAGTGAGCCGCAGTTCTGTTGGGCAAAAAACACCTTGTAAATGAGAGAGGTCGGAGGAGAATAGCCACACTGGTCCAAGTTGACAGGAAAGCAATAGTAACTGAACCAAACAACAGGAATTCTGCAGATGCTGGAAATTCAAGCAACACACATCAAAGTTGCTGGTGAACGCAGCAGGCCAGGCAGCATCTGTAGGAAGAGGTACAGTCGACGTTTCAGGCCGAGACCCTTCGTCAGGACTAACTGAAGGAAGAGTGAGTAAGGGATTTGGAAGTTGGAGGGAGAGGGGGAGATCCAAAATGATAGGAGAAGACAGGAGGGGGAGGGATAGAGCCAAGAGCTGGACAGGTGATAGGCAAAAGGGGATACGAGAGGATCATGGGACAGGAGGTCCGGGAAGAAAGACGGCGGGGGGGGGACCCAGAGGATGGGCAAGAGGTATATTCAGAGGGACAGAGGGAGAAAAAGGAGAGTGAGAGAAAGAATGTGTGCATAAAAATAAGTAACAGATGGGGTACGAGGGGGAGGTGGGGCATTAGCGGAAGTTAGAGAAGTCGATGTTCATGCCATCAGGTTGGAGGCTACCCAGACGGAATATAAGGTGTTGTTCCTCCAACCTGAGTGTGGCTTCATCTTTACAGTAGAGGAGGCCGTGGATGGACATGTCAGAATGGGAATGGGATGTGGAATTAAAATGTGTGGCCACTGGGAGATCCTGCTTTCTCTGGCGGACAGAGCGTAGATGTTCAGCAAAGCGGTCTCCCAGTCTGCGTCGGGTCTCGCCAATATATAAAAGGCCACACCCGGAGCACCGGACGCAGTATATCACCCCAGTCGACTAACAGGTGAAGTGTTGCCTCACCTGGAAGGACTGTTTGGGGCCCTGAATGGTGGTAAGGGAGGAAGTGTAAGGGCATGTGTAGCACTTGTTCCGCTTACACGGATAAGTGCCAGGGAGGAGATCAGTAGGGAGGGATGGGGGGGACGAATGGACAAGGGAGTTGTGTAGGGAGCGATCCCTGCGGAATGCAGAGAGAGGGGGGGAGGGAAAGATGTGCTTAGTGGTGGGATCCCGTTGGAGGTGGCGGAAGTTACGGAGAATAATATGTTGGACCTGGAGGCTGGTGGGGTGGTAGGTGAGGACCAGGGGAACCCTATTCCTAGTGGGGTGGCGGGAGGATGGAGTGAGAGCAGATGTACATGAAATGGGGGAGATGCGTTTAAGAGCAGAGTTGATAGTGGAGGAAGGGAAGCCCCTTTCTTTAAAAAAGGAAGACATCTCCCTCGTCCTAGAATGAAAAGCCTCATCCTGAGAGCAGATGCGGCGGAGACGGAGGAATTGCGAGAAGAGGATGGCGTTTTTGCAAGAGACAGGGTGAGAAGAGGAATAGTCCAGATAGCTGTGAGAGTCAGTAGGCTTATAGTAGACATCAGTAGATAAGCTGTCTCCAGAGACAGAGACAGAAAGATCTAGAAAGGGGAGGGAGGTGTCAGAAATGGACCAGGTAAACTTGAGGGCAGGGTGAAAGTTGGAGGCAAAGTTAATAAAGTCAACGAGTTCTGCATGCGTGCAGGAAGCAGCGCCAATGCAGTCGTCGATGTAGCGAAGGAAAAGTGGGGGACAGATACCAGAATAGGCACGGAACATAGATTGTTCCACAAAGCCAACAAAAAGGCAGGCATAGCTAGGACCCATACGGGCGCCCATAGCTACACCTTTAGTTTGGAGGAAGTGGGAGGAGCCAAAGGAGAAATTATTAAGAGTAAGGACTAATTCCGCTAGACGGAGCAGAGTGGTGGTAGAGGGGAACTGATTAGGTCTGGAATCCAAAAAGAAGCGTAGAGCTTTGAGACCTTCCTGATAGGGGATGGTAGTATACAGGGACTGGACATCCATGGTGAAAATAAAGCGGTGGGGGCCAGGGAACTTAAAATCATCGAAAAGTTTAAGAGTGTGAGAAGTGTCACGAACATAGGTCGGAAGGGATTGAACAAGGGGTGATAAAACAGTGTCGAGGTATGCAGAAATGAGTTCGGTGGGGCAGGAGCAAGCTGAGACAATAGGTCGGCCAGGACAGGCAGGTTTGTGGACCTTGGGTAGGAGGTAGAAACGGGAAGTGCGAGGTGTGGGAAATATAAGGTTGGTAGCAGTGGATGGGAGATCCCCTGAGCGGATAAAGTCGGTGATGGTGTGGGAGACAATGGCCTGATGCTCCTTAGTGGGGTCACGATCCGGGGTAAATAAGAGGAGGTATCCGCGAGTTGTCGCTGTGCCTCGGCAAGGTAGAGGTCAGTACGCCAGACTATAACAGCACCCCCCTTATCGGCGGGTTTAATAATAAGATTAGGATTAGTGCAGAGGGAGTGGAGAGCAGAGCGTTCCGAAGGAGTGAGGTTGGAATGGGGACAAGGTGCGGTGAAGTCGAGACGGTTGATGTCCCGTCGGCAGTTAGCAATAAAGAGATCCAGAGCAGGCAGAAGACCAGAGTGGGGTGTCCATGAAGAAGAGGAGGGTTGAAGACGGGAGAAGGGGTCATCGGTGGGGGTGGAAGAGTCCTTGCCGAAGAAGTAGGCTCGGAGACGGAGACGGCGGAAGAAAAGTTCCGCATCGTGGCGAACACGGAACTCGCTGAGGTGTGGGCGAAGGGGGATAAAGGTGAGGCCCTTACTGAGAACAGAGCGTTCTGCCTCCGACAGTTGAAGGTAACTGAACCAACCATGCAGCACAATAGTGGTGTGCAAAAGATCATCTCTGAATGCACAACATGTCAAAATTTGAAGTGGATGGGCTATAGCAGCAGAAGACCACAGACTTACTTCATTAGGTACAAAGGCTACCTCAGCTGTCATTGAGAGCATGCACTTAGTACACCACACGATACATTGAACTATGCCGTACACAGATTCATTGATGTACAAGCATTCAACTTATCAATTTTTGTATATCCTGAAGAGTCAACAGTGTTGACTCTTCAGGATATGTGTCTTTGATTTACAAAGCTATTTTTCAATATGATAGATAGCAAAAAAAAGCTTGTATGTAGAGGATTCACCCAATGTCAGCAAGACCAAGGAGCTGGTAATAAACATCAGGAGAGGGAAACCAGCAGGTCCACGATCCAGTCCTCATCAGAGGAGCAGAGGTGGAGAGGTTTAACAGTTTTACTATTTCAGAGGACCTCTCCTGGACCTAGCACATTAATGCAGTTGCGAATAAAGCGCGACAGGGCCTCAGCTTCCTCAGGAGTTAGCAGATATTCGGCATGACATCTAAAACTTTGACAAACTTCTATCTATATTGTGGTGTAGTGGTAAGTATATTGACTGGCTGCATCACAGCCCTGGTATGGAAGCACTAATGCCTTTAAGCAGAAAATCTTACAGGAAGAAATGGTTTCAGTCCAGCACATCACAGAAAAAAACCCACCCAACACTGAGCACGTCTACGTGAAATGCTGTCATTGGAAAGCAGCTTCTGTCATCAGAGATCCCCACCACCCAGGTCATGCTCTCTTCTCACTGCTGCCATCAGATAAAAGATACAAGAGCCTCAGGTCTTACACCACCAGGTTCAAGAACAGTTACTATCCCTCAACCATCAGGCTCTAGAATGAAAGGGGATAACTACACTCAACTTCACTTGCCCCATCTTTGAAATATTCCCACAACCAATGATCTCACTTCAAGGTCTCTTTATCTCATTATCTCATGTTCTTGTTATTTATTGTTACATTTTCATTTCCACAGTTTGTTGTCTTTGGCACTCTAGTTCATCTTTCGTTGATCCTGTTATAGTTACCAGGCCAGCTGGTGGCACAGTGACATCAGCACCGGACTCCAGAGCGAAGGTTCCCGAGTTCGAACCCAGTCGGGCCGCTCCCGGGCACGCTTTCCATCTGTGTCGGGTTGAATGTCGAGCTCGCAACTCGGCCTTGTAAAAAAAAACTGCACTTTGAGAAGGATGTGGGGAACCATTCACAGAATCTTTCCTCCAAGACAACCACTTCAAAAAGTGGTCGCCAAGGCTCTGGCAGAGTATGGCACACAAAAAAAAGTTATAGTTACTATTCTATAGATTTGCTGAGTATGCCCACAAAAAGATGAATCTCCGGGTTGTATATAGTAACATATATATACTTTTAAATAATAAGAGCAATAATAAAATTTACTTCGTACTTTGAACTTTGAATATATTGTCCCATGATTGTCAACCAATTCCTCCAATTTATAAAATATTACTTAACAAAACATTTTCCAGGAACATATTCATTTTTGTAAATCAAGGAATGACTGTCAAGTGTTTGAATGTTTGGATCTAATGTTACGAGCAAGAGAAGGCCACTTGGATCTTCAAGTATGCTCTCTACCATTCAATGAGGAACAGAAAGAGAATTCTAGAATAGCAACTGAAGAAAATTTCACAGCTCATGTGTCTCACTTTTCCACTTCCACCTATCAATTACAGATAAAAAAAGTCAGAGACAACTTTCCTGTTACATGTCCATTGATTGTAACAACAGATTACCTCAAGCCCAAGCAGGTTGGACAATCTACTCAAATTAATTGAACATCTAATTATAACCTCAACTCTCCATCCTGGTAAACTTTGCCCCTTTGCTTCTGGAGAATCAAGTTATATAACTTCTGAAATTGTCTCATTGAGCAGAAGATAGGGAGGCCTGACAGCACAATCCACTAGACTCAAAAACAACTTCTATCAAACTTGTTGGATTCTTGAAAGGACCTCTCATGCTGAAGGATAAACACTTGAACTCCCAGTCCACTGCATCTTAGCCCTTGTGCAATTTTACTCTGGCTATGTACTGCATTTACTCTGTCACTGCAAAGCTACTGCCTCCAATCTGTTTTTTTTTTCTTTCTACTACCTCAGTATAATTGTGTATGCCATGATCTGTAGGGATAGCACACAAAACAAAAATCTTGCAACTCTATATTGGTCCATGTGACAATAATAAATCGATACCCAAACCAATTTACAAAATAAACCAAAAAATAACATTTAACAGCAGTTCTTTACACATTGAAAAACCTGTTTTGGCAAAACAACTAAAGTTACATGGATATAAAAGCAAATGTGGGTTTTTAAAATAAGATATAATTTAGCCCATCTTTCATTAATTAATCAGTTCCTGGACTTCAATAACATTTGCAAATACCACGGCATTTAGAACTTCCTCATTCATCAGGCATTCTACACTTCACAAATTAAATACTTTATAGCTCAGATTAAACAAAAATCATAAGTCAGAGTCTGCCTGTGCTTGCAGAAACCTGTTGTTACAATCAACGGGATGTAACATGAAAGTCATCTCAATTTTATTATTCCTAACAGACAGGTGAAAGTGGGAAAGTGAGACCTGTGAGCTGTGAAATTGTCTTCAGCTGCTAATCCAGAATTCTCTTTCTGCTCCTTGTTGCTCATTTGCAGGCTTTTGGGACACAGCAGTCACTTTTACAGGAGATGGCAGATTTCCAGATTAAGCACAGTCTACTTCACACACAAAAAGGAATCCACTTTAAAAAAAAACAATCTAACATGGCCCCAAGATAACTCAGAACTAAAACACCATACAACAGAGAGCAACCCTGACCACATTCTGTGGCCAAGGTCACTGCTTCAAAATGGTTGACTTATAAGCTATATTTCTTTCTGTTGAATTGGATTTCAAGACCTTTATTACTTTTGGAGCTTGTTACATATTTGAGCTTACTTTGCAATGAATCTCAAGAGTCGAGCTTAACACAACAGAAATATTTACAATGGGAACCCTGAGGTACTCGGTGTTGACATAATGGCAGTTACAGGTTTTGCCATGCCTGTGTCCTGCATTTTGGCAAAGAAATAGTACCAAAATATTCAATTCATACAACATTTAATTTAATGATTTTTGTAGTGGAAATCCCCCAACCATTTAAAAGTCATTTACCTGTTGGTGTGAGGTCATCACTCCACCTCAGAGGATATAATGTTACATTTTTCACTATTGCATATGAACCGTTACTCAATATTTGAAGGAAATTTATTTTTTTCTGGAAAAGCTATATACAGTGTTTATTTAGAATGTGCCAAAAAGCTTCCACGTGTATTCCTTTCCTTTCTACAAAGCATTACTTCCTAGTGAGTTGTCTATGGTTGCTTTTACACAATACATTACTCACTGGAATTAATAATTGTACTACTTTGTAAATAAACCTGTTAAAATTACACCATCTGAAGAACCATGACCCTTAAACTGGTAAAACAGAGAAGATATTGTAAGCTAGTTAAAGCTATATGTTCTTTTAAAGTTGTTGTCAATATTTCTATTTAAATATAAAAAAGATAAAAGCAAATAAAATGCAAGGGTTAATTGCAATGTTTGACACTAAAGTGGACCTGATTAACATCTGTGGACTTTCTTGTCCAAATCTGCTCAGCCTCCATCCTGAGGATTAATTCAAACTCTCCAAAGTTACATTTGCAATACTGAAATAAAAGCCACAATTAGATATTATAATTAACTTCATTTTGGAGAGCCTCAGTCAATATTATATGGCATGCCCACATGTCAGTAGTGATAGAGCACTTAAGGCACAGCTGATTGCATTTTAGGAAAAGACAAAAAGAAATAAGTGATAGAAATAAGCAAAATAGGTGGGAGAACTGTGAAGCATAGGCACCAGATAGGACCAATGCACTGTATCAGAAAAATTGCTATAAAGACTTACAGTATAAAATGTTTTAAGTTCAAGATGACATTTCAGGGTTCTTTGAAACGGAGGGGATTTCCTGGAATGTTTTAGTTTTACTTCACTCTGAGTGGTCAGAGGCCATCAGAATCAAAATCGGTTTTAACATCACTGGCATATGCTGTGGAATTTGTTAACTTAGCAGCAGCAGTACAATGCAATATATGATAATATAGAAAGGAAAAAGTAAATAAGTAAATCAATTACAGTAAGTATATATATATGTGTGTATCTTAAATAGCTAAACTAAAAATAGTGCAAAAACAGAAACAATAAAAGAAGTGAGGTAGAGTTCATGGGTTCAATGTCCATCTAGGAATCGTATGGCAAAGGGGAAGGAGTTGTTCCTGAATCGCTGAGTGTGTGTCTTCAGGCTTCTGTACCTCCTTCCAGATGGTAACAATGAGAAGAGGGCATGTCCTGATTGATGGTGTCCTTCATAATCAATGCCGCCTTTCTGAGGCACTGCTCCTGAAGATGTTGTGGATAGTCTTGGAGGCTACTACCTAGGATGGAGCTGACTAACTTTACCCCACCCCCTGTACCAAGCAGTGATGCAGCTTGTCAGAATGCACTTTGCAGTTTTTGAGTGTGTTAGGTGACAAACCACATCTCTTCAAATTCCTAATACAATATAGCTAGTCTTGCCTTCCTTATAGCTGCATCAATGTGTTGGGACCAGGTTAGATCTTCAGAGATATTGACACCCAGAAACGTGAAATTACTCGCTCTCTCCGCTTCTGATCTTTCTATGAGGATTGGTTCGTGTTCCTTCATCCTAACCTTCCTGAAGTACACAATCAGCTCTTCGGTCTTACTGACACAGAGTGCAAGGTTGCTACTGTGACATCACTCAGCTAGCTGGGATATCTCGCTCCTGTACCCCCTCTCATCTCCATCTGAGATTCTGCAAATAACGGTTGTATCATCAGCAAATGTATAGATAGCATTTGAGCTATACCTAGCCACACAGTCATGGGTATATAGAGAGTAGAGCAGTGGGCTAAGCACACACCCCTGAGGTGCACCAGTGTTGATCATAAGCAAGGAGGAGATATCATTACCAATCCGCTCAGTTTTTGCTTCCCAGTTCGGAACTCGAGGATCCAATCGCAGAGGGAGGTACAGAAGCCCAGGTTCTGTAACTTATCGATCAGGATTGTGGGAATAGGCTACAGTCAACAAACAGCATCCTGACATATGTGTTTATATTGTTCAGGTGATCTAACACTATGTGAAGAGTCTTTGAGATTGCATCGGTTCATTGAGATTGTTGTCAAAGGTGACAGCACTTATTTGAAAATATGTTCCACAAGGATTCACTCTGGGTATGCTGTTGTCATATGCGTGATCTAGATGAAAAAAATTGGACATCTGATTAGTAAGTTTGTAGATAACACAAAAATTCGTGGTGTTGTGGATATCAAGGAAGATTGTGAAAGAATACATCAGGATACAGTTCAGTTGGATTTTGTGGTGAAATGGCAGAAGGAGTTTAACCAAATCAAGTGTGAGGTATTGAATTTTAGGAAGTTAAATGCAAATATACAGTAAATGACAGTATGTAGATCTTGAGATACAGGTCCATAGCTCTTTGGGTAGGGTGGTAAAGAAGGCATGACTTTGTTTGTTGTGGCATTGGGTATAAAAGTCAGAATGCCACATTGTAGATGTATAAAACTTTAGCTAGGCCAAATTTGGAGTACCATGCGCACTTTGCTCACCATGCTACACGAAAGGTGCAGAGACTTTGATTTAGGATCAGAAGATGTTGAATCCTTGTGGGTTGAGTTAAGAAACTGCAAGGGTGAAAGGATGTTGATGGAAGTTATACATAGGCCTCCCAACAGTGGCTGGGAGGTGAATCACAGATTACAACAGGAAATAGAAAAGGCAAGTTAAAAGGGCAATGTTATGGTAATCATGGGAGATTTTAACATGCAGGTTGATTGGGAAGATCAGGTTGGTAATGGATCTCAAGAGAGTGAGTTTGTTGAATGCCTAAGAGATAGCTTTTTAGAGCAGCTTGTTGTTGAGCCTACAAGGGGATCAGCTGGACTAAAGTGGGTGTTATGTAATGAACAGGAGGCGATTAAGGAGCTTAAGGTAAAATAACCCTTAGGAACCAATGATCACAATATGATTGTGTTCAACTTGAAATTTGATAGGGAGAAAGTAAAGTCTGATGTAGCAGTATTTCAGTGGAGTAAGGAAATTTCAGGGGTATGAGAGAGGTGTTGGCCAAAGTAAACTGGAAGGAGCTGCTGGCAGGGATGTCAGCAGAGCAGCAATGGCAGCGTTTCTGGGAAAAATGAGGAAGGTGCAGGACATGTGTATTCCAAAAATGAAGAAATACTCAAATGGTGAATAGTACAATCGTGGCTGACAAGGGAAGTCAAAGCTATTGTTAAAGCAAAATAAAGGGCATACAACAAAGCAAAAATTAGTTGGAAGACAGAGGATTGGGAAGTTTTTAAAAACCTACAGAGAGCAACTAAAAAATCATTAGAAAGGGAAAGATGAAAAATGAAAGCAAGCTAGCAAATAATATCAAAGTGGATAGTAAAAATTTTTTCAAGTATGTTAAAAATAAAAGAGAAATGAGAGTGGATATAGGACCTCTTGAAAATGAGGCAAGAAAAAATAATAATGGGGGACAAGGAGATGGCTGCTGAACTAAATGAGTATTTTGCATCAGCCTTCACTGTGGAAGACACTAGCAGTATGCCTGATGTTGTAGTGTGTGAAGGAAGAGAAGTGGGTACAGTTGCTGTTACAAGAGAGAAGATGCTCAAAAAGCTGAAAGACCTAAAGGTACATAAGTCACCCAGACCAGATGAACTGCACCCTAGGGTTCTGAAAGAGGTAGCATTAGAGATTGTAGCATTTGAAATGATTTTTCAAAAATTATTGGACTCTGGCATGGTGCCAGAGTACTGGAAAATTACAGATATTATTCCAGTCTCTAAGAAAGGAGGAAGGCAGCAGAAAGGAAATTATAGACCAGTTAGCCTGACCTCAGTGGTTGGGAAGATGTTAGAGTCAATTGTTAAGGATAGGGTGGTGGAGTACTTGGTGACCCAGGACAAGATAGTACAAAGTCAGCATGGTTTCCTTCAGGGAAAATCCTGCCTGATGAACCTGTTGGAATTCTTTGAGGAGATTACAAGTTGGATTGATAAAGGGGATGCAGTGGATATTGTATATTTGGACTTTCAGAAGGCCTTTGACAAGGTGCCACACATGAGGCTGCTTACCAAGTTAAGAGCCCTGGTCTTACAGGAAAGTTACTAACATGGTTAGAGCATTGGCTAATTGGTAGGAGGCAGTGAGTGGGAATAAAAGGATCCTTTTCTGGTTGGCTGCCAGTGACCGGGGCGTTCCACAGGGATCTGTTTTGGGACTACTTTTTATGCTCTATAACAATGATATAGATTATGGAATAGATGGCTTTGTTGCCAAGTTTGCAAATGATACAAAGATTGGTGGAGGGGTAGGTAGTGTTGAGGAAACAGGTAGGTTGCAGAAGGACTTAGATTAGGAGAATGGACAAGAAAGTGGCAAATGAAATATAATGTTGGGAAATGCATGATCATACACTTTGGTAGTAGAAATAAATGTACGGACTATTTTCTAAACATGGAGAAAATCCAGGAATCTGAGATGCAGGGGGACTTGGGAGTCCTTGTGCAGAACACCCTGAAGGTTAACTTGCAAGTAGAGTCAGTGGTATGGAAGGCAAATGCCATGTTAGCATTCATTTCAAGAGGTGTAGCATACAAGAGCAAGGATGTGATGATGAGGCTTTATAAGGCACTGGTATTGTGAACAGTTTTGAGCCCCTCATCTTTGAAAATATGTGCTGGCACTGGAGAGGGTCCAGAGGAAGTTCACAAGGATGATTCCAGGAATGAAAGGGTTATCATATGGGGAACTTTTGATGGCTCTGGGTCTGTACTCACTGGAATTCAGAAGGATGAGGGGGTATCTCATTGAAACCTTTTGAATATCGAAAGGCCTAAACAGAGTAGATGTGAAAAGGATGTCTCCCATGGTGGGAGCGTCTAGGGGCACAGCCTAAGGAAAGAGGGGCGCCCTTTTGGATCTGGTCTTGGAGCAGGTAAGAGCTGGTGCATTTACCCTTATCTCTCTTCATCAGTAAAAGAAATGAATTTCTGTTGTGCAGATGGCATAGTAAGTAAGCTCAGTAAGTGTGTATGCAACCACACAACCTAAGAAAATTTAGTCTTCATTTCAACTCAACAGAAAACTACATAATTGGACTTACCTCAAGGCTAAGACGTAGAATATCTGACCACTGTTACTGGAATAATGTGAGTGCAAGAAAGCTTCTCCCCTTTCTCCTGATGCAGATTCTGAATCCCCCCTAAAAGCTCCACTGGGCTTCCCATCAGCCCAAATGCCTCCTCTAGGGCGACAAGACACTCCTTCCAAGAAGCCAGGGGCTGGTTAACTCTCACCCCTTTTACCACCTCAGCTGCCGCCCCTGGTTAAGTGGTTAAGGCATTGGACTAGCCACCTGAAGGTTGTGAGTTCGAGCCCCAGCCGAGGCAACGTGTTGTGTCCTTGAGCAAGGCACTTAACCACACATTGCTCTGCGACAACACTGGTGCCAAGCTGTATGGGTCCTAATGTCCTTCCCTTGGACAACATTGGTGTCGTGGAGAGGGGAAACTTGCAGCATGGGCAACCGCTGGTCTTCCATACAACCTTGCCAGGCCTGCGCCCTGGAGAGTGAAGACTTTCCAGGCGCAGATCCATGGTCTCGCAAGACTAACGGAGCCTTTACTTTAATAAGCTGAAGCAAACTTTAAGCACAACAGACATGGTTCATCAATATTCCCTTGATATCATTGCTGTAAAGTTATATCTGTGCATAAGCCAAGATATATCTAAATCAAATACCGATAATTCTGTCTTATAAGTATGGGCTGAGCAAGTGGGGGCTTTTCCCTTTGGAATGAAGGAAGATGAGAGATGACTAGATAGGAGTGTATAAGATGATAAGAAGCATAGATCAAGTAGACATCCAGAGACTTTTTTCCAGAGCGGACATCGCAAATACAAGGGGGCATAATTTTAAGACAATTGGAAGAAAGTATAGGAGGGATGTCAGAGGTAAGTTTTTTTTAACAGAGAGTGGTAGGTGCATGGCATGCACTGCCAAGGATGGTGGTAGAGACAGATAATTAAGGGACATTTAAGAAACTCTCAGATAGGCACATGGATAATAGAAAAGTGAAGGGCAATGAGGGAGGAATGGGTTAGATTGATCTTACTGTCGGCTAAAAGGTTGGCACAACATCGTAGACCAAAAAGCCCATACTATACAATTCTCCTTTTCTGATATTTATTTGTTTATAGACACAGAACCCAACGAGCAGCACCACCCAGCAACTCACTTACTTAACCCTAGCCAAATCACAGGACAATTTACAATGAGCAATTAACATGCTAACTGGTACATCTTTGGAATGTGGAAGGAAAACAGAGCAAATCAGATATCTTTTCAGTTTTCACTGCATGTGGAAAAGCTGAACATTCAGTGATAGTATTCTTAAAAAGATGATGAACTCCCTTCTTGAACTACTGCAGTCTATGTGGTAATGCTGAATGTAACATTCTGCCTTTGCCCCCAAATGGTATAATTGTTCCCTTTACCTGAAGGAACTGAACAAGCCTCAAGTGAAAATGCATCTTTTAAGCTAACTTTAGATAGGCCTCAGGTTTATTATTTTAAAAATACATACAGTACATCTTTCCATGTTTCTTTTTAATTTCCACTTCTCTTATCCTTTTTTTTGTTTTAAAAGCCTTTTAATACACATTTCTCAACATTTTGTTTCTTTTTTTTAAGTTTTCGAATGTATCTTGGAAATTTCATATACTTTTCACACCTTTGGCCTAGTCTAGGGATATGACTTAATTGACTGTCAAATCATGGATTCATTTTGTGTGCAGTGTTTGCTTTGGCTCTCTTTGTGATGCTGGAGGTCCTCACGACATATTGGCCTCCTACACAGAAAACCCTCCTCACGACGTCCTCTGAAGTAAGCCTGCTTTTCTTTTTACTGAAGTCTGGGCTGAGCTAACAAGAAAATCAGCCGAGTATTTTTGATTCTCCATTCTGGCAGGTATTCTTAAAACAATTTTCTTTTGCAAATTGACTTGCTTTCAACGGGGACACCCTGAATCATCAAAAGTCACGACTTTACCCTCTTTCCTGACAAACTACAAAGCACATATCAGCTACTTGAAATCTTGCTGTTCTGACATTTTATGTGATAACATCAAATGATGTAACATCTGCAATTAACTATTTTGTTCTTGTCCAATCCATCCCTGTCCTCCCGTCATGCTAATCCCTTATTAATATCGGCCTGGATTTACCGATGACCAATAACTATGCTCCAGCAGCTTCATGATGGACACAGATGGTATTTTAAATTATTTTCAGCCTGAGTTTGTGTCGATGGAGGCATTTTCTAAGTATTTGCGTTTTAATGCAGAGATTATTCTTAAGTGATCAAACATGTGGAACGATGACAGTTTTGAATAGTCCTTGATATCAGTCTCCTTGACTGTATTCCACCTCCTTCCTTCCTACCCGCTGGCTTCCAGCTGCCTTGCATGAACAAACTGCTGCTACCTGGTATCATCTGTCAATCTCTCGTCCCAATGCCTTACATACCAGCTGCTGCACTGAGCCAGGCCCTGATCTGAGATGCAGCTATTTTTCAACTCAAGCAGCCAGCAAAGGGGCTCAGTTTAACTCCTTCACTGAATTTATTCTACTAAAGCAGCACTGTGCTATCAGTTCAACCACAATTTGTAATGATGGCTCCCAGCAGAAGGACCAGTCATGTTTAACTGATCATGGGAGGAAATTCCCAGCTTAAAGCCTCATATTTGCCATCTGAAGGTCATTTGGCTCCTTAGAGCTCAGTGACAACTTTCAAAATCTGCAAATAGTTGACAGATTTCATTATATCTAAGATACTTATTTGAATTGCTTACATTTATTGATCAGAAAAGCTACTTTTTCCCACCATTCACAAAATCTAATTTTTTAAAAAAAAGATAATGGTTTTGTAATTTAATCGTGAAGCACAAAATGTTTCACTAACTGACAGTGGTAGCCAATTAATATATAAATATAGGATATAACTGTCATTTGGACACTTCCCAATTAGCACTCAGTATGGACAACACATAAACGGGCCGGTGTTCACAATAGGGCCAGGCTCTGCTTTTGAACCTATTTAAAGGAGTCATCATTCATTTGTGGGCCTGTTGGAGAGTGCTGGAATCCACTCTGCTACACATCCTAATCAAGACACTTTCAAATTTGAGCCATCTTCCATTTTACAGCTGTTCACATCCTCAGATCTTGTCAGGTTAAAATTGGTGTGATTATTGCAATTTGGCTACAACAATGGAGGGGGAAAGGTGTGGGAACTGAAAATGGATATGTTGCCAGGATGTCTCCTGATCTTCTGTAACACATCATCATCAAAGTCGAGGGTTTGGATAAAGAAACATTATTCCCTTACACAGTTATGAGCATCTTTGACATGACATCAAAGATGAATGAATGCTTTCAACTTCAGTTGGAATGTAAAGTAATGATTTCTTGCAACTGCCAACAAACATGTTTCGGATTAACTCACTGGAGACTTGGAAGACTAACACCTACCAAATCCAAGCCTGAGCATCTTGGCTCTGCAAGAAGACAGGATATATGAATTTAATGTATTATCATAATAGCTCCTATATTTTTGGTCCCCGAGCAATAAACATTGAACATCACAGTCAGTTTGAACTACAAAGAATCGTTCAAGTAATGAAAATTCATTGCAGGTGATCAGTTTTAGCTCAGCGTTCTTTGACTGTGTGGCCAGCAAAATCAATGCTATATTTCTTTGCTGTTCTAGGTAAACCTACCATTTATATCCATCATTTGAATGAACAGGGAAAGCGCCAAAGAAAAGGCTACCTGACAGAAAAAATGGAAGGAGAAACTTTCCATCTCCTAGGTGAACCAAATGCCTAATAATTCATCTTTCTATCCTCCCTCCCTCTCTCCTCCCTCTCTCCTTCCTTCCCTCCCTTTCTGTAGCCCTTCTGGCCCTTTGATCTGTGACGCCAGCAACCCACTGGCTTAACCCTACCCTACTCGCGGGACAATTTGCAGTGACCAATTAACCTACTAGCCGGTACGTCTTTGGACTGCAGGAGGAAACCAGAGCACCCAGAGAAAACCCACACACTCCATGGGGAGGACATGCAAACTCCTTCCAGAGAATGCTGGGACTGAACTCAGAACTCCGACCCCCCCAAGCTGTAATAGGGTCGCGCTGACCACAACACTTCCATGTCACCCTTCTTGAAGCCACATGATTGACACCATAGAAAAAGTACAGGATATTCAAGGTATTCAAAGATGATGGCAATGCACTCACATGTGCCCATACTTGTCTGCTTCTGCCAATCAGGATCATAATAACACTGAACTGCTGGGCCGATGGTTAATTCAAGGTAATGACTGCTGATAAATTTTATATTTTACAATTGGAAGCCCAGCAGTCAAACGGGATAATATAGATCTGCCTCTGTGAGGATATTGTACATAGGATATTTTATATAGAATATCAAAATTCTATCTTTGATATTTCTTTTTTCCCTTTTCAATGTTCTATTGAAGACCCTGACCTGGAGTTACACTCTGACTTTGGTTCTTTGTGGGAATGGGACCCACTCTCAGGGCCTTACGACCGGCTGCTTTTTGATATCCCAAGGACGCGGCCTGGAAGACCAGCACATCTTCAGGGTGCTGGATTTTCGTGGCTCTGGAGGCGGGCTGATTCTAGGTTGTGCCCTTGACTGAGTGGGCGAACATGAGGAGCAGAGGGTTAGCTGCCGGCTCTGTGTCCAGAGACCTGAGCCTCAGGCCTGATTCTCTGGGTGCAGAGCTCGGAAAAAGTGACAGAAAAGATTTTTAACATCATAGATCAGTGAGTTTTTGTTATGTCTCCTACTTCACTATGAAATGGGGTCACCTCTTTTTCCCTTATTAGGGAGAGAGAGAGAGACCATGGTATGTTGAATTACCGTATGAAGGAGTAGTTTTGGGGTGCTGCAAGTCTGTGTCTTTACTGATGCTTTGCTGCATACTTGAGTGCTCGGTGGAGGGCGCCGATGCCTTTTCTTGCTGGCGGGGGAGGGGGGGTCATTGTCTTGCTGCTGCTTGTGTGTGGGAGGGGGGGAGCTGGGGGGGAAGCTTTGGGGTTCTAACATTTAACTGTCATTCATTGTGAGTTCAGAGAGCGATGGACCACAGGTTCTACGAGCCCAAGAACCACCATGGCTGTCATTTCCTGAAAATGTCGCTATGTGTGACTGTCTGAACACACCAGTGGCTAAATCACTTAACCAGCAAACACTCAGGATGTCTTCGCTGTCAATCCATTTGTTGAGCCCACCACATTAGGCACAGCTCAGTCGCTTAGAGGTTAGCACTTCACTGTACAGCACCAGTGGTCACCGTTTAGGATTCAGTTCCCGTCGCTGTCTGTAACAAGTTCTCCCCGTGACCACGTGGGTTTCCTCCAGGTGCTCTGGTTTCCTCCCACATTCTGAAGACTTACAGCTGGGGCTAGTGAGTTGTGAGCATGCTATGTTGGCGCCAGCACCAACGTGGGGATGCTGACTTGATTTGACGCAAACAGCACATTTCATTGAATGATTCAATGTACACATGACAGATAGAGCTAATCTTTAGCTATTTAATTCCCCTTTATTGTCTGGCAATCAGACTGTTATCTCCTCCGTCCCTAGTCCTTCACTCCAGTCCTTGTCCCCAGGTCAGATTTCACACTACTGTTAGAGTCACAGCCAAAGGCCACCAGGAGCTTAGAGGAGACTTCCAGCACATCCTCAAGAAGAGATTTTGCTGATTGGTTCATGTTACCACACTTTGAAATGTTGGCATCTGAGCATTTACCCTCAGAGTCCGGCACAAATGGGAAACCTCAGTGCCTATTGACCTCCCCTCTCACAGTTAGCAGTGATAGATGCAAACACGGCCAACCTTTCTCATTGTTCAGGCTGGCCAGTGGTGTAGTGGCTTTCGGGGCCAGTGGTTCTGGGTTGGAATCCAGCTGGCTCCTTGCATGCTTTCCTTCCGTACTGGGTTGAGCATCGGGCTAGTAACTCAGCCTCATAAAAAAAACACAGACAAATGCTAAAGAGAGGGAAAGGTTGCAGCAGGGAGGAACAACAATTTCTCTTTGTTGACTGTATCCCATGACTCAGCAAGGTTGCAGCTGGTGGAACAGAACATGTTGATGAGGGGTGGCAGATTGAATATGTCCTCAGTGATTCCAGCTCCAAGGCTGCTCACCGCTCTGTTGAAGATAAGTCCATGATTGCGGGCAATCTCTATAACAGCAGATCCACAGGACATGGAAGCCAACTCCTATTGCCTACCCACATTATTCCCTCCCCTTTTTGACACTGCCATCAATGGTTGAATTCGACCATCTCTTCAAATAGACAGGAAAGTGTACATGTGACCAAGTCTGTTGAGAGTGAATGAAATTAACTTAGGTGAATGTCATGTGAGGGTAAATGCATAGAAGATCAATATATGATAGTAAAATCACCATCCATTTCATTCATAGGTTGTTTGGCTAGTATGTGTTTCAAACTGAGCTTAGCAAACTATAAATCAAATGAATAGCAATTATTTTCACCAGGTTTACTGATACATAATGACCGTGTATACATTTGATTTATTTTTTCCACACTTAGTTACAGTGATACCATTCAGGTTTATCTAATTGAAAGTAATTGAACATTTCTAAGTTGCTCATCTCTGATAGAATTGTTCCACAACAGAGAACACTGCTGCCATGTGGTACAAGATATTTAGCTAATGTAGCTCGCCTGTAAAGATTTATTTAATTTGTAACATTGTGCACCTGTCATTTAGCTAATAACTTTTATATGAAATCATGTTCTTTGGAAGAAATGTGTAACACTCAAAATACAGCTTTCTTTACAACCAAATTTTCAGAAAAAATGTAAAAAAAAGTCATAAACCAAAATCGAATTAGTGCATTCACCTCAAGCAAAATATATACTTTCCATCCAAGAATTCAGAATGGCAAAAATCCTGGTTTAATCCAATCCTTATCCCTGTAATGTAACACATTTTAATTTCACAGTTAAGGTTGCTGAGGTATTTGAGTAAACTTTGTTATACATGCTAATAGTTCAGCTTCCAGTTAAATGGGGCAGTCGTTACACATCATGGCAGCCGAAACATTCTATTTAATTTTTAATGACACAATTGTTCATGATAAATCCTTCATATTTAATGTTGTCCAACTACATGCAACTGTATATATCTAAAACTGTAGTGCTTTCTGCAAACTCACAAGCTACACTTTGTGAGATGAACCTGTCAGTAAAGGTCAATGGAAACTGGATCCAACACATTGGCTCAACAAAGCAGAAATACTGTTGATGGAAAAAATGTTAAGGGATCCATTGAAATACATTTTATTTCTGGGATTTGAGTTCAAAATTGATGCAAACTTGAAAGACAAAGAATTCTTCTTTCAAGCAACACACACAAAATGCTGGTGGAACGCAGCAGTCCAGGCAGCATCAATAGGAAGAAGTACAGTCAAAGTTTTGGGTCAAGACCCTTCGTCAGGACTAACTGAAAGAAGAGATAGTAAGAGATTTGAAAGTGGGAGGGGAAGGGGGAGATTTTTTTCTCTCTCTCTCTCTGTCCCTCTCACAATCACTCCTTGCCTGCTCTCCATCTTCCTCTGGGCTCCCCTCCCCCTTTCTTTCTCCCTAGGCCTCCCGTCCCATGATCCTCCCCCTTCTCTAGCTCTTATCCCTTTTGCCAATCAACTTTCCAGCTCTTAGCTTCATCCCTCCCCCTCCTATCTTTTCCTATCATTTCACATCTCAACCTCACCCTCCCACTTTCAAATCTCTTACTATCTCTTCTTTCAGTTAGTCCTGACGAAGGGTTTCGGCCCGAAACGTCGGCTGTACCTCTTCCGATTGATGCTGCCTGGCCTGCTGCGTTCCACCAGCATTTTATGTGTGTTGCTTGAATTTCCAGCATCTGCAGATTTTCTCGTGTTTGAATTCTTCTTTCATTTGATCCCTGGAAGAAACTAGTGTGATTTTTTTTTCTGTTTATTTCTTGACAACTTTAGTCAAAGGCTACAAGCTGGTTGGTGTGAACTTAAAGTGGAGTATGAGCCCATTAGGTATGAGGTTCTATGGCTGAGATATATTCATGCAGCAAAATAGAGGAACATTATATTGTAGTTGGTTGTGTTATACCATCTCAGAGGGGACAATGGATTCAGAAGCCCATAGACTTCCAGCAGTCTTGTGTAGCATCAGTTTTATCGTGTGTGACTAGTTGTCGCACTCTTTAGAGAAAATCAAATTACACTAGATGCTAATAGGCCATCAGGAGAATCCAGGTATCGAAAGGAGGCAGCAAATAGAAACCACTCACCTCTGGAAATAAGTTTTGTTTATGAGAAAAAAACAATAAGTACAAAATATTTACATGAGCAAGAACAATTCAAAATTCAAACATTCTGTTCAGTTTCCAAATCTTAGATATCAAACCACAACAAATTCCTTTTTAACTAGAATCAGTGATAGTCATTAGAATAACCTTTGGTACTCTAATTTCTCTAACTAATTAGATCTAGTGTTACTCCTTATTTAAAAGTTTACAGACTAAACTTCCCTTTTTACTTTTCCCTAGTTAGTTAGAAAACCAAATATAATTCCTATTCTCTAGTATTATAGTTAACTTCAGTTTCAGTTCCAGGCAGTATATCTACAGGTTTAAGTTCAAATTCAAAAATTATATATACACAGTTTAACTTCTTTGAGGTCAATCCTCCAACGTCACAACTCTTAAACAAAGTAAATCTCATTCAGTAACTTATCAAAATCTTTGCAAAAATAGTCAGCTCTTGCAGAAAATCAAATTCTTTGAAAGAAACTAAACTTATACAACCAACCGTATTAAATCATTTGCGTCATTACACATTTCGTTCCTGCGCTAGTTCTTCATCTTGGGTGGCTTGCCATTGTGTTTCTTGGTTCGTTGGAATGAAGTAGTTGATCATTCATGGAAAGTCAATTCACAAACTTGTACAAAACTTGACCAAATCGCTTGATATGACTTTGCAGAACTGATTCCCGGCTACTCTGTAGGGATTTGGGACACTGGTCTCTGCCGATATTGCCTCAGTAAAGCTGCTGCCTGTTATAGTTGTAGCTTCAATAAATCTTTTACCACTATTGTCTCTCCTCCAGAGTCTCACCCTGAGGGTTTCAAGTTAGTAGGGTAAAGATACTCACTACTAATTCCACTCTTAATAGTTCATGTGTTCAGCTTCTAATCATTGCTGCGTTTCTCTCCTTGTTCGTCCTGTGTCCACACTGCCCTACCCTCACATAGCACTTCTTTCAAATTCTCTTTTTTTTTAATTAGTAAACCTCGTTTTCATCCCTCTGCAGGTAGAACTTTCTAACATTATGATTTTGGATTTAATTAACCTGGGTTACACTTGGCTGGAGATAGTGCTTCAGGCGTAACCAAGAAAGAATAAACTGGGAGCTAAGTATAATCCACGTTTAATTTACATTCATAATTGGGAATTCCCCAATATTCATTCTGTGATTACCACCTGCCTTCCTGAAGGTGGTAGTTATGGAATTAATCCTTCAAACACAGCATGAGTTGGCAGATTATCTAGCCTATTATAATCTTAAAAATGGGCGCCAAGATAGCATAGTGGTTAGCGCGATGCCATTACAGCTCAGGGCATCGGAGTTCGGAGTTCAAGTCCAACGTCATCTGTACGTCTGAGTGGAATGCAATTGCCCGCTCAACCAGGCATTTTTATTCAACAGTTCCATATCACAACAAAGTTTAACTTTCAGTGCAATACTTGTTTAATATTGTTCTATCTATTGCAAATGTGTTTGCTAAAATACCTAAAAGTACCTGAATTAAAGAAGTTCTTGGATGCCAATCTACTCTTCAACAAAATTGACGTAGATATTTGCCTACATTTTGTATTGGCTTTGATAAGTATCTGAAAATACTATCAAACCAGTTTGACTATGGCTCAGCTTAAAGGCTGTCCTTGAACTCAACCTTTGTGCATATACTGCGCTGAAGAATTAACAAGTAAGATTATAAAATACAAAAAAATTCCAACAAATATAATATCACATAGGTCTTCTTGAAATAATGACATTTCCAAATAATTACCCCGGACATCAATGTCCTGAACAAGAAGCATGCTTTCATTCTTTCATATTTTCAGCTTTGCACTGGGTAAGTGCAACAAGCAGATTTAGTCAAGTATAATTGCATCAAATAAAAGATCAAGCTGCCTTCACACTATCTCTTCTCACTTTCAGGGGGATCTTCCTGACAGCCTATTTGCCACATTTTCAATTGTTACATTTCCTGTCCATAATGACACACAACAGTACGACTTAATTTATCCTGTACAGAATCTCTGCAGGGGACTGGTGAGATTGCCCATTCACTTAGGTCAATTGGTAATACCCATTTCCAGATAATTGTCTGAGATGTACAGCTTTCATGAAAAGTTTTCTTTTAAACATAGCAATCAATTTTAATTGAGAAAAAAAACTGAAAGCAAATTTTCAGTAATATTATCAGAATCAGGTTTAATATAATCTCATACGTTGTGAAATTTGTGAACTTCGCAGCAGAAATACAACACAATATATGATGATCCATGTTCCAAGTTCGTCCATTGTCGTCATTGATGAAGACCTCAACGCCACTGATGGTGTCGAGACTAGCGCGTGATTTGGATTTAAGTGAGGGTGAGTTGCGCAGCGTCAGCCTCACTCTCTCTTCCCAATTCCCATCTGGATCCAGTGGCAAGACAGAGTCAAGACGGCTGGAGATGGGACTAGGCGCAGTGGGTGCCCAGGACGACTTCTGTGTCTTGTCGTGCTCTACGCGTTCCACGACACTTGCAGAGACCGCCTTCTTGACTGTTGGACCTTCCATTGGTCTTGCCTGTTCAATCCGCCAGAGTCTGTCCTCACATGCTGGGATAGACACTCCCTATCTCACCGAGGGTTTGAGACCCGTCTGCTACCCTCACCTGGTTTAGCTGGCTTGTCGAAACTGTTGCCCGGGGTGTGGCCGCTGTCGCATGCAAACAGCTATGAGGAGCCACAGGTGAGAGCTGAGTGCCAGGTGGGGACCAAAGGTGGACTAACCACCTTGAAAAGGACATGACATGTTCCCCCACCAGAGGTGCTACTCCTCCCTAACACCCCACATACCACATATGATGAGATAGAAAAAAAGTAAGTAAATGAGTTACAGTAGGTATATATATGCATTTTAAATAGTTAAGTTAAAAATATTGTAAAAACAGAAATATTAGAAGTGCGGCAGTGTTCACGGGTTCAATGTCCATTTAGGAATTGGATGGCAGAGGGAAGAAGCTGTTCCTGAATTGCTGAGTGTGTGCCTTCAGGCTTCTGTACCTCCTCCCTGATGGTAACAATGAGAAGACGGCATGTCCTGGGTGGTGTGGGTCCTTAATGACGGACGTTGTCTTCCTGAGGCGCCGCTCCTTGAAGATGTCTTGGATACTATGAAGGCTAGTTCCCAAGATGGAGCTGACTAATTTAACAACTTTCTGTGGCTTCTTTCAATCCTGTGCAGTAGCAACCCTCCCCCCCATACCGGACAGTGATGCAGCCTGTCAGAATGCTCTCCATGGTAAATCTATAGAGGTTTTCAAGCGTCTTAGGTGACAAATTAACTCTCCTCAAATTCCTAATGAAATACAACCGCTGTCTTACCTTCTTTATAGCTGCATTGATATGTTGGGACCAGGTTAGACCCTCAGGGATCATAACACCCAGGAACTTGAAATTGCTCACTTTCTCCACTTCTGATCTCTATGGGGATTGGTTTGTGTTCCCTCGTCCTACTCATTCTGAAGTCCACAATCAGCTCTTTGGTCTTACCGATGTTGAGCGCAAGGTTGTTGCTGTGTCATCACTCAGCTAGCTGGTATATCTCGCTGCTGTAAGCCTTCTCATCTCCATCTGAGCACCTTATATAATCACAATGAAAATTATTTCTGCAACTTGGATTATTGGCACCAATGGTTGTGTCTGTTACATTTAACTTTGGAATAATAAATACCTGAATTCTTCCAAGAAATACTCATTAAGTTTTGCAAAAATCAAAACAATACTGCTTTGGCTTTGAGACTGTTTCCTCAGTTCTCAACTGTTTCAAAAACACAGATCAATGTTCCCAAACTGTTAATTTCTAAGCAATAAATTTAAAAAAAATATCTATTACTTAATATCAATGAAATCTACCACCATTAGTAAATCATCCAAGAGTATACTCAGTATGAAATAAGTTGTTATAGTCCAACATTTCACTCTTGATTATTAACAAGGGAAGTTTATTTTTGATTATTGTTTCCTTAGATGGATAATGTGGCTTATATAAGAGATCAAAAAGAGAAAATGGAAACTATTGTTCAAATAGATTAATGAGAGAGAGAGAAAAGCTGAGATTTTTTATCATGGTATTCAAATCAATATATTTGAACATATGCAACACACACAAAATGCAGGAGGAACTCAGCAGGCCAGGCAGCATCTATAAGAGAATACAGTTGACGTTTCAGGCCAAGACCCCAGTCCTGCTGTAGGGTTCCAGCCCGAAACATCGAATGTACTCTTTTCCATAGATGGTGCCTGGCCTGCTGAGTTCCTCCAGCATTTTGTGCGCATTATTTGGATTTCCAGCACCCGCAGATTTTCTCTTACTTGTATTTGAACATATGTACCGTTCCGTTGAAAGTGATTGAACGAATTAAAGTTTACAAGTCTTTGATCACGCCAATATATTCTAAGCATCTTTTCTTGCTACTTTATGAGTTTTTGTGTATGTTATTTCAGACAGGAGAAAATCACATACACTATTAAATGTTGTATTATTAATGATTAAAAAAAATGAAGACAATTAAAATGCAGAACATTAAACAATTAAAGTCTGCTAAATCAAATTTAAAAAAAAAACATGAAAAACCTGAAAGTTACCTTTTGCCTCTGCAGGGATTTTACTCCACTGAAATGTTGCAGAATCTGCTTCAGGTCTATCCTGGTACAGATTCAATTGGTATATTTCCCTGAGATATTTGGTACTTTGCCACTAAGTACCATGAGTGCCCAACACCGCAACACAGTTGAAAGAGGGGGATTAGATGTGACCAAGTCTGAGATTTCTATATATCACCGATAGTCATAAAGCACAGAAGTAGGCCCTCTGGTCCACTATCTCCATGCCAAGAATGCATCCACACTGATCCATTTACCATTACCTGACCAATCACCTTCAATACTTTGGTGATTTAGTTGTCTATCCAGATATTTTTTATTTAGAATCATAGAACACTACAGCACAGAAACAGGCCCCTCAGCCCATCTAGTCTGTGCCAAACTATTAATCTGCCTAGTCCCATCGACCTGCACCCGGGCCACAGCCCTCCATGCCCCTATCATCTCTGTGCGTATTCATATTTCTCTTAAAAGTTGAAATTTGAACTTAAAAGGAGGAGGGAGGAGAAGATGGCGGTGCGACGCGGCGCATGCGGCCGTTCCGAATAAGTATCGTATGTGTAACAAGGGAGCCGTGCACAATCCAGATTTGATGGAGACAGCCGTGAGAAGCACCGAGGAACACCTGGAGTAACTTCTGAAATGCCTGCTTCTGCCACTGCTACTGTGCAATCGAGAATCTCCGGAGGCGAAGGTCCCAAGTCCTCGGCTTTGCCTATTGCCTGTTGCCGGGGCCGGGGTCGAAGGGCTCAGCAGAGATGGTGCTCAGTGCTCGGTGTCGGAGAGCTGGTCGGAGGCTCGGAGTTTTTTGGACGGACTCGAGGTCGGACTGTGGTCGGATGCTTCCAGAATGTTGCATCGGCAAGTTGGCGGCGCTGGAGGTTTACCGTCTGCATGAGATGATGGGACTTTTGAGAGACTTTGAGACTTTTACCATGCCATGGTCTGTTCTTATCAAATTACAGTATTACTTTGCACAGTTGTAACTATATGTTATAATTATGTGGTTTTTGTTAGTTTTTAAGTCGGTTTGTCATGTGTTTCTGTGATATCACTCTGGAAAAACATTGTATCATTTCTTAATGCTTGCATTACTAAATGACAATAAAAGAGGACTGTGTGTCCTCATAATCTAGTAAACTAGTATTAAAAAAATCAACCCCGCATCTACAACTTGGCACTGACAGCTCATTCCACACTCTCACCACCTTCTGTGAAGAAGTTACCACTGATTTCATCTTTCTCCCTTAACCTATGACCTCTAGTTGTAGTCTCACTCAACCTCAGAGAAAAAGGCCTGCTTCCATTTATGCTCTTTATACTCCTCATCATTTTGTGTACCTCGATCAAATCTCCTTTCAATCTTCTTTGTTCTAGGACGGGGTTTCTCATCTGGAGTTCTGCGGAACCCTATGGTTCTGCAAGAGGGCACTCAGGGCTCTGCAAAAGGTCATGATTAAAAAAATAAATATCATTTTTTGAACTTCGCGCAACACGCGATGCTAGCGCTCACAGTGGTGGGCAGCAGCCCCGTCAGCAATCTCGTCAGTGGTCTCTCAGCCCAGTATGGCCGTGTGCAGTAGGAGTGTGTGTATTTGGTTGATTCCATTCTCAGTTTCTGAGGCGTGATAGGGGAGGCCATTGATAATTGGCAAGTGCTGTATTGTGTGGAGGGGAGGATGGTAGGCTAATAATTGGTGAGTGCTGTATCACACAGAGGGAAAGGTGGAAGGCTGATGAGGAGTGTGAAATGCATTTTCCAAACATTGAATGGCCTCACTCATTTTGATATTTTATTAACCCTTGTGTTTTACAGACATGTCTGATGGCTCAATGTGGCGGTTTTTGAATTATAATCTTCTGAGTCATCTCACTGCACTAGTGCAACAACGGACACAAAAAAAGTCTGTCTTTACAATGAAAGCTACTTATCGATGGTTTTACACGGACTGGTGGTCCAGGTTGTCCTATTCCAGTGTCATATTCGATAGCAAACAACTTACAAATGCAGCAATGATTCCAGAAAAATTGAAAAGACACTAAACTACAAATCACAGCCATATGACACATAAAGGTGCTGATAATTTTAAATGGTTATTGGAATCTCAAAACAAACAGAGTAAAGCTTTTGTTTATAAAATCACAGTCAGTAGGAGGACACAGGAATTAAGCTATTTAGTAGCAGAACTTATTACCCAGTAAAGAAAAAGTCATACAGGGGCTGAGAACGTAATAATCCAAGTGTAAGGGGGTTTCGACTTTTATGTTACTGCGGAGGCTAACTAAAATGGCGTCTTTGTTATGTTAATCTGGGGATGCGGCTTTGTTGTGTTAAACGCTGAGAAAGTTTGCGCTAGTAGCTTGTTTTTGTTTAGAGTGTGATAAGAGGATACTATTAACCAATTGGGATAGTTGTTATGGTTTTGGTGTATTTGAAGATACTGTATGCACGGGGTTTTGGGGCAGAAGGCGGGAGAGCGAGACAGAGGATGGACGATGTGCTGTGATGTCCGCTAACGGGGTCGGATCCCGAGGAGGGCGTTCAGCGAGGACTTGTGGGGAGCATCTTGTTGACCACCGTTGTTGGTCCCAGGCGGCCGGTCGAGGTGGTCCGAGGGGTTGCAGGGTGAAGAAGAAGGTCCTTGAGCTCCAACTGTTTTGTGCACGAAGAGATTGAACTTTCATAAGTGTGGCACCTTTTATTTTCCTTTTATATTTTATTCTCTCTTAATTATATAGTTCCAGTAATATCTATAAACTGTAAATCATTCAATTGCATCTGGTGTATTGTCTGTTAATTGGGTGGGGTGGAGTACCCCACACAGCATCCACACAAACTATTACCCAGTTTGGCGGGGCCGAGGCTGTTTCCCTAGACAACAGTGAGCCGAGCGGCCCTGAGGGTGGCCGGGGAGGGGGGGGTTACATTGTGGAGGCTTTGTCCGGGATTGAGTCTGCTGGTATGCTGTGTGGGTGCCCTGTTTAAATCTGTAATGTGTGTCTCTGTGGGTTATTTGCTGGTTATTGCTGTGTGTGTTGTGGGTGCGGTCTTTGTTCGAGTTCAGGCTGGCATTGACGAGTTGGAGGTGGCACTCGGGGCTGTCCATGTGGTTGGGAGAGAGAGGAAAGAGTGGTCTGATTTGGAGGTAGGGTCTGCGAATAAATGTTCTAGCTCTGACCTGGCACTTGGGATAGTGTCCACCCCAAGAGGGGCGGAGACGTGCGAGACGTGGGCGGAGCGGATCTCTCAGTTGTTAGATGAGTGGCAGTGCTCGGTTGAGGGAGAGCGACAGGGATTGGTTGAAAGTTTGAGTAGGTGGGCTGGTGATGGTGTTAGAGCTGTCAGGTTCACTTACACCGTAGTGACAGCTGTCAGTTATTTGAAAGAGGGGGGAAAGTTTTCAGTGTGCCTTCTCTGGCTAGGAGGGCGGCTAAATTGCTTGCAGTGCCAGGGGGATCATTTCAGGGGATCAGCCCTTCCTTCAGTTGTTCAGCTGATCAGAGAGGTGTCGGGAAACTTAGTGGAGGCCCAGTGGGGGAGCAGTTTGGGGTCTCTGGGGAAGCACGTTCCCAGCAATGTACCAATGAACTTCCGAAAGGAGAAGACCCTATTCCTGAAGGCTTAGAGGGGCCACGCCCCAGGGTGTCGCTATGGATAGAGGGAAGCGATGCTAAAGCTATCCTCAAAGCTATCCCGGGGCACAGATCAAGTTGTTGTACAGTTCGTTTTACAACCGGTGTCTGAAGCATTTATCCTTGACAACCGCAAGGGCACCGGAGACTTTGGGTACTAGTGGCAGTAGTTATCCAGAAGATGATGATTGGTTAATGACCCTGGAGTTCATGGAGGCATTTTCTGGGCACCCAGCGTATCGAGTTGCTTCTGAGAACGTGTGTAGCAGCCTTGAGCCGGTACCGAATTTAAACGAGACCCAGCGGTGGTACGGCTTGGGGAAAGTAGCTGAGGGTGAGACCCTCTTAGCAGACACTCCGAACTACCACGAGGGAGGGGAGTTGAACGCTGAAGACACCTCAGTGACAGAGAGGTCGCGGCAACTGGACCCTGGCAGTGTGGAAGATGAAGGCAGCGTGTGTGTGGATTATGCGATGTGGTTTAATGTGCTGGATCTGAGGAGTGGATGTTGCCAGATCCCGAGGAGTGCAGCTGTTGAGCCGAGGACAGCCGTTACTAGTTCCCTAGGATTCTTCCGATCCGAAAAGATGCCCAAGGGCATATCCGGAGCCCCTGCATCCTTCCCGCAGGCATGAGGAAGACCATGGGGGAATTGAAGGTGTGTGGAGTTTTGGCGTATGTGGATGACCGCCTAGAGCTTGGATTCGCCTGGGGGGACTATGAGGCGAGGCGAGTGGCTGAGCCCGGGCGACCGAAGCGAAGTGTCAAATGTGGAGGAGTTTTTTACCGGAGGAGTTTGGTGCAATGTGAGAAAAATGACCCGACGTACTAGTTGAACTTCCTGGTGTTGGGACAAGCATGTAAAATTATAGTGGGTAAAATGCTAGGACAAGATGCAGTACGAGAAATGGAAAAGGTTTCATGCTCAAGGATGATGATGGCTGGTTCTTCGCTTGTGAAGATCAGGAGGGAAGAAGAGTCCTCAGGAGCGACAGCACGATCGATGGTGACTGTAGGGTCCAATGGTGGATCTTCAGCCTCTGGAACAGTAGGGACATGGGAACAGCTGGTGTGTGGGCACTTGGGTAGTAGGAGCCTTCCTGCATCTCCTCTCCTCTGAAGCAATCGCTCCTCTGGATTCCTCGAAATTCTTGGCTGTGCGATGGTCTTTGTCACAAGCCAGCTGCTGCCACTCATTGACCTCGATATTTGCCTGAGAGAGCTGCTGCTTAAGTTGGTCTTTGTACCTCTTGTGCAGGGCACCACAATCTCTCTTTCCCTGAGAGAGCTCTCCATAGAGTCCTGCTTTTGGTAATCTGGAGTTGTCTATGAAAGACACATGGCCCAGCCAGCGGAGCTGCCTGAGCAGCAAAGTAGCTTCAATGCTTGGATGTTGAGTATGGTGGAGCGGAGGCAGTGCTAATGGAAGCACTCAAGCAACCGGATTTGTTTGCAATACAAGACCCAGACTTCGGAGCCATATAGCAGTGTTGTGACAATGGCAGGCCTGTACATCTGGATTTTTGTGGACAGGCAAAGCAGGTGGTGCTTCCACACACATTCCTGGAGGTGCCCAAAGGCACTGCTGGCTCGAGCGAGTTGATTGTCAACGTCCCTTACTACCACAGTGTCATTGGGGATGACGCTGTCCAGTTGGGGAACTGCTCAACTGTGGTGAGAGGGTGGTCATCAATGGTGATCTGAGGTGAGTTGTAAACGCCACAGGGAACTTGATGGAGGATTGTTGTTTTCTTCAGAGTGGCCGTTAACCCAAAAGCTCCCTCATCCTGGCAAACTGACTGACTGCAGCCTCTAGCGCGTCCTTTGTGTGTGTGAGAAGAGCACAGTCATCTGCTGGTAGTAGCTCAAGAATGGGTTCTTGTGGGGCTTTTGTTTGGGGAGGAAGGCTGGCACTCTCAAACAATAGGATAAGTCAACATAATGATGACCTCACATGACGCTGAAGAGGTTTTGTGTGATAAACAAAAACACAACAGCTTCTCTGACAAGATTAATGAGTCAACAGATTTCATGTCATGTTGTAGCATTTATAAGATTTGTAAATGATGGTGAAAATCAAGAAAGCTTTTTCTGTTGCAAAGAGCTGCCCGAAACAAGCAAAGGGAAAGAAATAATTAATATTTTGTCTTCATACCTGGAAACAAAAGGTCAGTCTTGGAGGAACTGTGCTGGCATCTGTACTGATGGTGCCCCATCAATGGTTGGCTCCGTGAGAGGCTTTGTTTCTCTTGTAAATAAAGAAAATCCTAAACTCCTGATGTTGTCACAACACAATGCTTTCTTCACAGAGAAATGCTGCTGCCCAAAACTCTTGGAGATGAAATGAAAAAAGTTCTGGATGACACTGCAAGTATAGTCAACTTTATTAAACAAAGACCAGTTCACACGTGAATGTTTAAAAAACTGTGAAAACCTGAACAAAGAGCAAACCAATCTCCCGCTACATATAAAAATCCAGTGGCTTGGCCAAGCAAGAGTTCTCAACAGGGCATTTGAGCTGAAAGGTGAATTGCACTTTCAAGAAAATAGTAGGCCAGATTTTGCTGAGTGCTTTGAAGATGAAGAAAGGCTGCAGAAACTAGTTTACTTTGCAGACATTTTTCATGATATGAACCAGTTGAACAGGTCTCTGCAAGTCCCTGGAGAAAATATTTTGACTTCAAGTGACAAAATTCTAGATTTGAAAAGAAACTAAATCTTTGGAAAAATTATATTGCAAAAGGAAATCTTGAAATGTTTCCTCTGCTGCTTGGGCTTGAGTGTGAGGAAGGCTCTGAAAGTCTCGAGTCTTACTGAAAACCACCTGGAAGCACTGAAGAACAAACTTGAAAAGCCTTTTTCCTCCCTTTCAACACAAGTGTTTGACTGGGTGAGGGACTCTTTCTCTGAATCTTCTGCTCAGCCTGAGAACTTGACTTTGAGAGAAGAAGAAGAACTTCATGAGATGCAGTCAGCTCATGCAATCAAGATGAGAGTTATTGACCTGCCCCTGGACAAGTTCTGGATTTCTCTGAAAGAAGAGTATCCTGCCATTCATAAGAAAGCAATGAATATTTTGCTGCAGTTTTCAACTTCTTACATGTGTGAGCAAGCTTTTTCTTGTTTAACGAGCATCAAGAGCAAGGATAGAGATTGTCTCATTTTAATTCAAGAGGAAATCCATGTGTGCTCATCTTAAGTTTGATGAGTATTGAATATTTCAGCAGCAAAAAACAAGCACTGGTTTCACAGGCTAGACCTATATTTGAGCCTGATTATGCAACTTAATGAGAAAATGCTTTTTCGAAGTTTTGTATAAAATTGTGTCTTAGGCTATATCTTCATTCATATTATTTTAGCTTATGGTTTTTAGTAAGTTTACTATTCACCATTTTCAATAAATTTTCATGTTGTAAATAACATCAATTAAAATCAATTTACAACCTTTATTTAAATTAAATCTACCAAGCCTTCCTTTGGAAAAATTAAATCCTATTTTGGCTTAATTATTTAACAGAAATTTATTATATGTTTGCTTTATGAGTTTTTAAAATTTATGATAGGGAAAGAAAGAGATTAATTTCAAGAAAGGTAAGCTAAGCTTAACTACCTGTTTTTTCGAGAAAGATTGACTGGAAATTCATTCTCTACTCAAAAAAGCATAGACAATTATTTTTGGATTACTATATCTACAACTTACTGAGCACACTCATGTACGGTAAGCTGTAATAATTTTTAAGCAGGGGTTCCCTGAGACTTGAAAATTATTTCAAGGGCTCCTCCAAGGCAAAAAGTTTGAGAAAGGTTATTTTAGGAAATAAAGTCCTAACCTATACAACCTTTCCTTGTAACTCAGGTCCTCAAGTCCCAGCAATAACCTTATAAATCTTCTCTGCATTCTTTCAATCTTATTTACATTTTTCCTGCAGGTAGGTGGCCAAAATTACACACAATATTCCAAATTAGGCCTCGCCAATGTCTTATACAACTTCAACATAACATCCCAACTTCTGCATTCAGTACATTAATTTATAAAGTCCAATGTGCCAAAACCTTTCTTTATGACTATGTCTTCCTGTGACACCACTTTTCAAGGAATTATGGATCTGCATTCCTAGATCCCACTGTTCTACCACACTGCTCAGTGCCCTACCATTCACAGTGGAAGCCCTACCCTGGTTGGTTCTCCGAAAGTGCAACACCTCTCATTTGTTTGCAATAAGTTCCATCTGCCATTTCCCAGCCCATTTTTCCATTGCCCATATTCCACTCCAAGCTTTGATAGTCTGCCTTGCTACCCAGTCTTGGTGTTATCTGCAAATTTGCTGACTTACTTCACCACATTATCATCCAGGTGGCTGAAATAGATGACAAAGAACAAAGAACCCAGCACTGATTCCTGTGGCACACCACTGTTCACAGGCCTCCAGTCAGAGAGGCAGCCATCTACCATCACTCTCTGTCTTCTTCCTCAAAGCCAATGTCTAATCCAATTTACTACCTCATCTTGAATGCCAAGTGACTGAACCTTCTTGACCAACTTCACATGTGAGACCTTGTCAGAGACCTTTCTAAAGTCCATGCAGACAACATCCCCCACTGCCTTGCCTTTATCAACTTCCCTGGTAACTTGCTCAAAAAACTCTACAAGATTGGTTAGACATGGCTTACCATGCATAAGGCCATGTTGACTATCTCTAATCAGTCCCTGACTGTGCAAATTTTTATGTATTTGGTCCATTAGCATACCTTCCAATATCTTTCCCCACCACTGATGTCAGGCTCACTGGACTATAATTTCCTGATTTATCCTTAGAACCTTTCTTAAACAATGGAACAACATTAGCTATCCTCCACTATTTCACCACCTCACCAGTGGCAAAGGGTGTTTTAAATCTCTCTGCTAGGGTCCCATAGATTTCTGCACTGGCATCCCACAAGGTCCGAAGGAACAGCTTGTCATGCCCTGGAGATTTATCAACACTAATTTGCCTCAAGATAGCAAATACGTACTTCTCCGTAATTTATATAGGGTCTATGACCTCACTGCCACATTTCCTTACACCTATAGACTCTGTGTCCATCTCCCAAGTAAATATAGACGCAAAAGATCCATTTAAGATCTGCCCCACCTCTTTCAGCTCCTCGCATAGATTGCTATTCTGATCTTCCAGAGGAGCATATTGTCCCTTGCTATCCTTTTGCTCTTAATATATCTGTAGAAGGCCTTGGGACTCTCCTTCATCTTGTCTGCTAGAGCAACCTCACGCCTTCTTTTAGTCCTCCTGATTTCCTTCCTAAGTGTTCTGCATTTTTCATACTCCTCAAGTACCTTATTTGTTCCTGCTTGCCTATACATGCTGTACACAGCCTTCTCCTTCTTAACCAGGGCCTCAATATCTCTCAAAAACCAAGGTTCCATAATCCTGTTATCCTTGCCTTTTATTCTGACAGGAATGTGCAAACTCTGTACTCTCAAAATCTCACTTTTGAAGACCTCCCATTTACCAAGTACTCCTTAGTCAGAAAATAACCCATCCCAATTCACACTTGCCAGATCCTTTCTAATGCCATCAAAATTGGCCTTTCTCTAACTTAGAATCTCAACCCGAAGACCAGACCCATCCTTTTCCATAATTATCCTGAAAGTAATGGTGTTATGATTGGCAGTTTTATGAGAGTACATGCTTTATCACTTTTTTTTGACTATGCCCCCTAAATTGTAACTACCAGTGGATGATGTAGTTATTCTTCAGATCCTCTCTAACTTCACACCTTAAGCTTACTCTCTCTAAGTTTAGTTGTCTCCACTATGGGAGGAAAGCTTCTCTTTATCCACTCTGTCCATGTGCCTCTTAATTTTTATATCTCCATCAGATCCCCATCAGTCTTCTCCACTCCAAGGAAAACAACCACAGGACATCCTGACTTTCCTCGTAACTGAACCATTCCACCATCCTGGTAATTTTCCCCTCTGCCGATTTCAGTGCATTTATGCCTTCCCTATGAGTGAGGAGACCAGAACAGACAATACTTTAGCTGTGGCTCAATGAAAGGACTGTGCTATAAAGTTGTAACTTGACTTTCATACTGTTATGTTTCATTCCCTGGTTGATAGCCAGCATTTCATATACCATTCTACCTGTGCTGCCTTTTTCAGGAGTTCTTGGATACTCTTTTCCTCAATATTCCCTCAGGTGCTAGCATTCATAGTGTATCTGAAGCATATTGGACTTTCTGGGGTTAAATTCCATTGCAATTGCTCCACCCAAATACATTCAAATATACATAAACAGGAATCCAAAACTTCCACACGTGTGCAATGGCAAATGCTAGCAATTTCCTGGAGATATGTCGGCATATTTTTCAGGAAATGTCAAGCCAATAATGTAATAACCAACCTTTTCAGAATAACATTATCTGTTTACTTATAAGATGGCTAAATTCCACTGAAGATAATCTCTTTCAAAGAAGATCATTTAAGGACCTGAGATGTTTGAATATTCTGTTCCACCGTATGTTTTGATGTATTTTGCTTATTTTTTGCTTGGTTACATTGATTGATTTGTTTTGGGTAACAGTTTACATATTATTTTGAATTCGCCAGAAGAAATGAGCATATTTTATGTACAGAGGGTGAATATTACTTTTGGTGAATGCAGAAATGTTGTTAGTCTGTTTTCAATGAAATAGATTTAAGTGAAATGATTTCTTTCTTTGGCAATGCTAAATCCTTTCTTTTACTGAAAATCAGACCAACATTTAAATATTTTTTTTTCCATCTGCCTAAATAGGGAGATGGGAATTCTGTTCAAATATCACAACTAATAGTAAAGAAATCAATGGAGACTCTCATAAAATACTACAAGAGTAGATAAATAATAGATCTCTTTGCAATTCAATTATTAGTAGGTGAATTGATCATGCTTGATTCTATCACTCTGTAGGTCCTTATTTTACAATCAATAACAAGGGGACAAGCCGTGTATTGCACTTACGGCTCTGCACAGATTCCCAGTGGTACTTGTATGGCAAGCTCTCATTACTTGAAGACTCAAACAAAACAGTGACCTCCACAGAGGATCGGGAACCTCATGAGCAGGGAAAGCAGCAATGTATGGCTTTAGAACCAGAACCTAGTTTACTTTCACTGGCATATGTCATGAAATTGGTTGTTTTGTGGCAGCAGTACAGTGTAAGACATACAAATTGCTACAAGTTACAATAAAAAAATAAAATCAGTAAATGGTGCAGAAGAGAAATGGTGAGGTAGTATTCATGGACCATTCTGAAGTCTAATGGCAGAAGGGAAGAAGTTGTTTCTAAAACGTTGAGTGTGTGTCTTTGGACCCCTGTACCCCCTCTCTGATGGTAGTAATGAGAAGAGGGCATATCCAAGATAGTGAGGTTCCTTAATGATGGAGCTGCCATTTGAAGATGTCTTCAATGGTGGGGAGACGTGTGCCCATGATGGAGCTGGTTGAGTCTACAACCTCCTTCCATCCTGTGCATTGATGTCTCCATACCAGGTGATAATGCAACCAGCCAGAATGTTCTCCACAGTAAATTTGTAGAAATTTGCCAGAATCTTTGGTGACCTAATCTCCTCAAACTCCTAATGAGGTTTAGCTTCTGGCATGCCTTCTTCATAATTGCATCAATATCTTGCCCCGAGATTCTCTGAGATGCTGACATCCAGGTACACTCTTTCCACCGCTGACCCCTCTGTCAGCAACACACTCGTGTGTGTTTTTGCGACTTTCCCTTCCAGAAGTTCACAATCAATTCTTTAGTTTTGCTGATGTTGAGTGTGAGGTTGCTGTTGTTGCTACATGATTCAACCAGCCGATCTATCTCTCTCCTTGTTGTCATCTGAGATTCTGACAAAAATACTGGAGTCATTGAGGAATTTAGAGATGGCATTGGAGCTGTGCCTAGCCAAACAGTCATGATTGTATAGAGAGTAGAACGTGCATCTTTGCATCCTTGAAGTGCACCTGTGTTGATTATGTGTTAAAACATTCAGACTAAAGAATCCTTACTGAGGCATACAATCTCAAACAAATAGTCTACATTATATCTAACTCAGTGTAATATCATATAAACAGCAAAATAGAGGGAAAGAGAATGGGATTGAGAAAGATGCAAGAAAGATGCAAAGAAAACTAAATCTGTTTGAGTTAGATTTTTTAGAATTTCCAACAACAATTAAAACATGAAGGAATGGTTTCAACACTTGCAAAACTAAACATTCAGGGATTATTTGGCACTAATTAAAACTTGCATCTGAATGGGCCCATGCTAACTCATTCTGGCAAATGTAGTGAGTAATTGTTGCAAACCACAACCTTCTCGTGTCTGAATGCTGAATTTGTCAACAGGAAATTGATACAGGAAAAACTGTGTAGAATAGGTCAACCTTGACATCATGGTTTAATTTCACAGGCGCATACAGTACTGTCCAAAAGCCTTAGACACATATACTGTATATAGCTTGGATGCCTAAGATTTTTGCACAATACTGCAAGTAATTTCATCTATTCCACTGTACTACTGCCAAAAAAAAAATCATGGCGTATGCGAGTGATGATAAACCTGATTCTTATATGGGTCTCTATTGTGGACTGAGAGTGGGAAAGGGGCAGGGAGAGAGGAGTGATGGTTGGGAAAAGTGGAAGGAGTGGGAAGCACCAGGGAGACATTTTGTAATGTTCAGCAAAGCAGTTGTTTGGAGTTGAATGACCTTGCCTGGTGTCTCAAGTCTGGGCGTGTCTACACCCACACCACCCTCCCTCCCCGGCTACACCACTGACATTCCTTCTCTGCCACCTGTCCCAAAACCCTTCCACAATGCCCCACCTTCATTCTTCCCAACATCATTCATCCAGCCAGATTTACAAACTCTCTCTCTGTTCCACATTGACAAATACAGTACTGTACAAAGGTCCTAGGGAACCTAGATATACATACATGCCTAAGACTTTTGCCCAGTACTGTATGCACATGCACACCAGAAACACTGGCATTCCCACAAAAAATTTTAACACAAATTTCACCAGCATCAAATGTCAATGGAATGGGCCATAGAGGAGGGAGAAGTGTAGAACGTGTGAAATGCTGAGTACTTCAAATTTTTGCACGAAGTAAGAAATATTGATAAGTTAGTGCTGACCTTCAGACCAGAGATAATGTAGTGTATCTTTACAGTGCCAGCAAACAGTGAGCGGGATTCAATTGTCACTGTTTCCTGTGAAGAGTTTGCATTTTCCCCCTCTGTCCACATGCACTTCCTCCAGATGCTACGGCGTCCACCCACATTCCAAAGATGAACGGGTTGGGGTTAGTAAATTGTGGGCACGCTGTGTTGGTGCTGAAACCACAGCGACACCTGTAGGCTGCCCCAGCACGATCCTGCTCATTTCATTTGACGCAAATGACATGGTTCACTGTATGTTTTGATGTACACCTGAAAAATAAAGCTAATCTTTAAGTTTTGCAAACACGAGGAAATCTGCAGATGCTGGAATTTCAAACAATACACATTTTAATTAGCAGGATCTTCCAGTGGCCACATATTTTAATTCCACGTCCCATTCCCATTCTGATATGTCTATCCACGGCCTCCTCTACTGTAAAGATGAAGCCACACTCAGGTTGGAGGAACAACACCTTATATTCCGTCTGGGTAGCCTCCAACCTGATGGCATGAACATTGACTTCTCTAACTTCCGCTAACGCCCCACCTCCCCCTCGTACTCCATCTGTTATTTATTTATATACACACATTCCTTTTCTCTCTCTCCTTTTTCTCCCTCTGTCCCCCTCACTATACCCCTTGCCTATCCTCTGTTTTCCCCCCTCCCCCTTTTCTTTCTCTCTAGGCCTCCTGTCCCATGATCCTCTCATATCCCTTTTGCCAATCACCTGTCCAGCTCTTGGCTCCATCCCTCCCCCTCCTGTCTTCTCCTATCATTTCAGATCTCCCCCTTCCCCTCCCACTTTCAAATCTCTTACTAGCTCTTCTTTCAGTTAGTCCTGATGAAGGGTCTCGGCCCGAAACGTCGACTGTACCTCTTCCTAGAGATGCTGCCTGGCCTGCTGCATTCACCAGCAACTTTTATGTGTGTTGCTTAATCTTTAAGTTTAATCTTTTTTAAAAAGAATGTTTTAATGAACTACTGCAAAGATTTCAGAGAGTTGGGCTGTCCTGACAGTAAAGGGCAGTCGGTGGGCCAGTGGGAGCTGCTCTGGGTATTTCATCAGTCTCTGGTTAGGCCTCACCCCTCACCAGCCCATGTGTGAGAGGGAGCAAAGCATCTCAACCCACTACATTGGAGCCAAGGTCTGTTCACTCACTGCCGGGTAGTTAATTGGAGAGTTAACACTCACCATTGAGAGAAATCAGTTGTTGATTGTCATGGGGAGCAACAAGACATGTCCATGATTAACAGGTATAAAATATTTATATTTAAATATGTTTACAGTTGACAATATTTTAACTCTAAGGATTATATAAGGCCACCTTTGCAAATTGCCACTACCATAAACAGTCAGTACCACTTCCTTTCAGTTTTCTCTGTCTTGACCATAAATCAGCTTCAGTCTCTTTGGTGCTCATCCTGCAATATAGATGTACTGCATATTTCAAGGTCTGAAGAAGTGTAGTCAAATGACAGGTGCTGAAATATGAATAATATACTTCGTATATGCAAACTGAGAAGGTTTAACTTCCAGAACCATACTAAAATTGTTCCGCTTTTAATACATCAACTAACTACATGAATTATTAGGTTCAGGATGGCTAAAAGTCCATAAAGATGAAAGCAAATATTTGAATATGGGGACAGGTGGTCTGGAAATAATATGTATCTCTGCTAATGTTTGAAATCCAGTGACATCTCATGTTATGTGAAAACAAATTGACTTGTTATTAGAGGACATGGGCACCATTGACAAAGACAGCAGCCAGCACACATTCAGTGAATCATCCATCATCAGCAATCATTTGATTTGAGAACGACCTCGCTCATGGTTCCGAGGTGATCCAAGGGTAATTCTGGCACCTGCTCAGTTGTAGAAATTGAAGTTGTTTCCATGTGGAATATCTGACCATTAGCCACAGTTCTTTCTCATTACCTGCTTTTTTTTCTCCCAGTTTTAAGAGCAAAGTGTTCTTCTTTGAAGCAGATTGTGATCTTAGCGCCATTAAAATTAGTTGGTCCCCTGCTGTTCCTACGTTAGATTCTCTACACTAACACATATAACTGCTGGAGGAACTCAACAGGTCAGGCAGCATCTATAGAGGTGAATAATCAGTTGACATTTTGTGCCAAGACCTTTCATTAGGACTGTTTATTCCCCTCCATAGATGCCGCCTGACTTGCTGAATTCCTCCAGTATTTTGTGTATGTCGCTCCAAGATTTCCAGCATCTGCAGAATCTCTTGTGTTTAATTTGTCTGCACCTGTGATCTTGAGCCATGACCTCAGTTTGTCATTGTAGGTTGTCTTTTGTTGTTGAAAGACCTTTGGCTGTAATTGGGTGGGAATGTAACTTTTGTCACCATTGCAGGTTCAACGCCTGACTATCGCTTGTTCAATGCAGCTGACACTCAGCTTTGGTGAGACCACCGATGCTAGTCTTCTCAATTAAAGTCAAGCTGCACATTCAGAAAAATAATCTCAGTCGTGGTGTCAATCAGTAAGGACTCAACGGACGTTCTCCAAAGGAGGCACCAGTGCACCAGATTCTTGGATGGACACTGAGAGGTAAGGACTGAAGTGTTGTTTTAAGCTCATTCAATCAGGGAAGTGAGATTACAGGAGTTAGGCTAAAGGAACAACCAAAATACTCTCAGTGGCACTCTATTGTGGTCCACCATACACCTGCTCGTAAATGCAAATACTTAATCAGCCAGTCATGTGGCAGCAATTCAATTCATAAAAGCATACAGATGTGATCAAGAGGCTTGGTTGTTGTTCAGACCAAACATGAGATTGGGGAAGAAATTTGATCTGAGTGACTTTGACCAGTGATAATTGGTGCCTGCCTGAGTGGTTTGAGTATCTCAGAAACTGCTGATCTCCTCGGGGTCATGTACAACAGTTTCTAGTATTGACAGAGAGAGGTGAAAAAAACAAAACAAAGCATCCAGCGAACAGCAGTTCTGTGAGTGAAAATGCCTTGTTAATGAGAGAGGTCAGAGGAGAATGGCCAGATTGGTTCAGCCTGCCAGAAAGACGACAGTAACTCAAATAAACTTGTGTTACACCAGTGCGCCGAACCACGTCGCTGAATGCACAACACGTTGAACCTTGACGTGGATGGGCTATAGCAGTAGAAGACCGTGAACGTACACTCAGTAGCCACTCTATTAACTGCTGGAGGTACCCAACAAAGTGGCCAATGAGTCAATATCGGATAAGTGATTGCACTTCAAAAGGACATTAAAGTGGCAAAGGAATGCAAGAGGTCTTGCATAAAGGCAAGCTCGTCACATGAGATTTATCACACAAGAACTTCCCCCTTCCATGTCGCTGCTTTTTGTCTGAGGATTCTATTTGCATTGCTTGTCTCTCCCAGCCACTCTTAAATACTTACAATATGTTTCTAGCTAAATACGTATCAGGATCAGTAATAAAGGGTCACAGACTCAAAATGTTGACAGTTTCTCTTTCCACGAATGATGCCTGAGTTGCTGTTTTCCTCTGTTTTCTGCTTTTGTTCAGATACCCAGCATCTACAGGATTTTATACTATTTTCATCCACTATATTTCATGTTTCAGTTTAAAAAGATAATCATCAGCTAGTGGAGACAGAAAGTGGAACAATTCCTGTGGAGATGTTATTGTTGAAAACGTGACTTACTGGCATTCACTGATGATAATCCTTGCAGGTCCAATTTGAAACATTCCCCTCAGGACAAACTCTTCTCAAAAAGAAATTAGCATTAACCAGCTACCATCAAACACCGTGTGTGTGTTCGCAGAGTCCATCTTATTGTACAAGAGTCTGCTTAAGCGTCTGATAACAGTGGAATAGGAGCTGTCCTTGAGCCTGGTGGGACATACTTTCAGGCTTTTGTACCTTCTGCCCAACAGGAGAGGGGAGAAAGTAGAATATCCAGTGTGGGTGGGGACTTTGATTATACTGGCTGCTTTAATGAGGCGGTGTGAAGTATAAACAGACTCCACAGAAGGGAGGCAGGCTCCTGTGATGTGCTCAGCTGTTTTCACAACTCAGCGCAGTTTCCTGCAGTCACACACTGAGCAGTTGCCATGCTCAGTGTGCTATAGAGCATCTAGGCAGAATGCGTTCTATGGTGTATCAACAAAAAATTGGTCAGAGTTGACAGGGACATGCTAAGTTTCTTTAGCCTCCTGAGGAAGCAGATGCACTGGTGAGTTTTCTTGGCTGTGACATCAATGTGGTTGAACCTGGACAAGTGGTGATGTTGACACCTAAGAATTTGAAGCTCTCAACCTCAGTATCATTGATGTAAACAGGAAGAGGAGCACTGGCCTCCTTTCTGAAATCAATAACCAACTGATGAGGGTCTCGGCCCAAAACATCGACTGTACTCCTTTTCATAGATGCTGCCTGGCGTGCTGAGTTCCTCCGGCATTTTGCATGTGTTACTTGGATTTCCAGCATCTGCAGATTTTCTCTTATTTGTCAATAACCAGCTGCTCGGTTTTGCTGTTTTGAGGAGTAGGTTGTTGCCATGACACCATGCCTCTATGCTCTCTGTCTCGTTCCTGTACTCTGATTCACTGTTACTTGAGATTGGACCCACTGTATTGCTATCATCTGTAATCTTGTAGATGGATTTAGAGTAAAATCCGGCCACCCATATGCAGGGATGTGGTCTGTTGTGTTTGTTAATTGTTTACCAATTTCTTTTGGTAGATAAGATTTGTCAGGTAAAATAGACCTGATGTAAAGAGATAAAGTTATGAATGGCTTATACAGAATTGTAGTCTGTTGTCACAGTCTATGTAACAACAGATAGATTCAAATGAAGTGATTTCTGCAGCTTGTTTGATATCTTCCTTTACAGAATATCAAATATAATGTCTTTTTTTATTTTAATTTTTAAATCCCCCAGAACATAAACAGAAAAAATCTGTTTAAATGTCAAATATCATGGATATATTATTGTGGTACAGAAGTGGTGTCATAATACCTCTATTCATTCGGAGTTTGAAGAGATTCAGAATATCATCAAAGGCTCGCACAAATTTCTATGAATGAACATTGGAGAGCATTCTGGCTGATTACATCACAGTCTGGTATGGATTCTCCGTTCCACAAGACTGCAAGAGGTTGCAGAGGGTTGTAGAGTCAGCAAACTCTATCAAGAACACAACCCTCCCATAAGGAAATCCCAGCAACAGCTTCCCCACTGCCAACAGATTTCTGAATGGACATTAACACTATTTTGTTATTCCCTTTTGCAGTATTTATTTATTTTCTGTATTTTTATAGTAATTTCATATTTTTTCAATGTAAAGCAACTGATTACACATTTCATAAGTATGTGATGGTAAATCCGATTCTGATTCTGAGGTGCAAAAGTTGCAGAAGTTGAACGGTTCCATCAAACTTAGCTGTTGGCGATTGTGCTGAGTTTTCTGGATTCCATCCAAGAAGAGTAGCACAGGTTCATCTGTATCGGAGGTTATTAGGAGAGAGAGGTAAAGCTGGGGCAGCAAGGAAATTCATCCTTATCTCTCAGTATTTGATGCTTGCGAGAATGTTCCACTCTGTATGTAATTACCACATGAATTCAGTTCATTGAATTCATTCACCAAGTAAACCAAAGTTAATGTACCCACCCCAAGAAAAGAATCCAATAGGTAGATCAGCATCAGGACAAGTGGAATAAAATGTGTAAGTAAACATCTCCCCAAGGAAAATAGTGAATTTATAAGCACGGCTGTTAGAATACAAAATGTAAAACATTGTTAGTCAACAGGTTTTTCTTCCTTCCATAAATATTTTGTGTTGGTCACAGTGGACAACAACATTGAAGCGTAAACTTCCCCAGGTATCCATAATGGTTTTAACTAGAATTAATACAATGGACTAAGCAAGTGCTGATGGTGTGCTTGTTGGTCTAACGTGCGGGTTCCCAAGCTGTTTTATGCCATGGACCCCTACCATTAACCGAGGGGTCTGTGAACCCCAGGTTGGTAAACCCTGCTTTAAAAGCAGGTAGCTCTTCATCTGATGGTATGCTACACTGAAAGAGCAACACCCTCCACATTGTTAAACAGTTAAGCATAGAAGAATAGGGATATCATATCAAGATGCAAACACAAGGAATTCTGCAGATGCTGGAAATTCAAGCAACACACATCAAGGTTGCTGGTGAACGCAGCAGGCCAGGCAGCCTCACTAGGAAGAGGTAAAGTCGACGTTTCGGGCCGAGACCCTTCATCAGGACTAACTGAAGGAAGAGCTAGTAAGAGAGTTGAAAGTGGGAGGGGGAGGGGGATCCAAAATGATAGGAGAAGACAGGAGGGGGAGGATGGAGCCAAGAGCTGGACAGGTGATAGGCAAAAGGAATATGAGAGGATCATGGGACAGGAGGCCCAGGGAGAAGGAAAGTGGGGAACCCAGAGGCTGGGCAAGGGGTATAGTCAGAGGGACAGAGGGAGAAAAAGGAGAGAGAGAGAAAGAATGTGTGTACAGGTGTCCCCCACTTTTCGAACGTTCACTTTACGAAACCTCTGTTACGAAAGACTTACATTAGTACCCTGTTTTTGCTTTCAGAAGGTGTTTTCACTGTGACAAAACAGATCAGCGCGCGATAAAAAGCCGCGCGTGCCCCGAGCAGCCGCTCTCCCCTGGATTCGGAACAGCATTGCTTTAACGCGTTGCATTGGGCAGCCATTTGCAAGATGGGTTCTGAGGTATTGGAAAAGCCTGAAAGAGCTCATAAGGGTGTTACATTTAGCGTAAAACTAGACATAATTAAGCGTTTTGATCATGGTAAATGAAGTAAGGACAAAGTGAGTTTGACTTGTGGAAGCTGACGAAGATGATGTTGAAGAGGTTTTGGCATCCCATGACCAAGAACTGATAGATGAAGAGCTGATGCAATTGGAAGAGGAAAGGATAACAAACGAAACCGAATGCAGTAGCGAAATGAACGTGAAGCAACTGCGTGAGATTTTCGCTGCAATGATAAAGTACGACTTTAATTTTGAAAGGGTACATCGGTTTAGGGGATATTTGCAAGATGGTCTCAGTCCTTACAAAGAACTGTATGATAGAAAAATATGCGAGGCTCAGTTATCAAGAAAGCCTTCCACATCAGCCACAGCAGACGACGAACCTCCACCTTCCGACATCGAGGTGGGCAGTCATAGGAGAAGATGAGCCGCCTGCCCTGATCGACGATGAGATGGCACCCCCGTGTCCCACCACCCCAACACCCAGGCCGCGGACAGATACAGTACCGATTTGCGGAGAATGCAGCAGTAGCCGGGAGACACACAGCACATCTTTAAGAAAAAAGCCGAAATAAACATTCTAATTAATTAGGTGCCGCCCCACACGTAAATGTCGCCCAGATCAGAGGCGATGCAATCGGCAATCGTCTCTGATCTGAGCCGACAATTACACGCCGGGCAGCACCTAATTAATTAGCATGTTTATTTTGGCTTTTTTCTTAAAGATGTGCTGTGTGCCTCCTGGCTACCGCTGGACCCCTGCATGTTTCGCAGCAATGTACTGGTTGGCGGCCCGGAGGGTGGGGACCACTGCACCACCCAACCTGCGACAACTCAGTCTACCACACCATGATCAGTGTGCTTGGCGCTGTCTTCCCAATTTCCGTAAGTGATACTACACTGTACATACATTATTTCTACTTTATAACAGCTGTGTATCTTACGTGTTACTTGGTATGATTTGGCAGCTTCATAGCTTAAAGGTTACTGGAGAGCACTTGCTTGAGATTTTCTGCCGAGAGCCCTTGCGTGAGATTTTCGCTTCGGCGAACAGTGCCAGCAATGATTGTAGAAAAGTATTTCTACTTTATATAGGCTGTGTATTAATCATATCATTCCTGCTTTTACTATATGTTACTGTTATTTTAGGTTTTATGTGTTACTTGGCATGATTTGGTAGGTTATTTTTGGGTCTGCGAATGCTCACAAAATTTTCCCATATAAATAAATGGTAATTGCTTTTCACTTTACGACATTTCGGCTTTTGAACTGTTTCACAGGAACGCTCTACCTTCGGATGGCGGGGGAAACCTGTATATAAATAAGTAACGGATGGAGTAGGAGGGGGAGGTGGGGCATTAGCGGAAGTTAGAGAAGTCAATGTTCATGCCATCAGGTTGGAGGCTACCCAGAAGGAATATAAGGTGTTGTTTCTCCAACCTGAGTGTGGCTTCATCTTTACAGTAGAGGAGGCCGTGGATAGACATATCAGAATGGGAATGGGATGTGGAATTAAAATGTGTGGCCACTGGGAGATCTTGCTTTCTCTGGCGGACAGAGCGTAGGTGTTCAGCAAAACAATCTCCCAGTCTGTGTCGGGTCTCGCCAATATATAGAAGCCACATCGGGAGCAACGGACGCAGTATATCACCCCAGCCGACTCACAGGTGAAGTGTTGCCTCACCTGGAAGGACTGTCTGGGGCCCTGAATGGTGGTAAGGGAGGAAGTGTAAGGGCATGTGTAGCACTTATTCCGCTTACAAGGCTAAGTGCCAGGAGGGAGGTCAGTGGGGAGGGATGGAGGAGACGAATGGACAAGGGAGTTACGTAGGGAGCGATCCCTGCGGAAAGCAGAAAGAGGGGGTGAGGGAAAGATGCGCTTAGTGGTGGGATCCTGTTGGAAGTGGCGAAAGTTATGGAGAATAATATGTTGGACACGAAGGCTGGAGGGGTGGTAGGTGAGGACCAGGGGAACCCTATTCCTAGTGGGGTGGCGGGAGGATGGAGTGAGAGCAGATGTGCGTGAAATGGGGGAGATGCGTTTGAGAGCAGAGTTGATGGAGGAGGAAGGGAAGCCCCTTTCTTTAAAAAAGGAAGACATCTCCCTGGTCCTGGAATGAAAAGCCTCATCCTGACAGCAGATGCGGTGGAGACGAAGGAATTGCGAGAAGGGGATGGCATTTTTGCAAGAGACAGGGTGAGAAGAGGAATAGTCCAGACAGCTGTGAGAGTCAGTAGGCTTATAGTAGACATCAGTAGATAAGCTGTCTCCAGAGATAGAGACAGAAAGATCTAGAAAGGGGAGGGAGGCGTTGGAAATGGACCAGGTAAACTTGAGGGCAGGGTGAAAGTTGGAGGCAAATTTAATGAAGTCAACAAGCTCAGCATGCGTGCAGGAAGCAGCGCCAATACAGTCGTCGATGTAGCGAAGGAAAAGTGGGGGACAGATACCAGAATAGGTTTGGAACATAGATTGTTCCACAAAGCCAACAAGAAGGCAGGCATAGCTAGGACCCATACGGGTGCCCATAGCTACACCTTTAGTTTGGAGGAAGTGAGAGGAGCCAAAGGAGAAACTATTAAGATTAAGGACTAATTCCGCTAGACGGAGCAGAGTGGTGATAGAGGGGAACTGGTTAGGTCATTAAGCACTGTTTTGCATTTGCTGATAGTGAGCCTGTGATATATTTCAAAGCACCTTCCCAACCCAGATTGAACCAACAGTGCATCATCTTTAATGATGACAGCTGAATAAGAAGACTGAATGATTTCTCCAAAAAGTTGAGGCTTGAAGTTATTATGTTTCAAAACTGTGAATGTTAGATTTTAAGGGTTTTAAGGATTAACAGAATCATGGGAGATAAATAGAATTAACATCATATTGTCTATAATCTGATGGTGCAAGGAGGACTTTGTGTTGAACTATTTACTTAAGTTCTGAAGTCTCTCCTCGAGAAACAACAATATCTACAGTATATATATCAAAAGTAATGAACTTATATATTACAAAGAGTCTGCTATTTGTGATTAATATGAATGACCTAGATGAAAATACAGTGGTGGATTAGTAAGTATGCTGATGATACAAAGATACATGATACGAAACGGCAGATGGAGTTTAACCTGGCAAATGTGAAGTGTTGCTCTTTGGGAGATTAGTATAGGGACGGTACACTGTTAATGGAAAGACTCTTAACAGTGTCGATGAGCAGAGGGATCCTGGGATTCAAGACCTTAGCTCCCTGAAAGTGGCTGCTCAGGTTGTTAGGGTGGTAAAGAAGGCGTATGGCATGTTTGCCTTTTAGTTGAGGAGCTGAATTGAGAGTCAGGAAGTTATGTTCCACCTTTATAATACCCTGGTTAGGCTGCATCTGGAATATTTGGATGCTCCATTCCATCACAAGAAGAATGTGAAGGTTTGGAAAGGGTGCAAAAGAGGATACTACCTGGATTAGTCAGCATGTCTTTCAGGAGAGCTTGCACAGACTTGGGTTGTTTTCTCCTGAGCCCTGGAAGCTGAGGGGAGACATAATGGAGGCTTACAGCATTATGAGAGGCACAGATAGTAACAGAATCAGTTTTAATATCACCAGCGTACATCGTGTAATTTGTTGTTTTGTGGCAGTAATACATTGCAATACATAATAATAAAAACTGTAAATTACTGCAAGAAAGAATATATATATATATATTTTAAAAAGTTAATTTAAATAAGTAATGCAAAAAGAGAAATGTGTTTAAATTCCATTCAGAAATCTGACAACAGAAGGGAATCACTGAGTGTGTGCCTTTGGGCTCCTGTACCTCCTCCCTGATGGCAGCAAGGAGAAGAGGACTTGTCCTGGATGATGATGGATACAATTTTTATGAGGCGTTACTCCTTGAAGACGTCCTGGATGTTGGTGAGACCAGTGCCTATGATGGAGCTGACTGAGCTCACAACTTTCCGAAGTTTATTTCGATGCTATGCCGTGCCCCCACCCCCTCCCCTGCCATTCCAGACGGAGATGCAGCCAGTTAGAACGCTCTCCAAGGTACATATGTAGAAATTTGCAAGTGTCTTTGCTGACATACTAATATCCTCAAACTCCAAAAGAAACATAGCTGCTGTCGTGCCTTCCTTGCAACTGTATCGATATGGTGGGCCCAGTATAGATCCTCAGAGATGTTGACACCCAGGAACTTGAAAATGATCACTCTTTCTACTTCTGATTCCTCAATAAGGGCCTCTGTATGTATCCTCTCTTACCCTTTCTGAAGTCTGCAATCAATTCTTACTAATGTTGAGTGCGAGGTTGTCGCTGCCACACCACAGAACCAGCTGATCTACCTCACTCCTGTAGGCTTTCTTGTCACCATCCGAAATTCTGCCAACCTTGTGTTGTCAGTAAGTTCCAAGGAGATATGTGGGGCAAGATTTTTATTCATTACTCACGATGTGATGGGCGTCTGGAATGTGTGGCCTGGGAAAGTGGTGGAGGCAAGCAGGATGGAGGCATTTATGAGCATGAATGTGCTAGATATGAACAATGTGACCTCAACTAAAGGCTGAAGCAATTAGTTTAGTAGGGCATCTAATTACTAATTTAGATATTTCGGCAAAACCTTGTGGGCCAAAAGGCCTGTTACTGAGCTATAGTCTTCTGTGTTCTATGTAAAAGGATAAAATACCTAGTATGGCTTCACTGTGTAAATTAGATTACTTCGCAGACAATAGTGTCAATTCTCAGATAACAAAACAGCCAACTGTGCGAGTTAACTTCAGATGGAAACCAATTTTCATTTTATGTGAGACCAGTGACTTAATAAACTCAGAGATTGGATTTATGAGCTTTAAGTATCAAACAATGCGACTGATGTGATGAGGGAATATGATATCATTAATTGCAAGCAAAGCTAAACAAGATAAGCAATATAATAGCAAATGAGATGATGAGCTATGAACTGCAAAACAAGATAACCGCATATAATAAGAAATGCACAATAGAACTGTTGGGATAATAGGGAAGATATTCCAGGGTTGCTAAAAGTTAGTGCAGAAGAGTGAGATGATAGTGCAGAGTTTGCAAAAAGTGTGATAAAATGATTGGATAGAAATTGCACTCAATTTATTTGCATAATTAATCAAAGCTCTATTCGGAGATGTGACCTCGTGCAGATAATAGGATTGCAAATGAACACTTCACAGCAAATTAAAGGCAGTGCAGCTACATGAGGGTAAATTGCCATGGGTTGGAAGTAAAAACTGGATTGGTCACTCTGATGGCCAATTGACCTGCATGCAGTTTGCTGTAAATGTCATATATATTGTTAATTTATTTCAAATATGTTATCATCAGGGATATTTAAAAAAAATCAGTGGCAAAGACCTTTGACAGATCAAGCTGTCAGACCCTTGCACTTGCCTACATTTCTAGCATCTGCACCCTTGTGGCCAGGTGTAGATTATTTTGCCAATTGCGACAGAAGTGTGGTAGAGCTGCGGATGTTCTCGGCATCGATTTCAGTAAGAGATTTGACAAGATCCTTCATTCAGAAGATTCAGACGCATGGGATCCAAGGTGACTTAGCTGTTTGGATTCAGAATTGGCTTTCATGCGAAAGACAGATTGTAGTGGTCGAAGGGGTTTATTCTGGCTGGAGGTCCATGACGAGTGATGTTTTGCAGGGATCCATTCTAGAACCTTTTCTACATATAAATTTCCTGGATAATAAAGTAGATAGGTGGGTTCGTAAGTTGGCAGACAATGAAAAGATTGGAGGTATTGTGGATAGTGTATAAGGATGCCAAAGGATACAACGGGCATATAGATCATTGGCAGATGTGGGTGGAGAAATGGCAGATGGAGTTTAATCTGGCTAAATGTGAGGTGTTTCACTTTGGGAGAACAAATACAAGGGGATGGTACATTGCCAATAGCTAGACCCTTAATAATGTTGATATACAGGGGGATCTTGGGGTCCAAGTCCATAACTCCCTGAAAGTGCTGCGCAAGTTGATGTAGTGGTAAAGAAGTATTATGGCACATGCATTTATACTTTATACTTTATACTTTATACTTTATTGTCGCCAAACAATTGGTACTAGAACATACAATCATCACAGCGATATTTGATTTTGCGCTTCACACTCCCTGGATTACAAATACAGTATTAAATATTAAAAATAGTTAAAATGAGTAAATATTAAAAATTTCAATTATAAATCATAAATAGAAGATAGAAAAATGGGAAGTAAGGTAGTGCAAAAAAACCGAGAGGCAGGTCCGGATATTTGGAGGGTACGGCCCAGATCCGGGTCAGGATCCGTTCAGCAGTTTTATCACAGTTGGAAAGAAGCTGTTCCCAAATCTGGCCATACGAGTCTTCAAGCTCCTGAACCTTCTCCCAGAGGGAAGAGGGACGAAAAGTCTGTTGGCTGGGTGGGTCGTGTCCTTGATTATCCTGGCAGCACTGCTCCGACAGCATGCGGTGTAAAGTGAGTCCACGGATGGAAGATTGGTTTGAGTGATGTGCTGCGCCGTGTTCACGATCTTCTGCAGCTTCTTTCGGTCTTGGACAGGACAACTTCCATACCAGGTTGTGATGCACCCTAGAAGAATGCTTTCTACGGTGCATCTATAAAAAACAGTGAGGGTTTTAGGGGACAGGCCAAATTTCTTTGGTTTTCTCAGGAAGTAAAGGCGTTGGTGGGCCTTCTTGGCAGTGAACTCTGCTTGGTTGGACCAAGTCAGGTCATTTGATGTTGACCCCAAGGAACTAAAAGCTTTTGACCTGTTCCACTTGCGCACCACCGATGTAAATTGGGTCGTGTGGTCCGCTACTCCTTCTGAAGTCAACAACCAATTCCTTCATCTTGCTGACGTTGAGGGATAGGTTATTGTCTTTGCACCATGCCACCAGGTTCTTAATTTCCTCTCTGTACTCAAACTCATCATCACCCGAGATACGGCCTACAATATTAGCCCAGGCAATGAGTCCAAGAGTTGGGAAGTTAACCTGTGGCTCCTTAAAATTCTAGTTAGGCAGCTTATGGAGTATTGAATTCAATTATAAGAAGGATGTGGAGGTTGGAGAGTGTATAGAAGAGATTTACCGGGATGCTGCCTGGATTAGAGGGCATTTGCTTTAAGGAGTGATTGGACAAATTTCAGTTCTTTTCTCTGGAGTAGTGGACACTGAGGGGAAACCTCACAGACGTTTCTTTGATTATGAGAGTCATAGAGTAGAGAGCTGGTATCTCTAAAATACCATGGCGTTACAGGAAAAATATTGGCATGGATAGAGGAGCAGCTGACAGGCAAGAGGCCACGAGTGGGAATAAAGGGGGGCTTCTCTGGCTGGCTGCCAGTGACTAGTGGTGTTCCTTAGGGAGTCAGTATTGGGACGGCTACTTTTCACATTGTTTATGTTACCTGTCCCGTGAGTATCTCATAAATATGATGTAATTGTCTTATGCTATTGAAATGATGTAATGGTTTCGTGCCCTTGGAATGATGTAATTGTCTTGTGATAGTGGGGTGATGTGATGACATGTGATGGCATATTCCCACTGGCATATAAGGGGAAACCGCAGTTGTTGCGTAGTTTGTTTTGTTGGGAGTCCACCTTTGGTAGTTACGCCATCGGAGAAGAAGGAACAGTGAGAGTGAAGAAACCCCAGCTCTGAATGAACCCCAAAAAGGATTGGGGTTAACCAGCAGCATTCAGCGCATTACGGGTGTGACTGACATTTGTAACCCTCCGCAAGTGGCACGCACGTTTTGTTAACCCTGACACGGTTTGGGTCATTCGACGATCACTTTGTTAAAAGGTCAGTTACTTTGAGAAATCTTATTCTGCGTCATAACCTCGGAGAAGGCATTTCGTCTGGGAGCCGCGTCAACAGTGACGTCTTTACTGCGGGGACTGGTCCAAAGCTGGTTTGGGAAGTCTCTCCTCTCGAAACAAGGAGATAATGCCGAGGGCTTATAAGACACTGTTCAGGCCACAGTTGGACTATTGCCAACAGTTTTGCAGACATATCTCAGAAAGAATGTGTTGCCGTTGGAGACAGTCAGTCCAGAGAAGGTTCATGAGGATGATTCTGGGAATGAAGGGTTAACATATGAGGGCTGTACTCACTGGAATTTAGAAGGATGCGTGGGGATCTCACTGAAACATACCAAATATTGAAAGGACTAGATATGGTGGATGAGGAGAGGACATTTCCTCTGGTGGGGGTGTCCAGAACTAGAAAATGAGGGGCAACCCTTTAACAGAGGTAAGGAGGAAGCTTTTTAGCCAGAGAGTAGTGAATCTGTGGTATGCTCTGCCACAGACAGCTGCGGCAGCCAAGACCATGGGTATATGTAAAGCAAAAATTGATCATTTCCTTATTGGTCAGGGCATCAAAGTTTAAGGCAGGAAGGCAGGTGTATAGGGTGGTGTGGGATCCGGGATCAGCCATAATGGAATGGAGGGGGAGGTTCGATGGGCTGAATGACCTTACTCTGCACCTTCACCTTATGGTCTTAGATCTTTTACCTAGGGTTGAAATGCCTAACACTACAGGGGATGTATTTAAGATGAGAGGGATAACTTCAAAGGGGACGTATGGGAATGTTTGATTTAGGCTGAGAGTTGTGAATGGCTCAAATTCGTTACCGGGGTGGTGGTTGGGGCAAATATGATAGAGCCGTTTAAGAGGCTCTCTGATAAGCACATGGATGTGCAGGAAATGGAAGGACGTGGACATTGTGGAGGAAGAAGGGGCTGGTTTAGCTGGGCATTCAATTATCAGTTTAACTAGATCAGCACAACAGTGTATGCTACAGGGCCTGTATTTGTGCTGCGCTGTTCTATAACACTGGAAACCACATGGCTGCAAAAGATTAGTGCAACTATAGGTGTCATGTGGCAGCCCACTGTGACAGGTCTTATGCAATCAAGCCCTCTCTTAAAGCTCGTTAAGGCAAGACTGAAGGGAGAAGGGGCACAAACTGCTGCCAAAATGAAAACAAAGCTGGCACAAAGGCATTAAATGCCGTTTTGCTTCTCTTCTCATCTTATTGCTACTGTTACAGCAGTACGTAAGGAAGCTGCAAAGGGAATTAGCATGTTCAGCAACCTTGCCTGGAAGCCCTGATTATCTTCCCGGCAGAAGTGAAATGAGCAAGTGTGCTGGAGTGAAACCGACCCTCTGTAGCAGCGCAGTCTTCGTGTTGCATACTACACCACAGTCTATATTGCTCCCAGCTCAGAATGCATGGACAAAGCACATCAAATGTGTTTTGCTTAATTTATTCATTGCTTGCAATCTGGACATCACTGGCATTTATTACCCTTGAGAAACTGATATGATCTGCCTTCTTGAAATGCTACAGGTTGCCTGGTGAAGATACTCCCACAAAACTGCCGGGGAGGAAAGCTTAGTGACGATGAAGGATTGGCAATATATTTCCAAATCAGGATCGTGTGTGGCCTGGAGGGGAACCTGCGGACGGCAGGGATGAATGTGATGCCCTTGTCTTTCATGCTGATAGTCTTTGTGCTTGTGGGAGGTGCTGTTAGAGTTGCTGTGCTGAGGTGAGTAACTGCTGAACAATTTCAGATTGTACACACTGCGACCATCTGTGCTAGCAGCAGAAGGAATAAATGTTAAGGAGGTTGATAGTTTGTTGATCAAAAAGACAGCTCTGTCCTGGTTGGTGTCAAGCTTCATGAGAGTAGTTGAGACAGCATACATCTAAAGGCAACTGGAAACTATTCCATTATGATCCTGACTTGTTGTAGAACATAGAACATAGAACATAAAATAGTAAAGCACAATACAGGCCCTTCGGCCCACAATGTTGTGCCGACCCTCGAACCCTGCCTCCCATATAACCCCCCCACCTTAAATTCCTCCATATACCTGTCTAGTAGTCTCTTAAATTTCACTAGTGTATCTGCCTCCACCACTGACTCAGGCAGTGCATTCCACGCACCAACCACTCTGAGTAAAAAACCTTCCTCTAATATCCGCCTTGAACTTCCCACCCCATACCTTAAAGCCATGTCCTCTTGTATTGAGCAGTGGTGCCCTGGGGAAGAGGCACTGGCTGTCCACTCTATCTGTTCCTCTTAATATCTTGTATACCTGTATCATGTCTCCTCTCATCCTCCTTCTCTCCAAAGAGTAAAGCCCTAGCTCCCTTAATCTCTGATCATAATCCATACTCTCTAAACCAGGCAGCATCCTGGTAAATCTCCTCCGTACCCTTTCCAATGTTTCCACATCCTTCCTATAGTGAGGCGACCAGAACTGGACACGGTACAGTACTCCAAGTGTGGCCTAACCAGAGTTTTATAGAGCTGCGTCATTACCTCGCGACTCTTAAACTCTATCCCTTGACTTATGAAAGCTAACACTCCATAAGCTTTCTTAACCACCCTATCTTTCTGTGAGGCAACTTTCAGGGATCTGTGGACATGTACCCCCAGATCCCTCTGCTCCTCCACACTACCAAGTATCCTACCATTTACTTTGTACTCTGCCTTGGAATTTGTCTCATAGAAGTCAAAAGCTGAGCCGCTCATTCCAGCATCTGATACACTCGTGTTGCCAAAATGTGTATGTAAACACAAGGAAATCTGCGGATGCTGGAATTTCAGGCAACACACATAAAAGTTGCTGGTGAACGCAGCAGACCAGGCAACATCTCTAGGAAGAGGGACAGTCAACGTTTCGGGCCGAGACCCTTCGTCAGGACTAACTGAAAGAAGAGCTAGTAAGAGATTTGAAAGTGGGAGGGGGAGGGGGAGATCCCTCCCCCTCCTGTCTTCTCCTATCATTTCAGATCTCTGGAGGTGAATGGATTCTATTCACTGCCTCCTTCCGATACCTGGATTCTTCTGATGGCCTATCAGCATCTAGTGTAATCTGATTTTCTTTAAAGAGTGCGACAACTAGTCACACACGATAAAACTGGTGCTACACAGGTGTTACACGATGGTTCTGCAGTTAACCTTTTGCAAAACATCTACTGTCTGACAAACTTGCTGCTCCTCCTCTTCATCCGGAAGTTTTCCCTCCAACTGTCAATCATTGGGTAAAAATCCGGAACACCCCATCCAACAGCTCTGTGGGAGTACCTTCATGAGAAGAACTACAGCAGTTCCAGAGGATGGCTAATAAAAACTAATGAACCACACTTCAGATGCAATTAAACTGTAGTGTGGAGAGGACATGCAAGAGCAGCATACAGCTTACAAGTAACGGGTGACTAACTCTTCACAGTAATATCTTGGGAGCTAATAAAAGTATACAAATAAAAAAAGTGGACACATAAAACTCATTGGTTTACATTCTCACATTTTTTTTCAATTGTAACACACAGAAATATTGTGCAAATCATGATCAGGCTAATACCCACTTTTTTTTTTGAAATTAATTACCTATCTCTAGATTGAGCCTGTAATTCATTATGTTGGTCAATCATGTCCAACTAAATGTTGGGGAGGGGGCAATAAAGCCACTGTTACCATCAGATAGGAGGTACAGAAGCCTGAAGGCACACACTCAGTGATTCAGGAACAGCTTCTTCCCCTCTGCCATCCGATTCCTAAATGGACATTGAAGCTTTGGACGCTCCCTCTCTTTTTTTTTAATATACCGTATTTCTGTTTTTGTATGTTTTTTTAATCTATTCAATGTACGTAATTGATTTACTTGCTAATTTATTATGTTTTATTTTATTTATCATTATTATTATCATTTCCTTTCTGTCTGTTAGATTGAACTGCTGCTGCTAAGTTAACAAATTTCACGTCTCATGCCAGTGATAATAAACCTGATTCTGATTCTTCTATCTTATCTAATATCAATTTTATGAAGGATGGTACGTGCAAGTGAAAATGCTTCCCTTTACAAAGATGCTTTCTTTCGGCCGTTATGCAGAGGAATACGGAGTCGACATTTTGCTCGAGAACCTTCATGAGGACCTGGTGAAAGAGCTCAGCCTGAAACGTCAGCTGTTTCTTCCTCTTTGTAAATGCCGCTTGACCTGCTGAGCTCCTCCAACACTTTGTGTGTGTTGTTCTGGATTTCCTGCACCTACAGAATCTCTTGTGTTTCTGCTCGCCCTCGAATCCTGCAGCTTGTTGCTTCCAGTTGGCAAGACGACCATGACCAGGGTAGTTTTCAATTCATGAGTTTCTACATTATTCATTGTTGCCTCAAGTAATCTTGCGTTTACTTTAAAGGCATGATCCTCAAAGCTAAAATCCTGCAGTTTTCTAGAATTGCTATTTGACTTGCTTCTATTGCTTTCAGTTATTCTTCAGATTCCCTCAAAGTTTAAGACTATTGTCTCAACAGAACAATCATTATCTGCTGGCCCATAACCCTTTACATTGATATAATACAATATTTTAACATCGTTGTTCATAACACTCTGTATCCCGAACTCTGCATTTTTAAAAGCCCTCTCCATAACACTTGCAGCTTTGTATCTCTCAAAAATAAGTTCCAGTGTATTAGAATGCTTCAGTTGAATTTGTCATCATGAATCACATTTTGAAAATATATTAAAGTTACCAGAGGTGTGGTAGAATATTTGACACTACAGCTTAATCATTGATTTCCTTCCAGATTATTGCTGCCCTGCCAAATTAAAATCTGTAAAATTTCAGCACATGTTATTATAACCGAATGGCATTGCCTGACAGATTGACCATAGTTTCATCAGTGTCTCGGTCAAATTCTACCACTTAACGGCTTTATCGTGCTCACAGATTGCTTTACTTGTTCCTGAAAGTACAATAACATGAAATGAGCAAAAGCTCTAAATGGTGGAAATCTGAGCCTTTGACCACGGGGATATATTCTGAACTCTGTCTCACTGAATGCCTTTCACTGTCTCCAATCTAGAGTCATATCTCAGCCAAGCAAATCTGGCCTTGTCCCACATTGGCACTTTCATGGTATATCTCTGTCTTGTTCCATAGCAATAACATAATCACTGCCTCACAGCCACCTTTTCCACATAAAACTATGTTTGTACTGCCTTTTCTTTTATTGGGCTAGCAAATTGTTCATCTGTTAACATTCCCTTAACCTTTCATCGGAACTCATAATTTTTTGTTCATCTACAGTATATTAATGAATACTGTTCTCAGAATTCAAATGAACAATTAAAAATTACAGGTGAATGGTACATAAGACAGGTAAAATTGTGGGAAAGTTGAGTAGTAATCAGAACTTTGTTAATTGAAGTAACATTTAGAAGCCAGTAGGCAGATTTCTTTCTGGGTAGAAAAGCAGGGAAAAAATATCTACATAAGCACTTTGCATGCATGCTTTAAACATTTTTTACTTACTAATACATTTAATAACCAAACATTTTTGCTACAAAAATATAAACTCATGATTTTGCTGATGTTGGAAATCTAGAGCAATGCGCACAAAATACTGGAGGAACTCAGCAGGTTAGGCAACATGGACAGGGAGGAATAAAGAGTTGATGTTTCATGCCGAGACCCTTCATCAGGATTCATGAAGGATCTTGGCTCGAATCATTGTCCGTTCATCCCTCTCCATAGATGCTGCCTTACCTGTAGCACCCCTCAGCATTCTGTGTGTATTTTTGCTACTAAGACCTTTTTATTTAAATGTTAGCTGTAATTGGCAAACATTGTTAGATTCATTGGCTGCTGAAACTAAAACAGATTGAACTGTAAAAACACCTGACATTTTAACAGTCAGTAACTAATCATTTTATGCAAAACATTCCCTGGTGTACCATAGTTTATTTTTCTAATTTCAGAATCAGGTTTAATATCACCGGCATATGTCATGAAGTGTGTTAACTTTACAGCAGCAGTACAATGCAATACATGATAATATAGAAAAAACCTGTGAAATACAGTAAATATATATACTGTATGTATGTGTGTGTGTATATATATATATATATATAAAATGTGTTGGCGCATGGCCAAGTGGTTAAGGCATTCGTCTAGTGATTCAAAGGTCGCTAGTTCGAGCCTTGGCTGAGGCAGCGTGTGTATCCTTGAGCAAGGCACTTAACCACACATTGCTCTGCGACGACACCAGTGCCAAGCTGTATGGGTCCTAATGCCTTTCCCTTGGACGACATCGGTGGCGTGGAGAGGGGGAGACTTGCAGCATGGGCAACTGCTGGTCTTCCATACAACCTTGCCCAGGCCTGCGCCCTGGAAACCTTCCAAGGCACAAATCCATGGTCTCATGGGACTAACAGATGCCTAAAAAGTTAAATTAAATAAGTAGTGCAAAAATTAAAAATAAAAATAAAAATTAGTGAGGTGATTTCCAGGAATAGGACTGATTCCAGGAAGATGGCACTGCGCCGCGCGTGCGCAGCTCTCCGATGAAAAATGATGTTGTATCTGTTAGATAGGGGCCGTGGACAATTCTGATTTGATAGAGAATGGACGTGAAAGCACAAACGAACATCTGGAGAAATTTCTGAAACGCCCGTCCGCTGCTGTCGTTACTGTGTGGTCGGGAATCTTTCGGATGGTAGGACTCAAAATCCCCGGCCTTGCCTGCTTTTGGCGACCGAGAAGGAGGTTGAATCGTTCGGCAGAGATGGCACTCCGTACTTGGTGTCGGAGAGCTGATCAGAGCTCAAAGTTTTCGGATGACTCAGAGTCGGATTGTGGTCGGCATGGCAGTGAGAGTTTTTCTTCCTTCTCCCGTCTGCGTGAGATGTGGGACATCTGAGAAACTTTGAACTTTACTGTGCTCACGGACTTCTTCATCAAGTTATGGTATTGTTACACTGTTTGTCACTATATGTATAATTATGTGGTTTTGTCAGTTTTTTCAGTCTTGGTCTGTCCTGTGTTTTGTGATATCACACCGGAGGAAATATTGTATCATTTCTTAATGCATGCATTACTAAATGACCATGAAAGGGACTACATGTCTTCATAATCTATAAAAAAAAATTGTTTTATGAAAAGTGCTGCAGAAATATGTGAGTCTTGGATGTAGGATTGGTTAGACAGACCACAACTGAAGAAGGCAGTCAATAGAAAGGCAGGAGTCCCTGGGAACAGCTGCAATGGAAGTCAGAGATCTTGGCAATGGAAATACTGGTGACCTTCTGAAATACAGGGTCAGATGATCTGGTTCAGTGTGGTAGAAACCTGATGCTGCAGAATCTGGATTTTCTGCAATACCACTATGTACAGTAAGTATGTGCTAAACCTGGGACACCTACATTGTTGACAATAAATAGACAGATGTGTGCTTTTATAAGTATCTTATCCTCTTCAGAGTATGATGTCACAAGAAACCAAGCCACAAAAATGGCTCTTTCAGAGAGCTGGCAATGATGTTTCCTGATGTTAGAACCTATAATGGCTTTTCATCTGAAAATGTAACCCAAGAAAAGCAAATAAAACTACTCTTCCCCATTACGTTCTTTTTTTGCTTTTGCCACATCAATACAAGTATGGTAGCTACTCTCTTTAACATTTATCTACATTAAATGACATAAAGTTGGAAATTTTAACAGTTATAAGCCATAGTCAAATTAGGCACAAAGTACAGATAAATAAATCAAGGAATGACATTCTGCTAATAAATATTAATATATGCTCTGCTATCCATTCTGTTTTATATATCAGTCTGCTTCCTGACATCTCGATCTGTCTCTGTCAGTCATAGAATGTAAGTCTGTCAGCATCATTGATCATTTATTGATTGGTTTAAGTAGAAGTAGTGTCAGTTTTGAGAGAGAGA